>NC_037528.1:39246499-39248000 GCF_001531365.2 Cynara cardunculus var. scolymus | reverse complement strand
ATAAACTTTAAGCCCAAATTTGTTAAAATGTCATTTTTCTCAATTTTGACATTTTTCTTCAAATTAAAAACCCATGATGGCTAAATTTATTTAAATAAAAAGRTTTTATACTTAAAACACTAAAACTTGGTGTTTTATATAAATTGGGTATAAATTAGAGCATTTGGCACTGTATAGGACGTTTCAGATAATTATGGGTCGGAACTGGACTTTCTAAGCAACTAACGAAATTTCTAGAAAATTTTCGGCCAAACTAATCTAACTAACTCCTAATCTTATAAATTATCTTCAATAACACTAATATAAACTTAATAAGAGGTAACCTGGAAGTTCAAATTTGACAGTTGTCACAATCTCCCCTTGTTAGAGAAATTTCGTCCCGAAATTTAACGASTGCTACTGCCAATGGATTTTTCTGCAAACAGTTGCAGATATTTTCCTTTCATGAAATCTTCTCGCTCGCAGTGTACTCTGGACCATGTTTCGCATTTCAGCGGACCTTAACAATAGGGACTTTTCTGCTCCTCAACCGTTTAACTTCTCGGTCCAGTATCTCGATTGGTTCTTCAACGAAGTGTAACCGATCGCTAATCTGAACGTCGTCCAGGGGTAGCACTATTGTTTCATCTGTTAGGCATTTCTTCATATTCGACACATGAAACGTGTCATGGATGGCGCTTAGATTTTGTGGCAACTTCAACCTGTACGCCACTGGTCCGATTCTTTTGAATATTTCGAATGGACCAATGTATCTGGGACCTAGCTTGCCTCTCTTCCTGAATCGTACTAGTTCTTTCCATGGCGATACCTTTAAGAGTACTTTATCCCCCACTTGGAATTCTAACGGCTTTCTCCGATTATTCGCATAACTCTTCTGACGGTCTCTTGCTGTCTTGAGCCTCTCCTTGATGATTGAAATCTTGTCGGTGGTTTTCTGAATAGTATCGGGCGTTGTCAACTATCTCCGATCTCTACCCAGCTAAGCGGCGATCTGCATTTATGTTCGTATAGAGCTTTCGTACGGTGCACATTGTATGCTGGTGTGATAGCTGTTGTTAGAAGAGAATTCAACAAGGGGTAGATGGGTATCCCAACTCGCACAAAATCTATTGCGCATGCACGAAACATATCCTCTAGCGTTTGAATAGTTCTTTCCGATTGTCCATCTGTTTGAGGATGATAGGCGGTGCTATAATCCAAGCGCGTACCCAATGCCTTTTGAAGGGACTGCCAAAATCATGATGTAAAACGTGTATCTCTATCMGAAATAATGGAAATAGGCACACCATGACGTGTAACTATTTCATTGATGTAGATTTGTGCACGCCTTTCCATGCTGAAATCTTCGCGAATGGGAATGAAATGATCTGATTTGGTAAGTCGGTCTACTATAACCCATATAGTATCATGTCCCTTTCCAGTTCTGGGTAGCTTAGTTACGAAATCCATGGTTATTTGCTCCCATTTCCATTGGGGTATTTCAGGTTGCTGGAGTAGACCA
>NC_037528.1:39244080-39246074 GCF_001531365.2 Cynara cardunculus var. scolymus | reverse complement strand
GTTTTTAAGCAATTCCAGTATCAGTTTTAAATGTTGCTCGTGCTCCTTTTTGTCTCGAGAATAAATAAATATGTCATCTATAAACACAATCAAGAACTTGTCTAGATACGGTCGACATACTCTATTCATCAAATCCATGAAGACTGCTGGTGCGTTTGTTAGACCAAAAGGCATAACTAGRAACTCGTAATGACCGTATCGAGTCCTAAACGCTGTTTTGGGAATATCMTYTTCTCGCACTCTCATTTGATGATATCCAGACCTAAGATCGATCTTCGAGAAGTATGTAGCTCCTTGAAGTTGGTCAAATATGTCATCAATCCGAGGAAGAGGGTATCGATTCTTAACAGTCAACTTGTTGAATTCTCTATAATCGATACACATTCGAAAAGATCCGTCCTTCTTTTTGACAAACAAAACTAGAGCTCCCCAAGGTGAAGACCTGGGTCTGATGAATCCTTTATTGAGTAATTCCTGAAGTTGTTCCGACAACTCCTTCATCTCAGATGGTGCTAACCGATATGGCGCTTTTGCCATCGGTGGAGCCCCAGGAATTAGTTCTATGTGGAACTCAACTTGTCTTGGTGGGGGTATTCCAGGCAATTCATCTGGGAATACTTCGGGAAAGTCCTGAATTATAAGAATATCTTGAAGGCGTTTTTTTTCCAGCTTTCTTATCCATAACGTGAGCTAAAAAGGCAATGCAGTCCTTTCTCAAATACTTTCGCATCTTCAAACACGTCACTATTTTAATACCCCTTTTGGGTTTCTCTCCGTGTACTTCGAGTATTCCCCCTTCGGGTAACAAAATTCGAACGATCTTCTCGAACAACTTATTTTAGCTCGGTTCTTGGATAACCAATCCATGCCCACAATTATGTCAAAACTTCCTAGTTGGAACGGGATTAAGGGGCTGTTTACCAAATTTTCTATTAAGTTCTGTATGGATAAATTTGTCTTTCTGGATAAATTTTTCTGTCTGGATAAATTTATGTTGTTGTTTACTTTTCTATCTGAATCAATAGTCTGAATAATATAAATGACTAATTTACCCCTAAGAGAATGAAATCGATAAAACAGAAATCAGTTAGGGTTTCTTTCTAGCAGCAAAGAAATCGAACACAAGCATGAAATCGAACAAACTCATGAAATCGAACACAAACATGAAATCGAACACAAGCAAGCAAACAGAAATCGAGCAAACTCATGAAATTGAACACACTCATGAAATCGAACACAAGCAAGCAAACAGAAATCGAGCAAACTCATGAAATCGAACACACTCATGAAATCGAACACAAGCAAGCAAACAGAAATCAAGCAAACAGAAATCCAACAAACATGAAATCGAACAAACTCAAGAAATCGATGTGGAACTTGAAGTCGATTTGTCGATGGAGAAGAAGAGAGCGTCGACTGTCATGGAGAAGAAGAGAGCAATCGGGCCGATTAGGGTTCTTTGAAGGAGAAGAGGGCGACTATGGTACCCAACAACAATCGGCCGATTGTCGATGTAGATGAATATTCACAAAAACAACAATCGATTTGAAGCAAGCAGATCGTTGAGGAAGAAGATACCTAGGGTTTCATGTCCAAGGGTAATCGGCCGATCGTTGAGGAAGAAGATACGCTGGGTTTCATGTCCAAGGGTAATCGGGTCTTTTTTTGGGCTTAATGGGGACAAGTGTTGTTTTTGATCTGTGTGAATAAGCCCCTTTCTGTGCGAATAAGCCCAAAGTAAACACATCATTTTGGCTGTGCGAATAAGCCCGTTTATCCGGTAAGCTCATTAAGCCACAAGTAAATAGGCCCTAAATCTATACGAAAATCCCTACTAGTCAAGTTTAAAGTGCAGTCCATTATTATATCTCTGGTCCTAATTTCTTGGCCATTGGCAAACTTAATTACTAATCACATCATTAATAAAACTCTTAAGGTTAAGACGAGAGTTGCTATGGTAGAAGCAAAAGGGTAGAAAACAAATTAGAACTTCT
>NC_037528.1:39241001-39242460 GCF_001531365.2 Cynara cardunculus var. scolymus | reverse complement strand
CTTTCCACCCCAAATATGCAAAAACGATAAAAAGAGGGGCCGTGAATACTCACTTTCCGTAATGAAATAGCTCATATCACAATTTCAATCATGCTTTTCACCCCAAAACGCGAAAATGGTAAAAAGGGGGCTGTGGATACTCACTTTCCGTAATGAAATAGCTCATATCACAATTTCAATCATGCTTTTCACCCCAAAACGCGAAAATGGTAAAAAAAAAAAGGGGCTGTGAAAACTCACTTTCCGCAATGAAATAGCTCATATCACAATTTCACCCCAAAACGCGAAAATGGTAAAAAGGGGCCGTGAATACTCACTCTTTTGCAATGCTCCACAAATTAGAAATACGATCCGGTCACCACATGATCTTAACGATTCCCTATCAAAGAGGAATATCCAAAACCATCACTTATGGGTTTAAAACTACTTATGGGGATTTATAAGTYCTAAGTCCATAAGTATCTACTTATATCCAACTTGATTATCTATAGTCCAAATATACATAATGTCCATATGCTAGTTAGTATAGTAATTTATACCGGAAGTAATGCTATAGTCCAATAAAAAGATCAAAATTTACAAAATCAAATAATTCCAAAATCTTATTTTTGGGCAGAAACTAATGATATATAAAATGATCAATTCATAGACTTCTAAAATGAGATAGTTTCCTATCTTTTTATATGAGATATAGCACTGAGTTACGGTCATCGTGACCAAATTTTATGTATTTTGGACATGCAATAATGATTCAAATAATTTATGCAATACAATATATCACAACTGATATGGTAGATTACACCATGTTAGTAAAATACTTATTTAAAAAGTTCTACTAAGTGTTCCGCAGAAATTCAAGTTGGATTATAAACTTAACACTTATATAAAACTTTTAAACTAAGAATCACTCATTTTGGATGAGTTGAGAGGAAGATATGGCACCATAAAGTTACATGCACACATCTGTCATTAGTTGATAGATTGCACACTTAATTTAATGAAATTGGTTAATGCCTCAAAACTTCATATTTTTGAGTGACACTGGATTCATATGAACCCTAACTCATTAAATAACATTTTAGAAGAATAATCATACACTAAGAGCAAGTAAATAAAGAGATATTAGCATACAAAATAGGAGTTACCTACTGATGGTTTCACAGTTTGCACACCTAAAGTGTTTTAGGTGTTTGGAGAACAAAACTCCATATTTTCATGTGATTCCACTTGCATGCAGAAGATAACTCATATATTTAACTCTCAAAGGAAGAATCATCCTTTTTCATCGAGTTTTGAAAGAGATATAGCCATTGGAACATACATATACAAATCTGTCAGATTCGGACAGATTGCATGCTCACTTTGTTTTGAGTAGTTAGAACCTCAAATCACCACATTTTTTAATGCAATCAGTGGCATTAGAAAGGTAACTCATTAAGTTAACTTCCAGAAGAAAAAT
>NC_037528.1:39237170-39240476 GCF_001531365.2 Cynara cardunculus var. scolymus | reverse complement strand
GAAGATAGTAGATAGAAATGCATAAAAAGTGGGTTTTTCTCCCAAAATTTGCAAGAAAAAGAGGAAGATGAAGATGTTACCTTGATTATTGATGTAAGGAATGTAATATCTTCAAATCCTTGCTATTTTGATGAAGAAATATAAATAAATTTGCTGGAGTATGAAGGATGAATAAAGTAACCTTGAGAGTCTCTTGAGTTTAGAGAGAGAGAGGGAGAGAATTTCAAATTTTGAAAATGAGATAATGAGTTGAAAATGGAGAAATAAGGATTTTTATATGTGGGTATTAGGAGTGAGGGCTGGCCATGGGAGCCCAAGCCCACAATAATAATAACTTTTTTTTTATAAACTTGCCCAAATTTGTTAAAATGTCATTTTTCTTCAAATTAAAAACCCATGATGGCTAAATTCATTTAAATAAAAAGGTTTTATACTTAAAACACTAAAACTTGGTGTTTTATATAAATTGGGTATAAATTAGAGCATTTGGCACTGTATAGGACGTTTCAGATAATTACGGGTCAGAACCGGACTTTATAAGCAACTACCTAAATTTCTAGAAATTTTTCGGCCAAACTAATCTAACTAACTCCTAATCTTATAAATTATCTTCAATAACACTAATATAAACTTAATAAGAGCTAACTTGGAAGTTCAAATTTGACAGTTGTCACAAGATTTGACAACAACACCAGAATTTTTCACCAACGAGGTACAATATTATGTTAATTGATATTGAGGTTTATTAATACTTACTTGTACAAATGAAAGTTATAATTTTTTTCCATGTGTTCAATTCTTGGGAACAAATAACTGAGTGGGTGCACAATGTGGGGCATTCAGTTGGTTGTGTTGTTGTTACGAAAAGATCATAGGCAAAGCCAAATGGGAATGTCTGTAAAGTCGTGTTTATGTGTGAGCACCGCAGCACTTACAAAAATAAAACAATTCTCATTCGTCATACGGAAACAAAAGAGTTTGGATGCCTATTTTAGTTGATACCGTTATTTTCGGCTAAACATAGTTGGTGGACGTTGACGGTGGTATGCAATCCACATAATCATGTTCTTGCACAATATATGGAGGGTCATGCATATGCAATGCGGCTGAATGAAACAGAAGCTCAACTAGTTGAAAATCTATCAGCCCAACATGTCAAGCCACGACACATCTTATCCATGTTAAAAGGTAGACATACGGGAAATGCATCTACGTCAAAAACAATATACAATGAACAACAAAAGATTAAGACAACAAACGATGCATGAAGACCACAAATGCAGGTTGTTGATTTTTTTGTTAACAAAAATTATGATTTTGAGACTCGTGTTAATGACGAAACAAACGAGTTGGAAGATTTATTCTTCATTCATTCAAGATCATTTGAGTTTTGGCATGCATTCCCACAAATGTTGGTCATCGATGCCACATATAAAACAAATAGGTACATTAAAATGCATGTCTATTATGTTAATGTCAATACTATTATTTTTTAACATTATTATTTTCTTTAACATTATTATTTTCTTTAACATTATTATTTTGTTAATTTATTATTCAGGAACGACATGCCTCTTCTTGAGATAGTTGGTGTAACATTTACCAACCTGACATTTTGCATAACATTTGTTTTCATGCATCAAGAAAAGATATCAAATTATACTTGGGTGTTAAATTGTCTAAAGTCCAAAATATGCGATAACTTTTACCCAGCTGTCATAGTCACAGACAGAGAGTTGGCTTTGATTAATGCATGCAGAGTGGTATTTTCGGGTGCTAAACAGTTACTTTGTAGATGACACATCTTTCAAAATATTTTGAAACATTGTAGACCATCAATTCACGAGTCGCGCTCATGGAGTACTTTTTGTCAATTATGGTTGCAATTACTTGAATCTCAAAATCAGGAATGGTACACGTACAACTTGGGACAACTTCAAGAAAATATGCTCGCCTATCCAGGTATTCTTGATATAAGATAGTTTAACCATTGTTACTAAAGATATTGACATATGTTTGTTGCATTTTTTCAGGTGTTATGAATTACCTGAACAATGTATGATTGACAACATATAAATAAATGTTTGTATCTGCTTGGGTTGATCAGGTTTTAAACTTTGGAAATCACACAACAAACAGAGTTGAAAGCCAACATTCCAAACTAAAATTATTTTTGGAAACTTCCCGAGCAGACTTACAAAGAATTTTATCTCACATCCATCAAGTAATCCAGTCACAGGACACATCGATTAAAGCAAGTTTTGAACAATGTAGAACTATTAGGAAACACCGATTTGGAAACTCACACTTTCAAAATTTGTGGGGATTTGTTTAATTTCATGCACTAGATATGATTTCCACTGAAAATGAACGGTCTTTCCAAACTATCATATTTTCTGAAAATTGTGGTTGTAAATTGCGTAGAAGTCATGGGCTGCCTTATGCTCATGAACAAGCACTGTATACATGTCAAGACATACCCATTCCACTTGATGCAATAGATATATTTTGGAAAAAACTTGATTTTTCACCCTGTGTGTCCACACAAGATGACGAGATTGGATGTAATGATGAAGTTCAATTGTTCAAAGAAAAATTCAACAAGCAGTCGTCTCATGGTCATAAAAGCTTACTCAGAAAGTTGAAGGATATAATAATGCCATCAAAACTGTTCGATGAACCCTCGGTTCATAGAACCACTCGTGGCCGTCCATCTACAAAGAGTCAAGCTTTGAATAAAAGAATTATTGAAGACTGTAGACGTAGTTGTTCTAACGTGCCATCAATTATTAACTCTGAAGATTTGGGGCATCAAGAATCAACGAGGCATAGTTCCTATTTCCAACGACAACCCACCACCCGACATCCGTATCTTGATCATTCCGAGTTTATTTCATCCATACATCATACAAATACAAGATGTATTAGGCGATGAAAATTGTGGATTTCGAGCGATATCTACTTGTCTGGGTGGTCATGAAGACGAATGGGACAATATTCGTAAACAGTTAATGATTGAACTAATTGAGCATGGACAATATTACTCTTATGTGATTGGCAATGAGTGCTTACGCATTCACGAAGCGCTGAATTTTTTCCAAAAGGGCGTCTTCGTACCAACTGCGCATTGGATTGCTATGCCTGAAATGGGCATTCTAACGGCTTCAAGGTTCAATGTCATACTGCATGTTTTCAATATGGCAGGCACTGTGACATACTTACCGTTTAGGACACAACCTCCGTCGTCATCTCAACACGTGGCAATTGCAATAGTGCATGTTAATGGTAACCATTACATAAAGGTGG
>NC_037528.1:39210262-39236565 GCF_001531365.2 Cynara cardunculus var. scolymus | reverse complement strand
GTTCGTTTATTTAATAAATGAACGAACATGAACAAAAAAATTTGTTTGTTTAGTTAAACAAACGAACATGAACAAGAGCCTCGTTCGTTTATTTATGTTCGTGAACGTTCGTTCATTTATGTTTGTGAACGTTCGTTCGTTTATGTTTGTTTAGGTTCATTTATGTATATAATTTTTATTTATTTAGTTTGAATTCAAAATTTAAAACCTTTTTAAGTATTGGGCTTTTAAAAGGGTTTTGACCTTTTAATATTGGGCCTTTTTAAGAGGGTTTTGTTGGGGTTGTTTTCTAGGTCAAGTTTGAAGTATTGGTCGACTGGTGGAGTGGTGGTCGTGACTCATGAGGGGCAGAAGCGAAGGGGACAACCGCACTGTAGATCAATCGGCAATCGTGAAGGGGAGTATCTAGGTATGTTCTCTCAAATACACTTGTTTTCTCACAGATAACCCTGAAAACTTACTCAACTGTGCAAGAAAAGCCTCCAATTTTCGATCAAAATTTTTGAACAAATAATGTATTATCATAACATTTACGATCAAATAATGTATTGCCCATGCTTATTAGCTCAGCAGTTGCTTTATGCATTCACGTTCCACTTTGCTGGTCCCTTGTATATAAAACTGGATTGGGAAACGTTGGAGCAGCCGTATCTATGGGGGTTGCTATGTGGTTAAATGCTATCGTCTGTCATACATCAATTCAACATCTATATGGGTTGTGCTCCAACCAAACCATTCATGGATTCATCTCATCCAGTTGGTCTTGGGAAATTGAAAATGGAGAATGGGTATGTTAGAAAGATGCTCTTGATGGTTTGCTTCCAAAGAGTGCAGATGCTTATGATATGCTTATGGAAAAAAGAAAGATTAGAAGTGATCAAAGTTTGTATAAACAATTTAGCTTTTATCTCTTTTCCATATAATACAATCTCAAGCTCTTGATAGATATATATATCATACTTGTTTTTACGACTTAGAATTTTATACAGCTTAGAATTTTATACTTGTTTTTTTTTCTAAATTTTAGTTGGTTTTATATAGTTAATTTAAATTATTGTTTTGATTATTTAAAATGTTTTTTTTTTTTTTTGCATTTTGTAGATGTCTGATGTCTCTTGTAGCGGTCCATATTTCTTTCATCATGATTTTTATTTATATCGAATGCAATCGCCTCATGAACTTGAATCAACGGAAAGTGAATCAAGTGCAAACACATCAAGAATGGAAAGTACTCCTGAAGTGGTTGTTATCGGATCGAATGATGCAGACGACGTTGTAGCAACCGTTGATGGTGGTAGAGAAAAGACCAACATAGTCAACAATGAAGAATCTACTCCATATGCTAAAAGGAAAAGAAAGAAGACTTCAGGAGTTTGGGAACATTTTCGCTTGGTGAAGTTGGCTAATGGAACTGAAGTTTGTGAGTGCATCCATTGTGATGAGAAGATAAAGAAACTTAAAGATGGAACCACCACACTGTTATAACTGGGTTTTCTACAAACCTGGGTTGAGGTAAATTATGTGTTCATTATGTGATAACATGCATGTTGTCTTAAAGATAAATGCATGAATTATGTGCACATGTGTGGTAATTTGATATTATGCATGCATGTGGAAATTTTATAGGCGGTTATATGATAAAATAATATGTGGGAATATTATTATAATCCAAACCTTCATGGTTAAGAAAGGTTGATTATAAAACATTATCTTTCCACCGCCTAATGATTTTATATTGAAAGATATTCATCACCGCCTCATCCTAAGTATAAAAGAAAAAGGATAAGGTAAAAACCTTATCAGTTCACTATTTTGCGAAATATACAAGAGAAATATAAAGGCAGTGAAAGCATTCTTAGAAAGTGTTCTTGAAAAATATTCTTGAAGAATATTGTTGTTTAAAGATTCTGTGATTTGCTGCGTGATAATCTGCAGAATCTGCTATTTTATGCCGAGCAGAACCCATAAAGTGTTTTAATTGTGGTGAGATTGGGCATACTTCAAATTTCTGTCGACAAAACAGAAAATGTTTTCATTGTAATTCCCCAGATCATTTCAAAAAACAATTGCCCATAATTGAAAGCTCCACAGCTCACTATGGGAAGCAATACTCCGACAGGAAGTGGCAGACCAAGTTTGGGCAGGGGATCGGGTGGGGCGCGGGGTCGATCTTTTCAAATGACCAAACACGAAGCAGAAACTGCACCCGATGTAGTAACATGTACATTTTTCGTAAACTTCTTACATGCTAAAGTGTTATTTGACTTGGGTGCAAATTTCTCGTTTGTATCCCCATCATTTGCCTTATATGGTCGTATGAATTCTGTGCCCCTTGACGAAAAGTTAGTAGTTGATACTGCTAATGGTCAAATATTTGTGGATTATGTGTTTAAAAACTGCATCATTGTGGTTGAAGGATGTAATCTACCGATCAGACTATTTCCCATGCCTATGAAAGATATTGACATAGTGGTTGGAATGGACTGGTTGGCCGAAAACCAAGCCAGCATTGTTTGCGATAAGAAGATAATTAGAATAGTATTGCCAGACAGAGGAACAGTTGCTATTTTTTGTGATCATCAGAGTGTAATGAAAACCAGAAGATGCATGCAGAAGGGGTGTCAAGGATTTTTGGCCTATGTAATCAATGCCAAAAAGGAAAAAGAAGAACATAGATTGATTCCAGTGGTCAGTGATTTTCCAGAAGTATTCTCGGAGGATTTTGTCTGGACTTCCACCAGATAGAGATATAGAATTCAGAATTGACCTCTTACTAGATGCAATGCCTGTAGCCAAAGCACCATACAGATTACCCCCACCAGAGTTAAAAGAATTGGTCACTCAATTAGAAGATTTACTTGATAAAGGCTTTATTAGACCAAGTACATCACCTTGGGGAGCTCCAGTTCTGTTTGTCAAGAAGAAAGATGGGTCTATGCGAATGTGTATAGATTACCGAGAACTCAACAAATTAACGGTCAAAAATAAATATCCATTACCCAAAATAGACGATTTGTTTGATCAATTAGTAGGGGCTAGCTACTTCTCCAAGACTGATCTACGGTCTGGATATCACCAACTCAAGGTAAGAAATGAAGACATTCCTAAGACTGCTTTCAGGACAAGGTACGGACATCATGAATTTTTGGTTATGCCTTTTGAATTAACCAATGCACCCGCAGCCTTCATGGACTTAATGAACAGAGTATGCCGAGAATATCTTGATAAGTTTGTGATTGTGTTTATTGACGATATTCTGATTTACTCAAAGACAGAGGAAGAACATGCAGAGCACCTACGTCTGGTCTTGAGTCTCTTAAAGAAAGAAAGGTTATATGCTAAGCTGTCAAAATGTGAGTTTCGGTTACGAGAATTTCAGTTTTTGGGGCACGTGATATCGGAAAAAGGGATACAAGTAGATCCAACAAAAATTGAAGCGATTGCAATATGGGAAGCACCAAAATCCTTATCTGAAATCCAAAGCTTTTTGGGATTGGCAGGATATTACCGTAAGTTCATACAGAACTTTTCAAAGATAGTTGTGCCATTAACCAAGTTAACCCGAATGAATGTCAAGTTTCAATGGGAGACAGAGCAACATAAAGCATTTCAGTTATTAAAGGATCATCTCTGCCCGATGGAACAGAAGACTTCATAGTGTACAACGATGCATCAAAGTTGGGATTGGGTTGTGTATTGATGCAGAGGGGAAAAGTCATATCTTATGCATCTCGCCAACTAAAGGATCATGAAAAACAATATCCTACCCATGACATGGAACTAGCAGCCGTGGTCTTCGCACTAAAGATATGGAGGCACTATCTTTTAGGAACTAAATGCCAAATCTTTACAGATCATAAAAGCTTACAGCATTTGTTCAACCAGAGGGATCTGAATATGAGGCAGACACGATGGATTGAACTTGTTAACGACTATGATTGTGAGATTCTCTACCATCCAGGAAAGGCAAACGTAGTGGCCGATGCTCTAAGTCGAAAAGAAAGAAGTGGTACAATTAGAGCAATGAAAATCTGCCTAACTCCAGACCTTCACCAAGAGATTTTGAAAAACCAGAGGGAAGCTGTTAAAGAAGAAAATCAGAAGTCTGAAAAAGTGGGAAAAATAATTTTTATCATGGAAATCAACAACGAAGGAATTTTATGATTGTAAGGACGAATTTGGATACCAAGTTATGGGAATATACGAGAAACTATCCTAAATGAAAGCCACAAGTCCCGTTACTCAGTACATCCAGGTACCAGCAAAATGTATAAAGATTTGAAGTCATTTTATTGGAGGCCAGGTCTCAAGAAAGACATAGCTAGGTATGTGGAGTGATGCTTAACTTGTTTGCAAGTCAAAATTGAACATCAAAGACCCTATGGGAACTTGCAATCATTAGAGATACCAGTCTGGAAATGGGATCATATTACAATGGACTTTATCATGAAATTACCCCGAACACCAAAAGGTTATGATGCAATTTGGGTAATAGTGGACCGTCTATCAAAATCTGCACATTTTCTACCAATGAAAGAAACTTATTCATTGGAAAGATTATCTCAATTATACATCAAGGAAATCGTGACCAGACATGGTGTTCCATTGTCCATTCTTTCTGACCGTGATAGTCATTTTACTTCAAAATTCTGGGAAAGTCTACAAAGAGCTTTGGGATCTCAAATCAAATTGAGTACAACTTATCACCCACAAACGGATGGACAAAGTGAAAGAACCATCCAGACTCTTGAAGACATGTTAAGAACCTGTGTCATTGACTTTGGGGGATCATGGGATGAACATTTACCATTATTAGAATTTTCATACAACAACAGTTATCACTCCAGCATTCAAGCGACACCTTATGAAGTCTTGTTTGGAAGAAAATGTCAAACACCGTTGTGTTGGAATGAGGTAGGTGAAAAACAGTTAACCGGGCCAGAAATTATGCAAACAACATCCAAAAATATTGAATAGATTCGAGCAAGAATTAAGACTGCCCAAGATCGACAGAAAAGTTATGCTGATAAAAGGAGAAAACCGATTGAGTTCAGCATAGGTGACTTTGTAATGTTGAAGGTATCACCATGGAAGGGTGTTATGAGATTTGGGAAGAAAGGAAAGCTTAGTCCAAGATATATTGGACCCTTCAGAATCTGCAAACGGGTTGGGCCAGTAGCCTATTAATTGGAACTACCAAAAGAACTCAGTCAGATTCACAGTACCTTCCATGTATCAAGTATGCGTAAGTGTTTGGTAGACCCAAGTCTAGCGATACCACTTCCTGAGATCAAACATGATAATAAGTTGACTTTTATCGAGACACCAGAAGCAGTAACTGACAGAAAGACCAAGGTCTTGAGAAATAAAGAGATTAGTCTGGTAAAAGTACATGGCGTTTTCATAAGGGTTCAGAAGCAACATGGGAACTGGAATCTGATATGAGAACCCAATATCCATGGTTATTTAAATGAATTCCGGGACGAAATTCTTTTAAAGGGGAGAGAATGTTATAACTGGGTTTTCTACAAACCTGGGTTGAGGTAAATTTTGTGTTCATTATGTGATAGCATGCATGTTGTCTTAAAGATAAATGCATGAATTATGTGCACATGTGTGGTAATTTGATATTATGCATGCATGTGGAAATTTTATAGGCGGTTATATGATAAAATAATATGTAGGAATATTATTATAATCCAAACCTTCATGGTTAAGAAAGGTTGATTATAAAACATTATCTTTCCACCGACTAATGATTTTATATTGAAAGATATTCATCACCGCCTCATCCTAAGAACAAAAGAAAAAAGATAAGGTAAAAACCTTATCAGTTCACTATTTTGCGATATATACAAGAGAAATATAAAGGCGGTGAAAGCATTCTTGGAAAGTGTTCTTGAAGAATATTGTTGTTTAAAGATTCTATGATTTGCTGCGTGATAATCTGCAGAATCTTCTATTTTAAGGTGAGTTTTAAACTACCGTCGATTATAAAATGTGAGCTTTATCTACTATTTGATTCTATAAATTCTGGAATATTGATGGGTTTAAATTTAAAAGAATCCACTAGAACTATTTTAAACGGTTTTTAAAAAGAAACTGTTTTATGAATTGAAAAGCTTAAACCTGTTTTGAAAAAGGTTGAGCAGGAACTGTGTTTGAAGGAACAGTTTGGATTTGGTACTCTGTTTTTGAGGATTAAGCAAAAACAGACAATTGAGAAATCATATAGAGAACATATTGTTCTTTTGGATTGAAAGGTTTGAATATAAACCTGTGTTGAAAATATGATTTGGTTAAAACTATAGACGAGGTTCACTCTGACGTATGTGACTTTGTTCCGTCATTGGATGAAATAGTCTATAGATTTTGGATAAAACTATGAACGAGGTTCACTCTGACAGAAAGGTCTGCAGCCTGTCATTGGATGAAATAGTTCATATGAATTTCAGAAGAAATAAGGATGGTCGTTGTGTGTGATGGATAACTATTGCTATAAACAGGGGATTGATGGAAGTAACAAGGATGGTCGTTGTGTGTATGTGTGCATGGTATAACTCTTACTATTATATCTAATAAGATTACAACAGATTGGAGTTCTCTCTTCTTGGTGATTTGAGGATTCAGAGATGTTGTTCTTATTGGAAATAGTAGTATTGATGTTATGGTTATGGGAAAATATGTGGCTTATGGTCATTGGTTTTGGCAAAAAGTATTTTGGAACAGAGTGTTCATTTTATGAGGAACCAGAGAGGCTCTGGTTAAGTTCTCACTATTGGACCAGAGGATTCTGGTTATTGATTTGAGAAATATGCAAGTTTKTACTAAATGTAATAATTGGACCAGAGGCTCTGTATCTATTGATAAGAGCTTCTGTGTCAAAATCACGTTTTATGAAGTTTTCAAGAAAAAGGATTTTATAAATTGCTTTCTATATAAAAGACAGACCAGAGGGGCTCTGGTCAACTCGCACGTTGAACCAAAGGCTCTGGTTGGGTCATAGCTTTTAAACCAGAAGCTCTGGTTAGTACAACCAGAGGCTCTGGTTAGTACAACCAGAGGCTCTGGTTGAACATGAACTCTTTATAACTATTCTTTTTATGAAAAAGGCTATCTTATTGATTGGAAGCTTAAGCTTAAGAATATTATGTGGGCCAGAGGCTCTGGTTAGTATAAACAGAGGCTCTGGACGAGGGAATAAAAGCTCTGATAGAAGGACTAGAGGGGATCTGGTCGTGTTTATTGAAATATATTCTAAGTATGGTTTAGGACCAGAGGCCCGATGAACCAAAGCAGAATATAATTTTCAGTCTTTACGATATGAAATGGATTATTGAAATAAATGTTTTGGTGATCTTCATCTTGCATTACATAAAATGGAACCTCACTAGACATTAATGTCTAACCCTCATTTTGTGTTTTCAAAATATGTGTGCATGTAATGATAATAAGCGCAAGATCATTTTGTGAAATAATTCCCTATGTACTTTGCTATGTTTTGAAGCTTGGATGATAGGATACAAGAGCATGTACTTTTCGAAAATTTTGAGTTATGTAATTTACATTATAGACTCTTGTATCAAGGATCTATGTGGGAGAAAACATGTAAGCTATGTATGAAATATGTGTTATATGCAATGTGTGGATATGGGGGTGTTACACACACCATTGCATAGGCATATTAGTGATTGCCCAAAGTTAAAAGCCGTCAACACCAATCATCCAGGTCAGTTAAAGTTAAAGGTTGTGCCGGAGAAATTAGATTCTTCTATGGTCCAAAACTGGAAATTTGACAATAGTAGGATTAGAGAGGTTGTTTCTCACATTATTACGGTTCATGAGTTGCCATTTAATTTGTTGAGTATGAACTATTTAATGTGGTTATGAAGGAAGCTAACCTCGGGTTTAACAAGATTTCACGTGCATCGGCTAAGCAAGATTGTGTTGCTAGTTATGAGATAGACAAGGAAAGAATCAAGAAAATGTTAAGCGCTATCAATCGTGTGAGTATAACAACTGATACGTGGACGTCGGTGCAAAATATTTATTATATGGCTGTTACTTGTCATTTTGTAGATTCCGATTTCAAGCTTAACAAATGCATATTGAGTTTTGTTGATGTACCACCACCTTATTCTATACTATGTATATATGATTCATTCTTTAAGTGTTTAAAAGAGTGGAATATTGAGACAAAGGTTGCTACTTTGACGGTTGACAATGCTACAACTAATGATGTGGTGGTTACAAAGTTGATGGAAATTGTGAATCTTCAGAAAAAGCTTGTTGTTGGGGGGAAGTTATTCCATGTGCGGTGTTGTGCAAACATTCTCAATTTGTTGGTTTAATATGGTTTATCGGAAACTAAAGACATTATTCACAATGTTCGTGAGAGTGTGAAACACGTGAATGCCTCTCCGGGTCGATTGCATATATTTAGCGAACTTTTCAAGCAAATGACCTTATCAAAGAAGCATTTGATCTTAGATGTTAGTACCCGATGGAATGCTACGTATGCTATGTTGTCTACGGCCTTGGAGTTTAAAGAAGTGTTTGTAAATTATGTCGATCGAGAATCAACATACAAGACCTTGCTGACCTCTAAAGATTGGGACAAAGTTGAAGTTATTTGCTCCTTCTTGGGGCTTTTCAACAAGGTTACAAAAATAATTTCAGGTATTATTAATTTTCTTTATGGTTTTCATTATAAGTCATTTTTTCGAAGCTAATCACCTAATTCTCATAGAATTTTATTTACTTCTTTTATTTTATAGGCTCCGAATATCCTACCTCTAATTTGTTTCTTAGTGAGTTRTATGGAATTAAAGAAGCATTAGATGATTTGTCTTTAGATGAGAGTAAATATATGAGAGATATGACTCTCAAGATGAAAAAGAAATTTGACAAATATTGGGGTACTTGTAATTTGTTGATCTCCATTGGTGCTGTTTTAGATCCTAGATACAAGATGAAGTTGGTTGACTTCTCTTTTAGTTCCATTTATTCAGCGGATGAGGCACCTAAGAAAATGAAAATTGTTCAAGATACTCTTACTAAAATATTTGAAGAGTATGTTGAACAACATAAAGCGACTAATGTTGTTCAAATGAGTAGTGCACCTGACAAGAGTGAAAGTGGAGTTAAGAGTGGTTATAACAAGTTAAGTTCTAGAGTTGGTATCAAGAGTGGCATGACAAAGTATGATCAACATATCAGAAGCGTTGACACTTTTGCAAATGTGAAGTCAAAGTTAGACATTTATTAGAAGAAGACGTGTACATTGGTGATTTAGGTGCATATTTTGATGCCTTGGAGTGGTGGAAGGAGAAAAATCTGAAGTTCAGAATTTTGTCTAAAATAGCCGCTGATGTTTTGGCAATTCCAATAACTACTGTTGCTTCAGAATCAACTTTTAGTGCTGGTGGAAGAGTTATCGATGCTCATCGCGCCTCTTTAGGGACAATGTTAGGACTGAAAAATCAGTATTAATTGTATTCGTCTTGAAAGATTAATTTTAGTCTATAATTGTAAAAGTCAGCGTGTTTGACTTTCTTAGACTAGTTTGACTTTGACTTTGTATTAATATGTTGACCATATAAATAGGTTGGTAATCTTTGTAATTAGTGTAAGAGAGCTCAATTGTAATATTCAGATTTATAATAAGAGGTTTGACTGAATTGAGAGGATTGACTTTCTCTCTCAATATTCATATTAATGTTCTTAATGTTCATAGTGTTCTTAATGATAAATCTATGAATCTGCCATTGATGTGAGCTTAATATGAAGATTGATCAGTAATTATGGACACACAATTGGTATCAAAGCAGGATGCAAGAAATCAGATGAAGAAGTTGATCAGATAAGTGAATTTTTCTGAATTTTTTTTTGTTCTTCGTGTTCTTGAGTTTTTCTTTGATTTTGATCCGATTTTATATTAAAATCTTGTGTTTTGGTGTTAAAAATATGATCAAAATGCTGGAAATCGTATTGTGAATCTTTGTTATTCACAAACTTTTATGTTTTGATCAATTTTAATCAAGATTTAATCGGTTTTTGTGTTTTCAATTTTTTTTCGTGTTCTTGAATTTTTTTTAAAACCAGTGTTTTTGATCCATTTTCTTGTTAAATTTTTTAGTTTTTTGTGTTTTTAATAGTTGTTGATCTAGTTTTATTTTGAGTTTGGTTTTAATTTTTGTTAATCCGTCCAAAATAAAAAGGGCCCAAATTCTTAAGCCCATTTGACTGGATAAGAAGTCCGCTTACAGCTTTCTTCATCGCATTGCTCTCAAATCAGATTCATCTTCCACTAAACCGCGTGTAAATTGAACGGAGAAGAGGAAATCGAAGGAGCCTTGATCGGATCGATTTCGAGACTAAGGGTAAACCACGTATCTCTTGACCGGATTTCTTGAGCGGTGTTCATCTAYACCGCACACTACTTAAGCGGATTAAAGGTAAACCTTATACCACTTGATCGGAGAAGAGTTTCAGTCTACATCTCTTGACCGGATTGTTCTCAGGTATGATTCATATTTCTTGATTTCTAGTCGAAGTCTAGTCCGCACACAGAGTCATCGGATTTCGTGAGTGCTTTATACCTAAACCGTACACCTTTTGTCCGGTATTCATATATACCGATCATTTTTTTAGCGGACTTATTGAGCGGTTTAGAAGTTAGAAAATTTTCAAATTAGTGTTCTGTCCGGATTTCTAATCCGTTCAATTTCACTTTGTG
Organism: Cynara cardunculus var. scolymus; assembly: GCF_001531365.2. Taxonomy (NCBI): domain Eukaryota; kingdom Viridiplantae; phylum Streptophyta; class Magnoliopsida; order Asterales; family Asteraceae; genus Cynara; species Cynara cardunculus. The sequence goes on along the minus strand of NC_037528.1, from coordinate 39,225,827 downwards.
GTCTGTCCGGTTTAGGTCTTCTAAATCAAAGTGTTTTATCCGGTTTTCCACTATTTGAATTCTTAATCACACTTCATCGTGACCAGTTTAGGATATTTTAAGAAGCCTTGATCGGTTTTTTAACAGTCTTGTGTTGACAGGTTTTAAGGTTCTTGACAGCTAATCAGATTTGTATTAAGTTTCAAGTGTTAAGTTTTGTTGAAAGACTTTAAAACACACATGCTGTTCATTTTGACAGGTTTACACTCAATTTCGACAGGTTTGATTTTGGACAGGTTTGTAGTTGTGATCTAAAATTCCTTGTCACACTGTTTGATTTTGAATTAATCTGTATCTAGTTCATTTTATCGAAATCAATTGACCTCTGTTTGTGAGTTCTTTGATTCTGCTGGACTATCCATTGAAGTTCTGTGATCATTTTGACAGCATAGATTGTTCGATTGCTCAGGTTCAAGTTAGACTCATGACAACAGCTAGCATTGGTTTTGCAGTGGTTTAACATTGATTTTAAGACAGTTTGTATTTGGATAGAACAACAGCAGCAAATATCTTGACAGAAGCTGAAACAGAAACAGCAGCTATGCTGTGATGTGTTTAGACAGCAACTAGTTAGCTGCAACAGAGTTATTTGTTATCTTGCAGCAACAGGTTTTGTGTTGTGCTGTGTTGAGTTAGTGTGGAGAATAACAATTTAAAATTTAAACTGCAGCAGTGCTAGTGCTAGTACCAAGTGAAAAACAGCAGCTTCATTTTGCATCAACCATTGCTGTTTCCTAATTTTTTTAAGGCTGTTTTTAAAACAGCTTACACAGTACACAGTTACATAGATATTTTTGTTTTGAGTTTGTACATACACAGCAACTAGCAGCAATTGTTGGTGTGAACAAGAAACAGCAGCAGCAACAAGTTGCTGTGATTTCAACAGCAACAACAAGAAAGCAGCAGCTTAGTTTCTGTTTTTGATTTGGAACAGAAGTGTACATTGTGACAGATTCTTTTAAGATTGTGCAGGTTTAAGATTTGCATGTTGTCCGGTTAAACATTCAAATCTTGACAGGTTTTGTTAGCTGTTGGTGTGAACATTATAATAGCAAAAACACAGCAGCAAGGCAGTGTTGGTTTAAGAGAAGAGAACAACATCAGTTTAAGTAGTTTGAAACTGAATTAATCTGTCTGCTGGTTGGTGCACATGTGTGTACATCTTGACAGCAAAGAAAACTGGACACCTGATTTTGGTTTAAAATTCATTTATACTAGCTGTTTGTTAGTGTGTGAATTGAGTTGTAACAGCATTCCAACAGCAGTGTGCAGATGACTAAACAGCAGTGAATAAGGTTTGAAGGTGTATCAGTCTTATTGGTTTTTGAGGTATTACTTGGATCATATAACAGCAGCTTCAGCGGGAGACAGTTAAAAGACGTTGCTGTTTTACATTGTGTTTTAGCAAGATTTTTTTTGTAACAGTAAACAGCAAGATTGGTTAATCTTGACAATTGTAAGCAACATCTGTGATATTGACACAGATAAGTTCTGGTAAAAACAGAATTGAAGCAGCATCTGTTATAAGTCTAACACAGCTTGCTTGACAGATTTGAACATATCAAGTTGTGATCTTGTTGTTATAAATGGTCAAAAGCAGCTCTGTTCATCATTGTTGAAACTGTGTTGAAGCTGAATTTTTTTAAGCTTTGTTGATCTTGACAGCAGGTTAAGTTCTATTGACAGCAGGTTTTGTAAACTGTTTTGACAGGTCTTGACAACAAGGTGTCTGATTTAAGATAGTGTGCAGAAAGACTGTAGCAGCAACAACAACAACATTGGACATTTATCTGTAACAACAACAAGTCTGAAACAACAGCAGATTTAGTAAACTGGTTTGTAACAGAAAGTTTAGTGCAACAACTATATTTCAACAGCAACTCAAGGTTTGACAGTTCAGTGTGCAGCAGGTTTAAAACAGCAGCTTCACTTTAAACTGAACTGTCTGTAGCTTCACATTGTTGTTGCTGATTATAGTGAACTGTTTGAACTGTCTTGACAACTGGTTTCTAAATCTTGACAAAAGCAGCTTAAGTGCAAGTGACAGTTTCTTTGTTTCTAGTTTTGGTTTCTGTCTTTAGTTTGAGGTGAAGATTTGAAGCAGAATTTGCAGGTGACAGATTTCATCCTGATTATCACACAAATCTTGGAAAGGAGATAGCACTGTGCAGCAAAACGGCAACAACAGCAACGCAGCTCTGTTGAAGTTACATCTTTGAAACAACAAGCTCTTCAGTTGATTGTCTAAACTGTCTAAACCAGCTGTCCAAGTGAATTTTTGAATACACTTCAGAAAGCAGATAGAATATTGTTTTTAAAAGTTTCATATCTGTATTGTTTGACTTGAATTAGCTTGTTTTGGACTTGACTTGGATCGGTGTGATTTGGACTTAAAGTCAGAATTTTGGACTTGGATTTTTGTTGGACTGTTTTTGATTTCTTAGGTTATTTGTGTTTAGCTTTTCTTTTGGATCATTGTATATCTGTTTTTGCGTGAGTTTTTCAGTGTTTGTGTTTTTCGGTTTCTTTTTGAGCTTAACTGTTCGTATTTTTTTATCTGATTTCACTGACAAAGACGGTAGATATGCTCATTTGCAGAGCTGATTGGTACTGTCATCATTATGGACTACACAAAAAGAAAACCAATGTAATTGGCTTAATCTTATCAATTATGATACTTGTTTTCTTACAATAACTAATAATTATTTTGTTTGTTTGTTGTAGGAAACTGATGATATGATATATATTGAACTTCCATGAGGTGACAACTGACAAATGATGATGAGAGGATTGTTTTTTTTCTGTTCAAATGATGATGGTGATTTATTTGTTTTTTGGTATATTAATGATGGTTGATAATTGATTATTGTTTTGTGTATGTTTAAACTATGGACAGTTGGTGTGTAATAATTAACTGAATGACAAATAGTGGTGTTCGTTTGGTTATGTTCGTTTATGTTCATTTATGTTTGTTTATGTTCATTTAGGCATGTTCGTTTATGTTCATTAAGCTTGTTCGTTTATGTTCTTTTAGGCCTGTTTGTTTGTGTTCGTTTGTTTACGTTTGTTTAACTTGTTAATGAACAAACATAAACGAACACGAACACACCTGATTTCTAAACGAACGAACACGAACACAATTATTTTCGTTCGTTTACCATTCGTGGTCGTTCGTTTGTTCGGTTAAGTTAAACGAACGAACATGAACAAGCCTCCATTCGTGTTCGTTCGGTTCGTTTACAGTCCTAGGTGGGGTTAAAAAACCCCTTGAGAAATTCTATCTATTCAATAAAGGTGATGGATAAAAGGTTAAATTGGAAGTTTCTTCCTCTCTCTACTTTCTCTCTCTAGAATTTTCTCAAGTTTTGGGTTGTTCTTCTTGTTCCTAAGTTCCTATGAATGATATTTCACCTCCTTTGGAGGATTCATCACATAGAAAGACTAGGAAGAATTGTTGTCAAATAAATTCTACGGTATCCCTCAAGAATCGATGTCCTAATCGTCAATGTTTTTTCATGAAGAATGGTCGTGACTTTCGTTCTAGTTGTGTTGCTAGGAAGAAGGATGAAAAGGAACAGCATAAACAACTTGAATTTCTCAAGCACCGTTACTTCCTTCTACATCTCGGTGCTGTTTAAATGAAGAAGATACCATCAAGGTTAGTCAGACTCCCCCCCCCTGCTTCTCCGGTTGCTGCTGATTTTTGCATGGGAAAAAAGATGGTGGAGGTTAATCTTGAGTTAAAGGAATCTAATGGGGCTATTCCGACCCCTTCTATTTTCTCGAAACCTTTAACTCAGCCTTCTGGATGTTTGAATGTTACTGATCTGGGAAAAAAGAATAAGAAAAACAGTCGTGATATTCCTTATGGTCTGGCCGAAATCCCAGCTTCTGTTGGTCCTGCTGCTTCGTCTAAGTTCATCCCAGTTGAAGCTCTGTGCAAAAACGAGGTTGTTCCAACCCACCGTGAAATTTTTTCTGGAATGCATAAGAAGACTGAAGTGGAGTGTTCCTCGGACTTACCTTGGTTTGCTGTTTCTATCTCTAATAATCAAACAGAAGATTCGAGTGGGAGCAATTCTGTCACATCTAGCCTTCATGGGAAGAAAGATCTCGTTTTTAGCCACCCTACTCTCATGCCGATAATGGTGTCTTCTTCTCCCACGATGATAAAAGTCCTGGGTCCTGCTGGTCCTGAAAGCCTTTCTCTTAATGAAATTGTGATTACCGAAAGCTTTGGCAAGACATCTCCTGTTGTTGGTAATCCTATCTCTTTGAATTCTAGAAAAAGTTTGAAGCTCGTTCATGCGGTTGATGATCCAACGATCGAATTTTTGAATAGTAAACAGACGCAACCTCCTGCTTTTCTGTTTGGTACCTCCCTATGCTATGAGAATAGAGAGGACATTATGTCTTTCTTTAATTGTCAGCCCCAAAAAGGTGTTGGGGAAGAAGCTCTTACTGTGTGTGAAGTAGGTTTGGATGGGACTAGGAAGGAAAGTAGAAAGGTTACAGGTGACCGACTGCAAAGCTGTTAATGAATTAGAAAATAAGAAGGAAAGTCCTTCTGTCGAGAAGGAGAAAAAGAAGTCAAAAGATGATAGTCCTCCTTGCTTACAAAAAGGTCCTATCAATGGTTTGGGTGGCTTTTCTCAGCCGGATATATCTGCCATAAGCTTTTCTTTAATGGTGTTGGCAGAGAAAGGTGATGGTTTGGTTACTGCTCCCGTCAAAAAATAAAAGGATATTAGAAATGGAGGTGAAAGTCTTTGCGAGCAAAGGAGACCTGCCCCCTCTGTCATCCCCTTACCGTGAACAACTAAGGATGGAGACATCCATCCTCTTGAAAAGGTGGCAAAAACTATTGACCAACAGTGTAATGCTTTACCTGCTGGGTCTTCTTTTTGACCTTTTGTCAAATAAAGAAAAAAGCATGGATATTTCTCCTTTTCTTTTGTCTCCTAGTGCCCCACGTAATACTTCCCATGCAAACCCGGTTGGTCTTTCTTCGGATTCAAATCTTGATTCGATTATGGTGGATGTTGCTAATGCCGGCCCAGTTAAATTTGTGGACTTATTTTATGAAGGCCCAAATCAGCCCAAGCCTGTGGGAAGTTTTATTCTCTCAAAACAGTCCATTTTTGGCCCTTATCCTTTAAGCCCAAAGATGTTTGATGCTATCCAGGATTTTAATATGGTGGACGATGATGCTGCTAGCCCAGTTCATATGAAGAAGGATTCTGCTGTGGGCCAACCTCCTCTTTTAAAGTCCATGGACTAATATCTCTCATCCATATCTTCTTGGCCAAGGCCAGATGGCCTAGGTCTGGTTTCACTTCCTTATTCCACCCCTTTGGTTTCAAATATTTGTCAATCTACCCCCTTAATGTTTATGTTTCCTCCACTGTTAATTCTCCCCTTTCGCATGCTTCCCCTTCCCTCACCCCCTTGTATGCCAGATTCTACCCATCCCCTCCTTGCAAACTAATTCCTCCTTTTTGTTTGATGCTTTGAAGGACAATATGCCTAGGAATTTTAATGTTAAAAATTCTAGTAAAAACCAAATTACTAAGAAAATGCAAAATGATGCTATCATTAAGGACAAAAAAACTTCGGTTTGGAACGGTAAAAATTCTAGTATTCTCCCTAACTCTTTTGCTAATATTTTGAGTGGTCCCCAAAAGCACTCTAATGCTAATTTTCGGTTTATTCCTTACCTTAATGATGATGTTAATGCCCCTGTTGACCTTCCTATTTCTGTGGTCCAAAAAAGCTATGTCACTTATGCCAAAACTCTATGTCGTTATTTTGTAGGTAAAGGGCTCCCTTTTCCTGTCATGAGATATTATGCTTCTAAATTGTGGGCCCAATATGGTATAGAGGATGTTTTGCTCAATGGACATGGTATCTTCTTGTTTAAATTTAACGATGAATCCGGTTTGCAAAAGTTATAGATAATGGACCTTGGACCTTTAAAAACGTCCCTATCTTTATCCAGAAATAGAGACATGGCCTTAATCTAAATTCTAAAAAGCATGATAGAATACCTTTTTGGGTTAAAATTCATGATATTCCCTATGATGCCTAGAACGATGAAGGACTTAGTTATATTGCCAGTAAAATAGATAAACCTTTAGCCATGGATTCTTGGACTGCAAATATGTGTACTTATGCCGCGGGGAAATCCGCTTTTGCCCAGGTCCTTCTTGAAGTACCCATTAGGCAAGCTTGGATGGACTCTGTCAAAGTTCGTATTCCGGATCCGGACACTGGTTTTTGTGACCCTTCACTCCTTTAGAGGTGAGTATGACTAGAAGCCCCCACTGTGCTCTCATTGCAATATTTTTGGTCACTCTGACTCCGTTTGCATGCATGTTTTTTCTCTAAGCTCTGCTAAGAAAGACACCTCCCTTGAGAATGCTATTAGTGAAAAGCAAGCTCTAGTTGATAGTAAAGGTTTTCAAACCATGAAGAGCAAAAGCTCTCATCGAGGTAAAGAAATCTTTTGGAGCGGACATGGGGAATCCCTAAAGGGCACCCACTCTCCTTCGGTGAGTGAAAAAAAATTAATGTCTCTTCAAACTCAAAAGTGATGGCTCATCCTCGCAAGGAATTCTGACCTGCTCAAAAGAGGCTCACCCCCCAATGGATACGTCTACGTCCCCCAAAAGGGTTCCCCCCACCCCTAGACCCTCACCCCCTAGGCCCCCTATCCTTAGCCAATGTTCCCCCAAACCATCAAACCCACCTTTACCCACCCGAAAGCAATCCAAGGCTCCCGTTCTTTCTCCCAATTGCTTCTCTGTCCTTTTTGACCTGTCTTTTCCTAAAGGCCCTGGGTCTTCTTCTTCTTCTTCCCTCCCTCCCTCCTCTACTTCTTCTGAGATTGAGGATGATCCACTTGATCAGGATGACCTCCTTGATGAGGAGGATATGATTGAGGTTGAGTCGGACGATAGTGACACCGCCCGATTCTTTTCCCATGATATTCCTCTTCCCTAGGTTGATCCGATGACTTCTCAGGAGCCCGAGCAGATGGACTCCACCCCTCCCTTATTTCCCAATGACGAGCTTTGCCTCGTGGAATACTCATGGTCTCTGTAATCTCTCCCATCAGAGAGCTATGAGAGATCTCATTCGGGATTCTAACCTTCAAATTTGTGCGGCTCTTGAGTCTTACCCCCTCGTAATCTTCCTCCCATCTGTGAGAATGTCTCTGGATCTTGGTCCTGGACTTCTAATGGCACCCTTTGACTTAGAGGTACCTGTATCATTGTTGCATGGAACCCTATCCATGTTGACATGATGCTTTTAAATTCCCACTGATCAGGTGATGCATTTTCAGGTCAAGATCTAGGACTCCTCAAAGGTTCTTTTCATGTCCTTTGTGTATGCAGATAATTACCATATCGCCTGGCACCAGTTATGGGCTTCTCTTAAGGGAAATAAGCATGTCGTTAAGGACACTGCTACCCTTGACCAGAAGGACAGCTCTTTTGGCATTTCGGGCCCCTCTTGTGGTATGGATGATTTCCACGAGTGTGTCCGTCATCTTAAGGTTGAGGATATCAACTTCAAGAACCTCTTTTTTACCTAGTTTAAAAACCCCAATGGCACGAGAGGTTTCCTAAAAAAGATTGACTGTGTCTTGGGTAATCCTCACTCTATTGCTCAATTCCCTTCCGCCTCCATTGTCTTCCTCCCCTATCGGTCCTCGGACCATAGCCCGGCGGTCCTCATTCTCCCTTCCCATTCTCCTCGAAAACCCAAGACTTTTAAGTTTCCTAACTTCCTCACCTACAAAGATTCTTTTAAGACTGTTGTGTCGTCTAGTTAGGGCCCTGATCTTACCGGTCATGAGATGTATAAGATTTCCCAAAAGCTTAGAAATCTCAAAGGATCCCTTCGTAAGTTGCTTAATGATCAGGGTAATCTCTTTTCTAAAGTGTCTAAGCTCAGGCTTGAGCTTGACAGGATCCAGATCGCTCTTGAGAGGGATCTTGATAATGGGGCCCTCCGAGAGGAGCACTGTGGGTACTTATCTACCTACAATAGTGCTTGCCTCGATGAGGAGCCGTTCTTAAAGCAAAAAAGCCAAGATTAATTGGCTCCGTGAGGGAGACATGAATTCCTCTTTCTTCCACAAGTCGGTCAAGAGCTGTACAAGCAGGAACCACGTTGATACAAATCAAAATGCTGACGGTCTCTGGGTTTCTAATGATGAGGTCCCCCGTATTTTCGTCTCTCACTTCAAAGATTTTGTCGGTACCTTTCACCCTTCTCTCCCTATCCATGCCCCTGCTTATCTCTTCACTAGAAAGCTTAATGTCAATCAAGCCGCTCTGATGCTCGCTCCTATCACCAACTCCGAAATCAAGCAGGCCCTTTTCCAGATGGGAGACGATAAGGCTCCTGGGCTTGATGGTTTCACCTCCAAATTCTTTAAGGCCGCTTGGAGTATTGTCGGTAAGGACATGTGCTCCGCCGTTCGTAAGTTCTTCACGTCTGGTGAGCTCTTAAAGTCCCTTAAAAACACTATCTTGGCTCTTATTCCCAAGTCGGTTGCCCCTTCCAAAGTCACCAACTTTCGTCCTATTGCTTGTTGTAACGTCCTGTATAAAATTATTAGCAAAATAATTGTGGATCATATAAAAGATCACCTCCCCTCTCTGGTTGATTTAAACCAGTCTGCGTTTATCCAGGATCGATTTATCATGGACAATGTCCTTCTTGTCCAGGAGCTCATGCGCGACTATCATAAGCATCGGAGCACTCCCCGTTATGCCTTCAAAGTTGACATCCAAAAGGCTTATGATACAGTTGATTGACATTTCCTTCTGTTGATCCCAGATCCCTCAATAACACTAATAATTAAGTTAAGAATAACCAAATTATAGTGTTTTAATGAACAAAATGATGAACACTCAAGAACAATGTATGAACATTCAAAGAACAATCTTGAGTGCCAATGATTTCACTCAATGAACAAAATGATGAACACTCAAGAACAATGTATGAACATTCAAAGAACAATCTTGAGTGCCAATAATTTCACTTTATTCAATATTAATAAAAAAACGTAAAACGACTTTAATTGCAATAGGCGTAATCACCTATTTATACTAGTAGGCTAATTAGAAGATAACTATCTAGTGAGAGTATTTAGCTAATCTTCTACTAACTGATAAAGTTTATCTAAAGTATGGATAAGCTATAAATCAAGATAAACTTGAAATCCAGCTGTCGATTTGTTATCTCCAGCTGTCTTCCATGGGATGTTATTTCAACCTTATCTTTATATCTTCATCGTATGCCTTTGGTTGAACTGCTAGAGAAAACTCTAAGTGTTGTTGACCAGAGGGTGATGAAGATGCACTTTCCATCGCATCTCTGGTCGATTCATCGGTCCTCTGGTTGTTCTCCAGACTTGGTCAATTCTGCCTTAACGTCTTCATCGGTCTTCTGGTTTTTCATCACTTATTGTTTTTCATTACTTTTACACTTATGAATTATGGGGTTTAACAATCTCCCCCTAAGTAATGAAAGAACAAACATAAACTAATCTATGAACAATATTGAAAAACAAAGACTAATCTAAAGAAAAGCATCAATTTCCAAATTTTCATTGGATGATGAATTCTTACAATACTCAAAACAAAGACTTCTCAATTTAAGGCAAAAATTTTAAAACTCTATTCATGATCTACCTTGTGATATTTCCCAAAAGCGCAGTAGCAGTCTTCGATAACTGATGACTGTAGATATCTCATGAATGAGTTGTTTCCCGTCTACCCTTGGCACATGGGTTCTACCCAGTCTATCTCTGATAACTTTCTGAAACCATTCAAGTGTATCGGTTGAATACTTGAATGCTTCAGTTAGTCTGAAAATTTTCTTAACCCTGAACTCATTCTTGAAGACAAGTCCAAGCTCGAGTTGAGTCAAGACAGAAGCATATCTCTTCTCCTGCAGGCCAWGGAAGTCTTCATCAGGTGGAGTGCAGGAGAGTCTTTTGATGCCTAAATGAAGAGCAATTTGAAATTCACTCTTGGCTCGATGCTTCACCAAGGTCTCCATCGTCTTCACAATTGCTCTGTTTGCCATCCCAAATCTTATGCCTTGATCCTGTCGCTGAGTTGTGAATGCATAAAGCTTGATCAAGTCATAGGGATTGAGATTGATCAAGTCATTGTCATTGAAGACGCTGACCTGACCATGGGCTCTCTCCATTGTGTACTCGATATATTTTATAGCTCTGTTTACGAAGGTCCTCATCTTTATGTCCATTATCATCCTTATTCCATCGTTTGAAAAGACAGCCTGTGGTGGTTGGGTAGTCTGTCTAACAAACCTATAGTGTAGGAGGTCCATGGATTCTAACGATAGAATTCGAGGATTGAGAGTCAAACTTTCATCACGATCGTGGTATAGGTACTGATAGATATTCTTCATCATTACTGGTTCCCTTGGTGGCATCTTCGGACTTCTCCTTAGCGACTCCATATTCTGAATGATTTCGTCAACTAAGCTCTGCGGAGGGTGCCTTGATGAAGAGGGAATGTCCGCATGCACCATAGTTGGTTTGGTTGAGGGTTGAGTTTGGGTTATGGGTTGTGTATTGGTTGGCGATGGGATGGTTTCTTGGGKTGGCTCATGTTGGGGTGATTCAGGTTCATCGGGTTGTGTTTGGGCTTGAGGTTGTTGAGGTGAAGAAGGCTGGATATTTATTTGTTCAGGTTCATTGGGTAGGGTGATGAAAGGTTCTGTGGTGCGAGGGGTTGGTGATAGGGTTAATCGTAGGCTTGGAATTGGTGATGTAGTGAAAGGTGGGTTGGTTTATATTGGTGGGGTTGATGGAATTCATCAGATGAGGAACTCAACACAATGGGTTCAGGTATGGTGGCAAGGGGAACATGTACATTATGTACATCTTCAGAGGGCTAAGCCTCTGGTTCCCTTGCACGGGTTCCTTGGTTTGGTGATGATGGTGGGTTTTGTGTTTGGTGATCGGATATTGAAGGTGCAGCGGATGGTGCTTCCTGAGTTGTAGCAACCGGGTTCTCCCCCTCATGAGGACCAAGACCATGATCATCTTGGTCTGGATCCTCATGCCTTGGCCTCTTCTACGGTCGGCTGGCTGAGCATGAAGCTTTGCTTCTCTTATTCTTGAGGCGGAGGGAGGCCAGGTAGGCTCTCATTGCCTTTCTTCTTCGATCGACCTCCATAGATTGTAGGAGGGAGGCGATGCGTTCTTGTTGGTCAACAAGGCTCTGGAAGAGAGCCTTGGTCGGTTGAGCTGCTAGATGAATGAATTTAGCACTTATCTCGTTGAAAGAGGAAATAAGTGCCTTGGATAGAGCCCTGAGGTCGGCTCTTGTGGCATACTCAGAGGTGGTGGATGAGGAGGCTGGGGGAGGTATGGAGGTAGAGGTGGATGCGGTGGGTGGGATGGGAAGGTTGGTGATCATGGCTCTAATCTCTGCAGCAAAGGAGGATGGGGCTTCATCAAACGATGGTGCTACAGGGCTGGGTGGTGGAGGTGGTTGTTGGGGTATTTGGGCTAGAATGGTGGCTGGAAGTTGGTTTAGGGTCGTTTGTATGGTGGCCATTTGGTTGGTGAGAAAGGCTAGGGTTTCATCGATTGATGAAGTTGTTTGTTGTGGGGTTGGTTGAGGGATTTGGGAAAGGATGGTGGCGGGAAGGGTGTTAAGGGTTTGGGAGATGGTGTTTATCTGGCTGGTGATGGAGGCTAAGGTCTCATCGGTCGCAGTTGCCTGGGCCGTGAGGGTGGCAATGGAGTTCATCATCAATTGGTTTCTTTGGGTGGCAAAGGTGGAGGAGGTGTTATGGTGTTGGGTTACGGTTTGTTGCAGCATTTGGAGACGGGTTGTATTATCTCGTGTTTGGGTTGCAAGGGTGGCAAGGGATTGTTGAAGGATGGTGATATCGATGGATGGTGGGATTTCAACAATCCCTTGGATGATGAGTTTTAAGTCTTCCAAGAACCGCTGAATTGAGTCAACAAAGGCTTGGAACTCAGCCTTTGTGACTAGATCGGCCACGGGGGTAACCCTTGCAGCAACGGATGCTGCAGGTTGAGCCTCAACTTCAGAGGTGCCTTCATTGCCTTGTGAAAATATAGGCCATGAAGGACTTCCATCATGTCCTTGATAGCTCTCTAGTGAGGAGCTATCTCCTGATGTTGCAACAACTTCTTCTTCCTCGGCTTGAGAGGCCAGGTAAGAGAAGTAAGTGTGTTTCCCCTTCGCTAGATCAAGTATCGAAGGGGGGGGGGTTTGTGCACGAATGGGAGATCGCTCTGAACGATCTTGGGGTTTAGCAATGTCAGAAGCAACACATGCTTCTGGGTGTGTGGGTGGTAGTGTCGAGCCATGAGGCAATATGGCTCTTATGTCTGCATCGCCTCTCTGTTGGGAGAGGGGTGATGGAAATCGTGGTTCCTCAGCTAAATCATCTCCAGAGGCCTGAAGAATGGCCTCTGGATGGCTGGTTTAGGTTTGGTTTGGACTGGGTCGTCCTTGTTCAATAACCCTTTGGCCTTGATCGCCAGGGGTAGAGGAGGTGGTTGCCCTTTGGGAAGAGGGAAGGGGATTTGTTTGTGTAGGGCCGGGGGATGCACAAGGAGTGTCATCATCATCATCATCATCATCTTCATCATCCGATGAAGATGGCTCATGTGCTCCCTCGCTTGACTGAGGGGACGACTCTATGTGCTCTGGGGTAGCTGCCCTTGGTGCATGGGACAGCGTAGAGCGTTCGTAAGTTCTTTGGATCTCAGATGTCTCTAGGATGACACTGAGCATGGCTCTGGAGATTGGCCTGTCGATGGTGTTGCCATCCTTTGAGAGTGTAAGTCAATAGCCATGCATCTTGAAGAGTGGAGTGAATGGTTCCTCGGCCGGTAGGTTATGTTTCCTCACCGCATCCCCTATGAAGAGAGCTAGGAAACGAGGAAACAAAACAGAAGTCAAGGGCTTGCCGGTGGCCTGGAGCTTGCACTTCTTGACTACCGCTGAGTAGATCTCATTATATATGAGGAAAGCGTAGTCAAGAGGGATGTTGAAGAAGAGTTCGTACATAATCGTCATTATGTTGATGTTGCCTTGATCCATCGACCCTAGCTTGCATGTAAGGGCCCTGTTTAATATGGAAAAGAACATATTCCACATTGGCGGCAAAAACTGCCTTTTGAAATCTGAGGCGTTGCGTAGGTCACGATTGTAACCTAGCATGTTTATGAACCGGAGGATGTCTGAGGTTGTGGGTTGGTCGGCATATTGGTCAATGCCGAGCTCTCGGCGGGTGGGAATGCACAGAACCCTAGAGACTTTGGCCCGAGAGATCTTGAGCGAGCAGATCATGTCATTTGGGGCGTCGATGTCCCCCATTATTCCACAGCTGTCAGGGTCGTACTCACAGGTTTGCTACTATTGTTGGACGTACTTTATAGGTACGCCATTGTCGGTTAGAGTCAGGGCAGGTAGAAGGATGCAGTTACGGAAGAACTCGATTGTCACAGCAAACCTGTCGTTGAACAGGGTGGTTCGAAGCTCGATGGCATGATTGTTGGGCTTTATTGCTAGAAAGACGATTGTTCGGCTGTCAACGCCGGTGGATTGGACACGTCTATCGCGGATACAGTTGCACGTAGGTTTGTGTGTAGGTTTGTGCGTCAAAGTCTAGTTGCAGGTTTTAGGAAGCGTAAGGGATGACTGGAGGTAGAAGAAGGGTATATATAGGTGGGGGGAGGAGAACATGAAACGGTTTTCTGATTATTATATTTAAATAATCATGAAAGGTGAAGGCGTTTGGCAAAAGGTGAGTTGATTTGGGGATCGTGAGCCGTCTTGATTGTACGTGCCAATAATGTTGGAGGACACGTGTCAAGGCGGGGATAGGGAAGGGTAATTTGAAACGGTTCATGGGGAACAGGCTATATATGGTGTCAGGCGCGTGGGAGGATGACATATGTATATGGTGTCAGGCGCATCGGAGTATATCCAAAATAAAAAATAAATTCCATCTAATTGTAAGATAAATACGAATTACGAAGTTTTGGTCTTCTAAAAACCCATGTTCTATAGGTTTTAGTCACAAAAGCTGCAATTTTGTATAATCTTTAGAAAGTTTTCAATTAAGATGGGTTTTTGGATGAAAATTATTTTTTCATGGAACCAGAGGAGCTCTGGTTGGTCATGACTCATTGGGTGAGGAACCAGAGGTGCTCTGGTTGAACATATATGAATGAATTCATCGATTAAATGTTGGATTGTATGATAAATAAGCCTTGGATGACAAACCAGAGGCTCTTGATAAGCATGGGCAATCCATTATGTAGAACTAGAGGGGCTCTGGTTTAAGTATACATGGTGTATTATTTAGCATTTAAGTGTCCAGAGGCTCTGGATAGTAGRACCAGAGGCTCTGGTATGGAAAATGCATATTTATRCAATGGAGATGCATGATGAATGAATAGCTCCCCCTCAAATGATGCATGTAGATAAGATTTGAGTTTTAGAAACTCCCCCTAGAATCAATAACGATGTTGATTGAGGTGACCAGAGGCTTTGGTCCTTACAACCAGAGGCTCTGGTCTTTACAACCAGAGGCTCTGGTCTTTACAACCAGAGGCTCTGGTTATGAATGAAGATGAAAAGTTGTATGAAACATGTCTAAGTATGCAAGTGGATGTGCATATGAATGGGTCTTTGAGACCAGAGGGCTCTGGTTCCAAAGACAATGAATCCAGAAGCTCTGGTCTTTAGAACCAGAGGCTCTGGTTGTCTTGGATATGCTATTAAAGATGAATGAAAGGTGAATTTAGCATGCCAAGTCTTATTTGGAAACCAGAGGTCTCTGGTTGCAAAGGACTTGGAAACCAGAGGCTCTGGTCTTTAGAACTAGAGGCTTTGGTTACATGAAAGATGTTATGCGATGGAGTCCAAAAGGGTTCTGCTCTCAAAGGATGAGAATCCAGAGGCTCTGGTCTATAGGACCAGAGGCTCTGGTCTCAAAGAGTGAGAATCCAGAGGCTTTGGTCTCAAAGAGTGAGAATCCAGAGGCTCTGGTCTATAGAACCAGAGGCTCTGGTTGCGAAGGTAATACTTAGTGAATAAAAGCTAAGTATTTGCTTTGGACCAAAGGTCTCTGGTTCCAAAGGCGATGAAAAACTTTGAGCCATATTAAAATGTTTCTTCATGGCCAGAGGCTCTGGTCTTTAGAACCAGAGACACTGGTTTGGAGTACTTATTGATTATGGCTTMTTGCTATGTATCACTTGTAGGCATAACCATGAGATATTGAGAATCTATGATTTAAGAACTTTTATTGCCTTCAAGTGGTGAGATTCAGCATACCCATCTTGCTGACTAGGAATAAAAATCTTTTCTCATCAAGAGTTTTTTGTGAAAATGTCAGCAAGTTGAATCTCAGTGGGAACAAAGTACATTTCTATATTACCTTTTTCAACATTGTCTTTCAGAAAATGGTACCTTACATCGATATG
>NC_037528.1:39207100-39208347 GCF_001531365.2 Cynara cardunculus var. scolymus | reverse complement strand
TCTGTTCCTTCGTTCCACCACTCCATTCTGTTGTGGAGTTCTTGCTGTAGAAAAGTTTTGTGTAATGCCTTCACTGATGAGGTATTCATCGATTCTGGCATTTTTGAATTCAGTTCCATTGTCGCTTCTAACCTTTATTAGTTTTCGTTGTAGAAGGACTTGGAGCCTTTTCAACACTCCAATGAGTAGGTCAGGAACATCTGATTTTTTCTTTACAAATTCAACCCAGGTGTATCTGGAGTATTCATCAACCAGTACTAACATTTGCTTTTTTCTAGAGAGACTTTGAGTTGATATTGGCCCACAGAGATCTATGTGTACCATGTCCAAGGGCTTGGTGCAGGAGGTTTCTGACTTGGTTTTATGTGAGGCATGTCTTAGCTTTCCCATCTCACAGGCTGAGCATAGATGATCTTTTTCAAATTTAAGATCCAGAATTCCCTTGACCAGCTTCTGTGTGGCTAGTTTTCATAGTGCATCAAAGTTGAGATGCGAGAACTTTTGATGCGATAGCCAATTTTCATCGCTCTTATGAGACACAAGACAAAGGGTGACTTGTCCCAAAGAGAATTCAAAATCTAGAAGATAGAGATTTCCTTCTCTCTTCGCGTTGATGATTGTTTGACCAGGCTTTGTTTTTATGATACAGAAACCTTTGCGGAACCTGACTTCAAGACCCTTGTCGCAGAACTGGCTTATGCTTAGTAAGTTGTGCTTCATACCTTCAACATAAACCACTTTGCTGATGGAGATGTTTCCTTTGATGAGAGTGTCATATCCCTTGATTATATCCTTGTTGTTGTCTCCGAAAGTCACAGAGCCTCCAGATTTTTCGTTGAAGAAGGACAACTGTCTTTTATCACCAGTCATGTGCCTGGAGCAACCTGAATCCATGTACCATGGTTGCACATGCTGGTCTTGCAAGACAAATTAAGGGGTTTTAGGTACCCATTTCTTTATAGGTCCACGTTTGTTAGCAGGGGGTACCACTCTCTTATCATTACCCTTAGCCTTTGTAGGCTTGGGTTTATTAGTATTTCCCTTGCTCAAATTGATGAATTCTTGATGTTTATGTGAAGATTATTGAAGGTATGCTTCTAATGCTAAGTTTAATCTTTGTAATTAGTGTTAATTAAGGATATTAGGGTTTGCATGTTTATGATTAGTGGTTAATTTTGTAAGTTAATGTTATTATGAAGTTTGGAATTGAATTATAAGGAATTGATCATGGTATTGCAAGATTATTG
>NC_037528.1:39204952-39207000 GCF_001531365.2 Cynara cardunculus var. scolymus | reverse complement strand
TTCTATGTGCAGATAATCCACATCATCATAATTATAACACAAAATGTAACATCGTTTACATAATACAGATTAACAGAAACTCTTTCTGTTTATACATTTATAAGTAACTAAATGTCATTCATGCTAAACTTTTCCCTGGCTTTATCTTGCGAGGTATGATAACCTGCAAAACAGGTTAATCCAACAACTGAGCGTTAGACCAAAAAGATCTAGTGAGTGTATAACTCTCAACAAACAACATACATTCCAAACAATCAGTTTAGAATCAAACCTGTTTTGATACATAAACTTATTTATGTATCTCTCGCGGTTGCACCGCCATTACATCTCTCTCGCGGTTACACCGCCATTACATCTCTCTCTCGCGGTTACACCGCCATTACATCTCTCTCTCACGGTTACACCGCCAATACATCTCTCTCTCTCGCGGTTAAACCGCCATTACATCTCTCTCGCGGTTACACCGCCATTACATCTCTCTCGCGGTTACACCGCCATTTCATCTCTCTCGAAAATACTTTAACACTTTAGCCGAATTTGTAATCCGGTCAGCCTTGTCCGGATATAGAATCCGGGCAAACACTTGGAATTTAGTCTACGCTTTAGCGGGGTGTGACAGATTTGGTATCAGAGCTTCAGTTATAGAGAACGCTGGTTTTCTTTAGAAACCATCGACTATAACTAAAAAATTTCCAAATGATTTTCATGAAATCTGAAATCATGTGTTTTAAAGCGGGTCTTGTTGTTACACATCGATTTACTAAAGCCTGATCACCTGTGCTTAATTTATGTGTAATAAGAAGAACTTAATCGATCTTATTAGAAGTGTGCTCTAGCTTTGAAAATTGTTATGAAAAGCATGAGTTTTGTTGCACTTTTATGAATATCCGTTTCTCTAGGACTAGAAGCGCTGGTCAAAAGGACCAGAGGCTAATGAAATTAGAGTTCTTGATTCTCACTAAGTGTCCATGTAGAACCAGAGGTGCTAGTCAAGAGGACCAGACGCGATGGAAGATGGAGTGCTCGATTCTTGTTAAGTGTCCATGTAGGACTAGGGGCGCTGGTCAAGAGGACCAGAGGCGATGGAAGATGGAGTGCTCGATTCTTGTTAAGTGTCCATGTAGGACCAGAGGCGCTGGTCAAGAGGACCAGAGGCGATGGAAGATGGAGTGCTCGATTCTGGTTAAGTGTCCATGTAGGACCAGAGGTGATGGAAGATGGAGTGCTCGATTCTTGTTAAGTGTCCGTGTAGGACCAGAGGCGCTGGTCAAGAAAACCAGAGGCGTTGGTCAAGAGCCGATGAGGAACTAGAGGATCGATGGATGGATTACTTAGGTTTTCTCTAAGGATAGGTTTTGCAACAGAGGCTCTGGTCTCGCAACCAGAAGCTCTGGTAAGGGCNATAGGTTTTGCAACAGAGGCTCTGGTCTCGCAACCAGAAGCTCTGGTAAGGGCAAATAGAAGGACCAGAGGATCGATGGAAGGATTTCTTGGAGTATAGGTTTTGCAACAGAGGCTCTGGTCTCGCAACCAGAAGCTCTGGTAAGGGCGAATAGAAGGACCAGAGGATCGATGGAAGGATTTCTTGGAATTTCTAAGTATTGATGTTGCACCAAAGGCTCTGGCCTTGCTACCAGAAGCTCTGGTAGTATAACCAGAGGTTTGACCAGAGGATATAGTCTATTTGTCATGACTTAGTTTTATTTAAAAGCTTATATTGAATCACTAAGCTTATGCTAGAGGATGCACCTTAGTAACCAAGGTTGTCCATGTCGTAGATCTCTGCAATGTCTTCTGATCAGAGTGAATATTCTGCCGATGATTCCGGATATGTAGTTGGTCGTCCCAGAAGAAACTCAACCCGCGACGAAGAGGTGGACCCATACGAGCAAGATACGACATCAAGTGATGCAGCTGCCGCACCTCAAGTGTCTCACCTACCCCCAATGGAGCCGGTATCTGACGTTCCGTCACGAACCCAGCATGATCCAAGAATTAGGATCACACCCAGAAAGAGTGTTCCACTGCCACAGAGGGTGACATTTGAA
>NC_037528.1:39200749-39201922 GCF_001531365.2 Cynara cardunculus var. scolymus | reverse complement strand
AGAACCCCTACAGAAATCCGCCAGTTTCTTGGGTTAGCAGGATATTATCGGCGATTCATTGCAAATTTTTCGAAAATTGCACAGCCACTCCCAGCCTTAACCCAAAAGGATAAGAAGTTCACTTGGGGAGAGAAGCAAGAAGAAGCCTTCGAACTCTCAAACTGAAGCTGTGTAATGCACCTATCTTATCCTTACCAGAGGGTTCGGATAACTTCGTGGTCTTTTGCGATGCATCGCATCAAGGGTTAGGATGCGTACTGATGCAGAAAGATAAGGTCATCGCCTATGCCTCGAGACAACTGAAAGTGCTTGAAAAGAACTATACTACTCACGACCTGGAATTGGGAGCAGTAGTATTTGCACTTAAGATTTGGAGGTACTATCTCTATGGCACAAAATGCACCATCTACACAGATCATAAAAGCCTTCAACACATCCTCAATCAGAAAATGTTGAATATGAGGCAAAGAAGGTGGATTGAATTTCTTAGTGATTATGATTGTGAGATCAAATACCATCCAGGCAAAGCCAATGTTGTGGTTGATGCTTTGAGCCGAAAGGGAGGAATAAAACCATCAAGGGTAAGAGCTTTGGGAATCTTGGTGAATACCAGTTTGAAGGCCCAAATCCTAGAGGATCAAAGAGAAGCTCTAAGGAAGGGAAACTTGAAGAATGAAACTTTGCATCGTTTGGAGTCCAAGTTTCAGATAGAGTCTGATGGGGTGTGTTATTTGGGAAATAGAGTTTGGGTACCTAAGATTGGCAATCTTAGATCAACCATTTTGGACGATGCTCATCGATCAAAGTATTTGATTCACCCGGGAGCAGACAAAATGTATAAGGATTTAAGAGCATACTAATGGTGGCCTGGAATGAAGAAAGACATTGCACTGTATGTAAGTAAGTGCTCAACTTGTGCAATAGTCAAGGCCGAACACCAGAAACCTTCAGGTCTGCTCCAGCAGCCCGAAATTCCTCAATGGAAATGGGAGTAGATATCGATGGACTTCATAACTAAGTTACCTCGAACTGGAAAGGGGCATGATGCCATTTGGGTGATTGTAGATCGATTAACAAAATCTGCTCATTTCTTGCCAATCCGAGAAGACTATAAGATGGAGAAGTTAGCTCAGATCTATATAAACGAAATCATCGCTAGGCATGGAGTGCCTA
>NC_037528.1:39198499-39200665 GCF_001531365.2 Cynara cardunculus var. scolymus | reverse complement strand
AGAAAAGTTATGCTGACAATCGGAGGAGACCATTAGAGTTCCAGAAAGGCGATAAAGTTTTCCTAAAGGTCTCACCATGGAAAGGAGTGATGCGTTTTGGAAAGAGAGGCAAATTGGGCCCTCGTTATGTTGGTCCCTTCGAAATAGCCGAAAGGGTTGGACCAGTGGCATCCAAGCTACATTTGACCTCGGAGTTAAGCGCTATCCATGATACATTCCATGTATCGAATCTCAAAAGATGCCTAACAGATGAAAATCAAATGATGCCACTGGAAGATGTGCAAGTTAACGATCAACTGTGTTTTGTTGAAAAACCTATAGAGATCATGGATAGGGAAATTAAGCAGTTGAAGCGTAACAGAATCCCCATAGTAAAAGTTCATTAGAACTCAAAGCATGGACCGGAGTACACGTGGGAAAGGGAAGACTCCATCAAAAACAAGTATCCCCACCTGTTTTCAAGCTAATCATGATTAGGATTTTCACGATTAAATTTCGAGACGAAATTTTTCTAGGTTGGGGAGACTGTGACAACTCTGCATTGTGGGATTTCAGGTTAGTACTTTATTTCAGGATCCTGATTGAAAACTAAGTSTTTTTAGGATTTAGCCTCGATGACCADAGATCGTCTTGTTTAATTAGTCTGATTAGATCATGTTTCGACGGTAGCTAACCAAGTTAGTTCGTGCAATGCCAAATAGTMTTGAAATATTTCACATAAAGATAAAGCTGATATTTTCATCTCGTTCTTCTTAAAATCCAAATTTCMTAAGTTTCAATTTTCTTTTATTTATTTAGTTGCCTATTATTATTTTATAGGAGTGGAGTTTTAAAATCTTTTGTCAAATTGTTTTGTTTGTTTTAGATTTTTAGGGCCTAGCATTTGGAAATTTAACATCTTGGGCTTGGGCCTTGGGAGGACAGCCCATTTTCTTTCAAAAAGCCCCATATAAATACTCCCCTCCCCTTTTTAAAATTTCTCATTCTTCAAAAACTTCCAGCCTTTCGTTCTCTCTCTCTAACTTCATCACCTTCCAACCGATTTCTTCTCCTTGCAAAAACTCAAGCTTTCTGCTGTTTTGAGACCGGTTCGAGATTTCGGTCAAGAAAAGGTATGTTTTAAGAGCTATTTTACTCTCTTTTAGTTGTTCAATTTTCTTTATCTTCCTACTCGATTCTTCAAATCAATTTATGAGATTTAAAGAGGAGAGATTATTYATCAAAGACCTGCATGTGTCTTCATTTGATGATAATCGGTGACCCAAGATTCTTTAGTCTCAAAGAAAGAAGGAGAGAGTTCTTGCATGTGAGGTCYGGTCGTACTCTCGGATGATAGTATCTTGCATGCATCTTTAAATCAGATTTCTCATCTTGGAAGCTTGCTGGAATCGGAAGTTTTATTTGTTTTATTTCTTCTCTGGAATTTAATTAAAGTTGATGTTTTTGGTGTTAAAAGTTTTGATTATCGAGAACGTTGAGCTCGAGACCCTCTCCATCGTTGCTGCCATTCTTGGGCATGCAAACATATTTGGGAGCCGTATGACTCAAGGTTGAAGAATTCTTGAAAAGAGTGTTAAACCCACTCAAAATCTCTTGATTTTGACAGTTGACGGCTGTCATCATTGTTTTGGGATGACATTTAATGATGTCATTAATAAGGTTTTGGAAGGTTCCTTTTTAATAAATAATTAAAATCGGCTTTATTTTATAAAAACACTTGATGGCTTTGCATTTAAAACAACTTGAATCTACCTTAGGTAGGAAACCATTAAGTTAATATAGCGTTGGTTGGTCTGTCAGGAAGTTCGAGCAAGTATAGCAAGTCCCTAGAAGAAACACACGGATATTCGCCAAACTTGTGAGTTCTCACGGCCCCACTTTTAATGYTTTTTATATGTTTTATGGGGGAAAAGCATGAGATTGAGCAAACTTTGCATGTTTATGTTTTATGATACTTGTGACTAAAGAACTGTCTAGTTGATGCTTTGCTCAAAAACCGTTGGACTAAGGAACTGCTTAGTCAAGTTTTACTTGGAACCTCTTGGGCTAAGGAACTGCTTAGTCAAGTTTTACTTGGAACCTCTTGGACTAAGGAACTGCTTAGTCGGGTTCTGTTACAACCTCTTGGGCTAAGGAACTGCTTAGTCGGGTTGCTATATTTTGTTT
>NC_037528.1:39179720-39197394 GCF_001531365.2 Cynara cardunculus var. scolymus | reverse complement strand
CAAAACAGGTTAGTCCAACAACTGAGCGTTAGACCAAAAAGGTCTAGTGAGTGTATAACTCTCAACAAACAACATACATTCCAAACAATCAGTTTAGAATCAAACCTGTTTTGATACATAAACTTATTTATGTATCTCTCGCGGTTGCACCGCCATTACATCTCTCTCGCGGTTACACCGCCATTACATCTCTCTCTCGCGGTTACACCGCCATTACTTCTCTCTCTCGCGGTTACACCGCCATTACATCTCTCTCTCGCGGTTACACCGCCATTACATCTCTCTCGCGGTTACACCGTCATTTCATCTCTCTCGAAAATGCTTTAACACTTTAGCCGGATTTGTAATCCGATCAGCCTTGTTCGGATATAGAATCCGGGCAAACATTTGAAATTGAGTCTATCTTTGTCCGGATTACAAGTCCAGACAATACCCCGTTCACAACTTAACCGGTTTAAAGTAATCCGGACAATACATTGTCCAACCTTTGACCGGTTTAAAACAATCCGGTCAATACACTGACCAACTCTTGAACAGTTTAGACGAAATCCGGTCACCTCTTGACCGGTTTAGGGAGGACTCCGAACAACACTTTAGCGGTTTAAAAATAAACCGATCACCACTTGAGCGATTTAGAGTTTTGTCCAGACAACACTTGAGCGGTTTAAGAATAAACCGGTCACCTCTTGAGCGGTTTAGAGTTTAGTCCGGATAACACTTGAGCGGTTTAAGATTAAACCGGTCACCTCTTGAGCGGTTTAAAGAGAACACCGGCCACTCCTTGTCCGTTTATTTACTTAATCAAATATTCATGAAATGCAGTTCATAAATAGCAGATTCCAACAATATCATATTCTAATAAAAGATGTAATAATCAATACTTCAAAGCAATATAAACTCACCTTAAAAGATGTTGAACGGATTAAACCTGTGGTGTTTCCTTCAGTCTTTTCTCTCCAAGTTCACCGAAATTTTCTTAAAAAAATCAGAAGAAACCTTTCTTTTCACATACACTTGCTATAAATAGCAAGTGTATGGCCGCCATTCAATAGGTCGGCTAACTCAACACACATACACACAAGCTTTATCATATATTATATATATATATAATAAACTTTTTTTAATAACTAATAACTCAAAATTTGTAACCCGAATATTACATATGTAATGGAAATTCAATGGATTGTTCATATGATTTAAGATTTTCATCGAAGTTTTCAAAAACAATCGAGTGTGTAGCACCTGTATCAAATAAAACATATGCATCTCTATCGTCAATAGAAAGGGTACCTAAACCATACCCGAAGTAGATTTGTCAGCAGATAGTGTAAACACTCGACCACCAGCAGTATATTGCTTCTCTTTATCTTTAGAATTATCTTTCGGCCCTTGTTTACAATCACGAGCTAGATGACCTCGTTGACCACAATTATAACAGGCACCGATCATTCGAATACATGGGCCAGGACGATGTCTAAAACCACAATTTTTGCACCGTAACAGAGAATTTCTATTCGAAAAACCTTTACTAGAAGTTCCTTGAAATGCAATTGGAGGTCTATAATTTGGTTGTTTCCACTGTCCGGTCTGATTGGTTCTTCGCCCGGTAGAATTTCCTTGAAATACATCTCTATTTCGTTTCATACCACTATCACCTCGGGAAAGTATAGAGTCCAGTCGTTTCCTTTCAATGTTCCTTGCAGCATCAACAACCTGGGCAACGCTCGTGAAGTGTTGATTGATAAGTTTGGGTCTGAATTTGCTGTTGAGAGTCCATTTGAACTTATTAACCTGGTTTTCCACCGTACCAGCCATACTACCCGCAAAACTAGCCAATCATAGAAATTTGGCTACGTATTCGAATATGGATTCGTCCTCTTTCTGTTTGAGTGTAGCGTACTCTTGAACATACACTTCTTTGTCTGCCGCAGTAAAGTATTGCTGATAGAAAACATCTTTAAATCCTGGCCAGGTTAAATTTTCAATAGCTATATCCCCTCCGTAAGATTGTTTCCAAGCTTGCCACCAGCGATTAGCATCACCTTCAAGTTTATAAGTRGCCAGYTCCACTCGAATTCTATCAGAACAACCCAAGACTCGGAATACCTTTTCAAGATGTGATATCCAATCTTCGGCATCAACAGGAGTGGCTGCTGAAGTAAAAGTACGAGGCTTTTGTTTATGAAACCTCTCTAAACATTGATGAATATCAGCAAGTTCACTACTAGTTCCCTAATCTCTGTATTCTGCCCCGTAGTTCCCAGTATTAGGATTCGGGTTTTCGCCAGTTTGATGTAATGCTTCCACCATCTGTGCTATAATACCTGGTAGCATATCGGTAACTGTTTGTTGGATAGCTGCCATCACATTAGGATCAAGTTGAGTTGTTGGCGAAGGATTTATTTTCATTTTCAGACCCAGTTCGGCTTCTTCTGGGTCTATCTGTTATTGCCGGTATTCTTCTTGGCGGCATTTGCAACTAACATAAATAATAGGAAACCATTTGCTCGATTAATTTCAAAAAGAAACAAAGCATATGAGATTTCAAATAGTTAACATGTATAAGATTTAGGATACTCCTATCTTAGTTCTATCCATTCCTCACAAAACCTAAATTGTATTATAGGATCATAACCTATAGCTCTGATACCACAACTTGTAACACCCCCGTCCCGCGTGGTAAAAGACGGAAGGTGCCACAAGTGGTTTTAAAAAAAACAATGCGTTATATAAAACAGAGCACCTAATAAAATTTACCAAAAGATAATTACATAACCATAGACGGAGATAACGGGTTTCAAAATATGGTCCCAAAATACCAGTATGTCTACATTAGTCATCAAAAGTTTAACAAAAGTATGACTTAATGGGTTATCTTCAATATTGTCATCTCCGTAGCTCTCAYCCCAAAATCCCTGCTAAGTCATGTACCTGCCGAGGACAAGAAAATCTCGGCTGAACTTAATGCTCAGTGAACGGATAATAATATAACAAAACAATGAATATGAGATAACAAGTTCGAAAACAATTATAACACCAAGTGATAATCCTAAAGAAAGCCAAAATGCCTCAAAAGCATGTCAAGGGTTCGAAGACCAAACCGGATCACGAGGACGCATTGTTCCCAAAGGATGATCAGTCCATTCAGGCACAAGTGAGGAAAGGGGTGTGAGTACAACACATCAATCCTCTCCGTGGATTTAACCACGGCCACAATTTATTATCTGATAACGGTTCCTAGGATCGATCTATACGCCCTCTATTCGACCGGTACATAATCAAGTCCACCTTTAAGGACTATAAAAAAGAGGACGACATGATCGTTTTAGTCACCATGGAAACATCTCAATATCGGTGCTTCAATTATTGAGTCTAGAGTAAAATGTTTCACAAATGAAGCAATCAAACAAGTCAAGTGATCAAAATGATTCATATTCCAAATAAAAATGTACATCATATTTCGAAAGGAAACAAAAGCTCAATTGCAATTGATGAGCACAATGAGAATTTGGAACCAATATATTCGGATTAGGAAGCCTTATGCAAATGGCTATCCCATGTCAAGTGAGATAAGAAATCCGTACATTAACCGAATTTGACAATTAATGCACGATCAAACAGAAATTCACGATCAAGTTTGATTTGCTCGCGTGCCAAACGAATGCATAACCGGTTACTATTTACAAAGCATAAAAACCGCAACATAATTATTCTAATAAAATTACTTAGGTCTCAACGTACTTAAACAATGTAGACTTTTCAAGAAGGACAGCCGGATACGAATTGAAAACTCAATCATAAAAAACTTAACCTTATTTTCTTTCGTTCCAACCGCTTCCGTCCCTCTTATTTCCAAGCATTTTTACCCTACTTAGAGACCAATTCAGATTATATTGTCTAAATGAAAGTTGTAGACTGGTATCATACGAGTCTATTGCTTTTGAAATTATCTCATTTGAATCATCCATCTATTTTATATAAATTTTACAAAACTACAAATTAATCTCGAATATAGTGTAAACATCCCTGAAAACACACAGTTTCGAGCCACTTAGAGTCATAACTGGATTTTCGATCCTTCATGAAAGTTGTAGTATGCGGTAAGATATTTCTGACTGCAAAATACAAGTTTATTCCGACGTACAGTTTGGAAGTTATACACTGTCAAAGTACAGGAGTTGCATTATCGGTAACATTTGATTCCGTAATTCCCGACTAACTTTCATGATTCACTACATTTACATGCTATAAACATACTTCAACATACTAAATAGTAAAACAAGTCTAATGGTCGCAATCCTAATCTTCGTCATGCATTTTTACTCTTTTCGACATTTAACCGAACAATTGGTGTACGGTTAAACATATACCCACAATCTAACCATATTGAAACTATAATATACCCTTTTCATTTCTACATCAATTTAACTAGTCCTACATTCTAAGCATCAAATATATCATAATTTTGACAACATCAATCCATAAACTTAGACATAAACACAATTTATAAGTCGGTCTTAATAACCCTAACATAAACACCTTAATAAAATTGAATGAAATTTCTACCTTTAAGAAGGGTTTGGAGAGTGGATTATGAATATATAATTGTTGCCTCGATCCCCTTAGTAATTTGACATGAAATTTAGAGAGAAGATGAGAGATCAAAATTGTTAAAAATACAAAGAATGAGCGAGAGAACTTGGCAGTGATGAACCGCCTCTCATATGCATATGTATATATATATATATTATTTAATTATATATATATATATACATATATATATATATAAAGTTTAACCATTTGACAACTTTAACCTTTCAAGTCTAGATTCTTAACATTACACCAATATTGGTATAAACTTAACTTTTAACACAAAACTAGTTTGAGGTACAAGTTGGTTAATCATAGGGTACAAATATATTATGCATAATTCTACCAAAAATTTACTTAATCCAATTTGTACGAGTTAACAGTACACGAATATTATACTATTAACTAAATCTTTTAGGAAATTCGCCAAGAAAAGTAACTTCTGCAGATCTCCTTCGTTGACCATCAAGGAAAAGCCAAAGTCTGATAATAGACAAGGCTTCAGCGATCTGCTACAACTGTCACCGCAAGGGTCACTTTGCTGGTGAATGCAGGTCTAAGAAGGTTGTGACGCCATCTTCTAAAGCCCCATCATCCTTCCGATCTAAGGATGACAAATACTTGAAACTAAAGGAGAAGTATAAGAAGATGAAGAACTTCCAGCAAAATGCCAAAGGTCTTGTCGCTGAGGAGCACCACTGGGCTGATTAATTTGATGAATCATCATCTGATGAGGAAGATACAACCTATCTCTGCTTGATGGCCAAAGATGTCAAAGAAGAAGCTTCAAAGACATCAACCTCTCATGATCCCTCATCATATCACCTGCTCAGGTATGTCTTTTGAATGAACCCTCTTCTTCTTCTTCTTCTAGCCTATGAGCGTTAGACATGCTAACGGTAGACCTTTACGATGCCCTGAATGGCAAGTCTAAAGCAGAAATGCTTAATCTTGATCTTCAAGAACAGTTGAAGATTCGTCATTCAAAGATCAAAGAGCTGACTAAGGTTGAAGAAAATCTTAAGGATCAAGTCATTGTGAACCAAGCCATCATTGTCAAAAGTGAACAGGCTATAATTGAGCGCGAGCAAGCAATTGCTAAACTTAGGGCTAAGAAGGCTACCATATAAGGATAGTGCAAAGCCTCTGTCAAGGCCTTAGAGATCATTAACACTCAGATCCCTGCCAAGATAAAGACTGGTCTAGGATTCTCCTATGATCATGAAGACAGTGTCACTGACAGGTCCATGCTCAAGTTTGGCACCTTTGTCTCTCATATTCCTGACACTTCTTCCTCTCAGCCTTCTTTCACTAAGAGTCATCTTGATGGAACTCCTTCGAGTTCAGGTTGCAAAGACAAGGGTAAATCCATTGTCATAGCACCTCTCCCAAGAAGACTAACAAGTCAAATAGATCTAAATCTATTCCTTCAGCTTGTAAACCTTCTTCTTCTTCAGGAACTAAGAAATCTGAACCCTCTCAGAAATCTAAGTCTCAGCTCAAGGTGAACGCTTCACCTAAGGGCTCCAAACCCTCTAAAGTTCCTCTAAGAACTAATGAAAAGAGAATCCTTGGAGCTGGTCCCTCTTCAAATCTGGTACTTCCTAGCCCTAAAGCTACCTTCAGCAATAGGAAGTGCAAGCAATGTAGTTAAACTATACACATTGCCAGTAAGTGTCCTTCTGCCGCCAAGGCTAGTCCACCAACCAAGGGCAGGAAAATAGCTAAAGCTGAGAAATCAACTAAAGCAAAATCATCCACTAAGGCTACTAAAGCAACCAAGGTGAAGAAAATCACTAGAGCCTCCTCTTCAGGCTCAGTAAAGACGACTACTGATACTAAGTCTTCAGTATCAGGTGGTGTTTTTCCCTCTATTGAAGCCTCTTCATTAGGCTCAGTGAAGACACCCACTGACTATATCTCTCTAGCATCAGAGGATGTTCCTATTTCCACTAAAACCTCTCTAGGTTCAGTGAAGCCATCTGCAGACGCTGATTCTTCAGTTTCAATAGATGAAGCCTCTAACATTGTTGGACCCAAATAGATGGGTACCAAAAGCATTTTTAAACTGTTCCCTTGTGTAGGAAGTCAAAGGCATATGGTATCTCGATAGTGGATGCTCGAGGCACATGGCCGGAGACAAATCCCTGCTCATTGACTACAAGGAAGAAAGAGGACCTTTTATGATCTTTGGAGGTAATGGAAAAGGATATACTAGAGGTTTTGGTATATTAATCAACGGTGCAACCACATTCAAGCGTGTTGCATACGTTGAAGGACTAAAGCACAACCTCCTCAACATCAGTCAACTGTGTGATAAAGACTACCCGATGAAGTTCTCCAAGAATTCATGCTATGTTTATGACAAAGATGATAAGGTTTCCTCGACCGTTTCTCGTCAAGAGAATGTCTACATTATCTATATGGATTCTTCTCTCACTAAGAATAGTTGTTTCTTCTCTAAAGCTTCGTCAGACATCAACTGCTATGGCACAAACGGCTTTCTCACCTTAACTTCAAGACACTCAGTGAATTTTCTAGAAATGATCTTGTCACTGGTCTTTCTCAACACTCCTTTGCAAAGGAATCTCTTTGCTGAGCGTGTGAGAAAGCAAAGCAAACAAGAGCTAGCTTCAAGTCAAAGCAAATCTCTTCAGTGACATTGCCTCTTCAACTACTACACATGGATCTCTTTGGTCTTGTGAATGTGCAATCTATTGCTGGAAAGAAGTATACTCTCGTCATTGTTGATGTGTACTCCAGGTACACTTGGGTCTTCTTTCTCAGATCCAGAAATGAAGCACTTGAAGACATCATATCGTTCATGAAGAAAATAGAAGTACTTAACAACATTAATGTACGGTCTATTAGAAGTGACCATGGTACTGAATTCAAAAATAGTACTATGGATAACTTCTTTGAGGACAAGAGAATTTCTCACAACATTTTTCTTCAGTAAGAACTTCTCAACAAAATGGGGTTGCTGAAAGAAGAAATTGAACAATCATTGAGACTGCTCAATCAATGCTTAGCGAGTCCCATCTCCCTACAATTTCTAAGCTAAAGTTGTCAACACCGCTTGTTTCACTCAAAATCGGTCGCTGATCTTGAAGAGGTTCAAGAAGACAGCCTATGAACTTTTCCTTGGCAGAAACCCTCTATTAGCTTTCTACATAACTTTGGTTGCATGTGTTATATTCTCAACAACCATAATCAACTAGGAAAGTTTAATCCCACAGCTGATGAAGGAATCTTTCTTAGATATTCTTTAGTGTCCAAAGCCTTCAGAGTATTCAACAAACGCCGACAGACGATAAAAAAACTATTCATGTCACATTTGATGAATCTCAATCAGCTAATTCAAAACCCATCTTAAATGATGAAGATGAATTAGAAAACTGGATGTTCTTTCATTATGGACAACCTGAAGCTTCCTTCAGCGTTCCTCTCAACACTTAAGCTCCAGAAGCTGAAAATGAACCATTAAGTATTCCAGTTGTAGCTATTACACCAACGTGTCTTCTTCTGAGATCATTGCTATTCCCATTAGTTGTGTTCCTTCTTCTACTTCAAACACTGATCAATCAGGGAATGAAATGCCTTCAGCATCTGAACCTATTTCAATCTCTGAATCTGAGGCTCTTTTAGCAATTGTTCCAATTGCTGAAGAAAGTGCATCTGAAGCCTCATCCACTATTCCTGAACTTCTTACTCAGATGATAATCCTCTACCAGCTCAGCGATGGACTAAAGACCATCCAATTTATCAAATTCTTGGTGATCCAGGTGCAGGTATTGAGACTCATTGTGGTCTAGGTAATATCTATCTCTTTGTCAACTTTCTCTCTTTAGTTGAACCCAAGAAGATCAGTGATACTATCTCAGACCTTAGTTTGGTCATTGCCATGCAAGAGCAGCTCATTGAGTTTGATAGGAACAAAGTCTGGTTCCTTGTCTCACGTCCATCTGACAAGACAGTGATAGGCACCAAATGGGTCTATCGCAACAAGTTAGATGAAGAAGGTGTGGTAACCCGTAATAAGGCTCGACTTGTTGCTCAGGGTTTTAGACAAGAAGAAGGGATCGACTATGATGAAACCTTCACACCAGTGGCTAGATTCGAAGCAATTCGACTCTTTCTAGCCTTTGCTGCCCATAGAGAATTCAAAGTCTACCAAATGGATGTAAAGAGCGCTTTCCTTAATGGAAAAATTCAAGAGGAAGTTTATATTGAACAACCTCCAGGGATTCTTGACCCTAAGTATCCAAACCACGTATATCGTTTGGATAAAGCTCTTTATGGGTTGAAACAGGCTCCTTGTGCCTGGTATGATACCCTCTCCTCATTCTCATCTCTGAGAAATTTGTTCGTGGAAAGATTGACCAGACCTTATTTCTTAGGAAAGTTAAAGGTCATATCCTCTTAGTCCAAATTTATGTCGATGATATTATTTTGGCTCCACTAATCCCTCTTTGTGTTTTCGATTCGCTGATCGCATGAAGAAAGAATACCAGATGAGTATGATGGGAGAACTAACCATCTTTTTAGGTCTCCAGATCAAACAACCAAATAAATATATCATTATCAATCAAAGTAAGTATGTCCGTGACATGCTGAATAAGTTTATTTTTTCTAACAACTTATCTATGAAGACTCCAATGGCTCCTCCATTCTCTCTCCACAAGGATCCAAATGGAAAGCCTGTAAATGTAACTGTTTATAGAGGAATGATTGGCTCCCTGTTGTATGTCACAGCTAGTCAACCAGATATCCTATATTCTATTTGCTTATGTGCACGATATCAATTTGAACCTAAGGAATCCCATCTGATCGCTGTAAAGCACATCTTTATATACCTAAAGGGAACTCCTAACTTGGGTCACTGGTACCCTAAGGGTTCAGGTTTTGACCTAATAGGTTATTCGGATAGTGATTTTGCATGTTGTAAGATCGATAGGAAAAGCACCACTTAGGCTGTCAGCTTCTAGGTGGAAAGTTGGTGAGCTGGACAATGTCCATATCAACCGCTGAAGCAGAATATGTAGCCGCTGGAAATTGTTGTGCCCAAATCCTTTGGATGAAAAACCAGCGGAATGACTACGATCTTCCATTCTCAAAGATTCATATCTATTGTGATAGCACCAGTGCTATTGCAATCACAAACAATCCTGTACTTCACTCCAAGACCAAACATATAGAGATCAGATATCAGTTAATCAGAGATCATGTTATGAATGGTGATATTGAACTTCACTTTGTTCCAACTGATTATCAGTTCACTGACCTTTTCACCAAGCTTTTTGATGAGACAAGATTCAACATCTTGAGCAGCAAACTGCAGATGCTCAACGCTGAAGAATAATCTTCTTCAGCTATACACATCAATCAGTAAGTGAAATGATTAATGCTCTATCTCTATCACCAAACTCTTGAGTAAATATATCTATTCTCTCTAAGGTATGTATACTTGTTCTTTTTCTTAAAACTTAAAACTATTACTAAAGCCTTTTTCTTCAGTGATGAAAATGTTTTAAAAGTTTGTTGCAGTGATTCTCTCTATCTCTGAACAATTATAAGTAAGTACATCTCTTTTATACTTGTCTTTTCTTAAAACCAAAATGATCACTGAACCTTTCTACCTTTAATGATTCAAATGTTTTTAAATGACAGTTTTAGTGATTCTCTTATCACTTACACTGAAGTCTTTTATGAAAATATATTCTTCTAAGTTATTTTCAGATCTTAAAACAAAACCATCACTGAAGCTTCTCTTCTTCAGTGATCAAAATGTTTTAAAAGTTTTTTACTCAGTGATTGTCTTATCACTGAATGTGACTCTTCAAATTTCTTAAACCTTTTCGTTTTAAAAGAAATAGTTAATGAACCGTCTTAATGATGACATTCTATGTTATCAATACGAATCGCTTTGAGATGCACAAAAAGGTCTGACACATGCGACCTACTTTATCTTCCATCCAATCATGGATGAGAACGTGCCATATTTCTCATCATGGCATTTCCTCAACCGTCGTATTTTCCTCTCTCATATTTCTTTTCTCTCTCCTCCTACCTATAAACATGGGATCTCTTCCCTCATATTTTATTTACAATTACAAAAATCTTTGACGAACCTCTGTCAAAAAGACTTTGCAAACAAGAACTCTCAACAACACTCAAATCCTTCATCCTTCTTCAAAGAACTCTAAGGTTGATAAATTTATTTACATTTTGAACTGTTCTCCTCCTTCAAATGAAACTAATGTTTGAGATTTTAAGAACCTTTTTCTCTTAAAACATAAACAGAAAGATTAATAACACATTCTTATTCATGGTTATAATCTAGTTTCAAAACACTTATCTACTTGAAAAACCCTAATATTTTATTTGTGGATTTTTCAAAAGAAGTTTTATTGTTCTAAAACATTAAAAAAAATCACAATAAATCTTGGAGTACTAATATAAACTGTTTTTCTCCTTCTTATTTCCTTACCAAAAACAAAAAATGGCTGCCAAGAATGTGAACTTTGTTGTGGAAGACATCTCTTTCAAGGCTAATAACCACATTGCCTTGTTGGACATTACCACCAACAAAACCATCTTGAGGATGATGTTGCCTTCCTCCGCATGTCCCCAATCATCTATGCTCTCAACCATGAACCTGTCATGGTTAAGGAGGCCCTTCAGCAGTTCTGGATGACTGCTGAGGGGGTGCAAGAGGAGGATACGAACGGTCATCAGGTGGATAAAATCTCCTTCACCTTTAACAGGATGACTGTTAGCTTCGGCATGACCACTCTATCCACTCGTGAGATCATCGCCTGCCTCGATGACATTGGCTACCAATGGCCAATGAAGAAGGACTCCAGCGAGCCCCTCAAGTCGCTGTCAAAGATTGAGAAGAACCGTATGTCAGCGGTGTGGCAATACCTGTTCTCACACTTCATCCAAAGTATGTGTGGAAAGACTGGTGGCCAAGATCAGGTTTCCCGAGTCGCCCTCACCATTGGCATCTCAGTGATCCAACGCCGGCCGATCAACTGCGTTGTGGTCATCTTCGACGACCTGCCGCTGAAGCTGAACAAACGCCAAAGGGAGAAACTGGTGCTTTAGACAAGGTTCTTGTCCATGGTCTTTTCAAAGATCTTGGCCGACAAGTACTCCAAGGAAGGTAATCTTCTATCTGCAGGCTTGGATCCAGGATTCTAGATCACAAGCTCAAGGATGGAGATGATGCACTATCTTTAGTGGTGCAATTCTCTTAATTTCCTCCTCCTCCTCAGGTGGCCACGACAAGGGAAATCCTCCCCAAGTCTAACTCAGCCACCACCACCACTTTTTCTGAATGCCCATCTCAACCAACTCTTAGTTCTCCTTTGAGGACCAAGAAGGTGAAAAATGGGACAACCTCATCTCTGGATGTGACCTCTCAAAAGGTCTCAGCTATTGAAAAGAGCCTTACCCCCGAGGCACTTTCAGTCAGTCAACCAAGCTCTTCAGTGATTCCTGATATCACTGTCTGATCAGTGGTACCTCTCCCAACTGCCTTAGTGACTCAAATCATTGAAGGTGTGAATATAAGCGCCACCACCGCTGAACACTCACCCTCAGTCTCAACCATCTTTTCTTCCCCTCTATTGGTCTCAACACGTGTCGGTGAGTCATCAGTGCCTGTCCTCCCTGATGATGAGACACCCACCACTTGACCTAAGGTAGCTCCTCTCGAGGCTCCACAGCATACTGGTGCTCATCCTCATGAGTGCACCATAGAGCAAACTAGCATTAATCCTTCAGATAACGATGAAGACCCCTCAGGTACTCCACACTCCTATCCTTTCATTTCCTCTAACCCAGAGTTTTTTTCGCTTACTCACATTCCTTTTCAGGTCCGTCTGAGCCCCAGGCCATGAACGAAGAGGAGTACGACATGGCGACGGATGTGAAGCTGCTACTCCTAGCAATCGAGACTGTCCTCATCAAGATGGACGAGGTCCAAAAGGACATGTCTCGAAAATACGAAGTTGCTACAGACCTCTCAGCCGTCAGGGCTGAAGTCCAAGATGTCAAAAGCCAGCTCTCCTCTCTTCAAGAGGCTATACGAGCCAATGTTGAAGCCATCGCTGCTCTCACAAGCAAGGCTGATGACGCATAGGCTCACTCTCTTCAGCAGGCGGAGCTGTTACAACAAATTATGGTTGCTCTTCGCCATCCAGCACTAGTGACTCCACCATCCTTCACCGCTGATGACTGCAATCAGCTTCATGAAGCACACGAAGCGACGAACACTCTAGCCAGCGCTCTCACCAGGCTAAAGTGATGATGGTACTTCAACTCTACAGCGTAGACCAACTCTTTGGCTTATGCTCTCAAGCTATCTCCAGAGAGGGGAAGATGAGATCTAACGCTGCTGGACCATCTGTTGTTGCCGCCCCTACTAAAACTACTGATCCAGCAACCCATGATGCTGAAGTTGAAGCTCCTAGAGCTGAAACGAAAGCTGAGGTTGTTTGTGATATACCTACCTCCAGTGAAGCTATTATAGCTGAGGAAGTTGATGTCGTTCAAGTTGAAGCTCGTAACGATGACCTTCCCATCACCTCTACACCTGTTGTTGGAGATGTGGAAGATGAAAATGAAGACGATGATGATGAGGACGGTGACTCTCCTGACCTCCCTAACTCTGGCAGTGACCTGGATGACGAAGATGACGATGACGACGAATACGACTTCACCATCCAATACCAGTGTCCCGCTACTACCACCAAAGGAGTTGCCCCCAAGGATTCTGCATCCCAGGGGGAGCAAAGGAAAGAATAGGCTGCACCAAAACCGAACCAGGGTCCTAAGTCGAAAGGCAAAGGCATCGCTGAAGAAGGAAATCTAAATGTATTATTCAAATCTCCACAACCCTTGTATGAAGATTCCTCATCTCAAGTAATCGTCACTTCATTGTACCAACTCGATATTCCTTCCACTACTTGCGCTCAGCTAGACGAATGGGTCCCTGAGAACCCAACTCCCAACACTTCTACGACCAGTAGATGACTCAGCTCAGGGAGTCACTTGACCAAACTAGAGTAAAAATTCCTCTTCATACCTATAGTTGTGGTGAGTTTGACTTCCGGACAAAAGCTGAAAGACTCGAGGCCCTAAGAGCTAAGGAAGAACTTGCTATTCAAAAGAAGTAGACTGAGGACAGCTTAAAGTTGGCCAAGTCTCTAGTTGCAAAAGTTCTTCCTAAGAGAAAATCCAAAAAGACGGTGAACTTTGTCCAGGCCCAGGCTAAGCTTCTATTTATTGCAGAAGCAGAACGTGAGAAGAGCCTGAAGTTGGCCGAAAGGGACAAGCGCTGGAGCAAAGTTAGTATCAACAAGTGGATCAACGCTCACCCGATCAAGAGCGTCAGTATCAGCAGACGATCAAAAGACGGTGGGATACTACTCTCCATGCTCATCACTAGGGATAATCTCGAGGTCGTGATCGAGTATCCTTCCTACCTTAGCAAATATGAATATAGCCAATGTCTAGAGATCTGAAAAGCCATTCAGCGCTCAAAGTCCAGACATAAGACAATTATCGAAGACATCATCAACGAATTGATCAAGAATGTGTCCAGATATGTCATAGTCCCTAAAATGCCTAGGCTAAAGAAAGGAGGAAGAAGAAAAATACCTTCAAGCCCTAATGATGGACCATCCCTGAGGAATGAACATGAAACAAAGTTCTCCTTGGATGAAGTCCTGAAGGCTTCAAAGAAGCCAGACATACCTATGCTAAACCT
Source organism: Cynara cardunculus var. scolymus (assembly GCF_001531365.2). Taxonomy (NCBI): domain Eukaryota; kingdom Viridiplantae; phylum Streptophyta; class Magnoliopsida; order Asterales; family Asteraceae; genus Cynara; species Cynara cardunculus. Next base: position 39,183,026 of record NC_037528.1, on the reverse strand, counting down.
ATCATTTCCAGCTAAGGGTCCCTATATACCCAACACTGTGCATATGAAGCCTGATTAGGATTTATTTTCCTTGACTATGATGGCGAAGTAAGATTCCAAATAATGTCTTAGTTGCATCTCTGCCCAATGGAACATCTTGCATACATCTGTTATTGGCTGAACGATGACATATATTGTCACACCCCGCTACAGCGGAAACACGAGGAGTGATAGTTCAAGATGTCACAGCGATTGGGTGAAAACAACACCAATTGTCCATTTAAATACATAACATATAAAGTTTGAAATTACATCATACAAGTTCAAAGTTTTTAACAACATGGTGTAAGCAAAGTTTTCAACAAAAAGATTTCAAATATAAATATGGTTGATGTCGGTGCTCCCCGAACATAAACGTTATCAGTTAACCTTTCTTACCCCTGAAAAGCATAATAAAACAAGGTCAACTACAAAGAGCTGGTGAGTTCACAGGTTTTTAATAATACAAACCTCCTTTTTACATAAGCGAATATGAGTAAATTTAAATTTTTAATGGCACTTAATTTACTTTGAAAGAAAATCTTGGATTGTTCAAGGCAATTTGTACTGTAATTTTAAGTATATAAAGAGGCACCACTAAACCTTTCGACCCCATAAAACTGTTTTTAATTCTACCTTAGCGGTGGGACTAATATCCCACATATGTAGAACCTTTATCTTTAAGTATAGTGCACCCTTACCTGTAGTTTCTAGGTGGGATTGCTATCCACACCCCTACTTATTGTTTTTAGGTGGGATTGTCCGTCCAAATAGCGTTATCCACAAATACCCTCGGCTCCTCACTTTAGTTAATAGTAGTGTACAAAACTTTTCTGTTACATTTTACTCAATATAACTATTAGTGTACATGCCTTAGTGCCCACAACATCAAATTAACAAAATTTCATATTCATAATGAAAATAGCTCATATAACACATTCAATCATGCTTTTCACCCCAAAACGTAATAAATACTTTGAAAGAGGGGATGTGAATACTCACACTTTTGCAAAGCTCCTCTAAACAAAAACACGATCCGATCCCCACACGTTGTCTTAACGTTTCCCTATCAAAGAGAAATATCCAAAACCGTCACTTATGGGTTTAAAACTACTTATGGGGATTAATAAGTCCTAAGTCTATAATTGTCTACATATGTCCAACTTGATTATCTATAGTCCAATTATACATAATGCACATATGCTCGTTAATATAGTAATTTATACCGGAAGTAATGTTATAATCCAATAAATGATCCAAATTTATAAAATCAAATAATTTCAAAATTTCACTTTTGGACAGAAACTAATAGTACTAAAAATGATCAATTTATAGAGACTTCTAAAATGACATAGTTTCCTATCTTTTTATATGGGATATAGTACTGAGTTATGGTCATTGTGACCAAAGTTCATGCATTTTGGACATATAAAAATGGTTCAAATAATTTATGCAATACAATATGTCACAATTGGTATGGCAGATTACACCATGTTAGTAAAATACTCATTTGAAGATTTCTACTAAGTGTTTTGTAGAAATTCCAGTTGGATTATAAACTCAACACTTAAATGAAACTTTAAAGATAAGAATCACTCATTTTAGATGAGTTAATAGGAAGATATGGTACCATAAAGTTACATGCACATATCTGTTAATAGTTGACAGATTGCATACTTAAATTTAATAAATTGGTTAATGCCTCAAAACTTCATATTTTGTTAGTGAAACTGGGTTCATATGAACCCTAACTCATAAAAGAATATTTCCGAAGAAGAATCATGTACTAAGAGCAAGTAATAAAAGAGATATTAACACACAAAGTAGGATCTACATACTGATGGTTTCACAGTTTGCACACCTAAAGTGTTTTAGGTGTTTGGAGGTCAAAACTCCATATTTTCATGTGACTCCACTTGCATGCAGAAGATAACTCATATAGTTAACTCTCAAAGGAAGAATAATCCTTTTTCATTGAGTTTTGAAAGAGATATGGTCATTAGAACATGCATATACAAATCTGTCAGTTTTGGACAGATTGCATACTCATTTTGTTTTAAGTAGTTGAAACATCAAATCACCATATTTTTGAATGAAATCAGTGGCATTTGAAAGGTAACTCATTAAATTAACTTCCAGAAGAAAAATCAATGATTTGGATGATTATTTAGAGAATTATGGTTGTTTAAAGTAGGGTTTACCTACTGAAAAACTCCCAGATACACATGCATCTTGTTTTGAGTATTTAAAACCTCAAATCACCACAATATTGAGTGAAATCGGTGGCATTTGAAAGGTAACTCATTAAATTAACTTCCAGAAGAAAAATCAATGATTTGGATGATTATTTAGAGAATTATGGTTGTTTAAAGTAGGGTTTACCTACTGAAAAACTCCCAGATACACATGCATCTTGTTTTGAGTATTTAGGGAGTCAAAACTCAATGTTTTTGAGTGAGACCAATTGGATTAAAACCCCAACTCAATAAATGAACTTTTAGAAGAATGTAACACCCTCATTTTTTTTTTTTTTGATGTTACGTAATCTGAAACATATTCCTAAATAAATACTTCAAAAGACGGCTAAAATAAAACCGTTTGAAACGTTTACAGCGGAAGTCTTTGAATTGCCCAAAAATTAACTTAAGTTCTAACTCACCTCATACCAGGTTAAGTTACAAAAGATCGACACGACACCGCTAGACAAAAGACTAAAAATAAGATGATAATTAGCAACTCTCTAAGCGTGTCCTTTGCCCTTATCCAACCTCGAACTACCTGGCCCTGAGATGCTATAGTTAGCTTAGAAAGCTCAGTGAGTTCATGGTTTGCGTGAATAAAATCATATCTTGACATACATATATTTGGTATATTTGCATGCTTTATAATAAATGTCACAACTTTAAAATAATAATTTAAAACACTAAAAATAAGAGATCTCATATGATGTTTAGTCGGGTATGGGTCATTTAGTCACAAACACGCCCTGGGTTGATATTTCAATCTTAATTGATCACCCACTTGTCCGGGTAGTGTTTTATACTGGTCGTGACTTACTGGTCAAATGCCCACCCTTGAATCATAAAACTTTATTATGGAATAGCATGCTAGAGTTATTCGAAAACTGATTAAACACATAGCATGCAACCATTCACAAAATAACATACATGTAAAATATACCATAACATGTGTGTAATTGAAATATCATGCATACGTACACATCATCAACAGTTCATATCATGCAAAAATAATTTGTACTTAGGTATGCATCCCAGTGAAATCTCATGA
>NC_037528.1:39162328-39179680 GCF_001531365.2 Cynara cardunculus var. scolymus | reverse complement strand
CTTAACTAACGTCGCTGACTGGTAACCTACAATTTATAATAGTGAATAACATATAAATGATTAATTTCTCCCAAAGGCTAACATAAAAGTCAACTTAGGGTCAACTACGTCGACTAGGGTCAACTTTGGTCAACTATGCTTAAAAATGCTCCCTACATCAATTAAAWTTATAGGAACCGTGAGTTCCGACAAAAGGTGTATCGTTTAGCTATATATCTTAAAATGACGTCATAAACGTGATTATTAAGTTATCTATTATATGATAGACATATTAATAATTACATATTTTGAGTTAAAAGCGTCCTAATAAATTTACAATTCGAGTAACACTTCGTATAGTCAATTATTTATTTTATAACTCCATAACATCATCTTTTATAAAATAAATGTCTAGACGATATATATATATATATATATATATATATATATATATATATAAACTCAAGAGCTACGCTTTAATCTAAAAACATCAAATTATTTAAATGATTCATTATAATTATCACCAAATAATTACATAGCTAAAGTAGTAATTTCAACCTTGACGGTATTTTTATAAAGCAAAATGGTCATGTATTTCTCAAAATACACATTCTTTAATTTTAGAGGCATTTTGATAATTTTATAAAAATAATAATATAATATAAAAGAATATGAAGCTAATAGACCAATCCCCAAGATATATTGTTATTTCGGTATATTTTTGAAGCAAATACGCAAGGTATTGCTAAAATACCGATTTTCCATTTATAGGGTCATTTTGGTAACTAACGAGATGAATAATAAAAATGAGGTCAAAGTTTGCATTTTACAAAATACAAACAAACTTAATAAGAGTCTCATAAAAAAAATTATGGAGAAAATTATTTCTGGAAATTAAAGGGACTAAATGGTAAATTTCTGAAACTTAAATATTTAGTGTATAATAACAAAATCAGTGCATAATAGAATAACAAAACGCATGCCTAACTTAGTGGTTAACGCTTGATGTTTCTAGGCTGAGGTCGTGGGTTCAAGCCCCATCCTCAGCATGCATTTCTTATTTTTTATTTTAGATGGACGTGATATTGGGCCTGGTCCACCAGCCCATAACAGCCAGCAGCCCAGAACAGCCAACGGTCCATAACAGCCCATAACAACCAGCAGCCATGGCTGCGTATTTTTACAAGTTCAAGCTTCGATTTGGCTTTTTTTTGATCTTTTTTCTTCATTCTTTTTGCACCAAACTCTTGGTAATATTTTTACCAACACTTTGACATAAAGAACACGAATTTTCATTAAGAAATGAGTTCCATTTACCCATTTAAAGTTTTAGTTTTAAACTAAACCGAACGAAACTTTAAACTTCAAAATCGAACCACAAAACACCAAATCTGGAACGTGAGGCTACTAGGGATCTATAGAGGACTTAAAAACGAAGCTAAGCATATAAAGAACATGAATTTTAGTTGAGTATTTTACCTTTAATCGACGAAAAACGAAGATTTTTTGCTTGAACTTCAACCCCGGTTTTCTCCTTCAAAACTCCACGAAAATCCGAGTGGTTTCGAGCTAAATGAAGAGGAAGACGAGACCTACTTAAATCTGGCCTTATTTGGCTTATTCGTTGACCAAGTGAGCCAATAGACACTCTCTAAACGTTTCATTGAAAAATTGTTTTCAAATTTCAGAGTTTGTACAATTTACAAAACAGGTCCCTCAWAGTTGGACCACTTTTCACCAGACTCTACCCCTACACTATGAGAAATGACCTACAACCCCCTGGCTTGACTTTTTCTTTCACCTTTAGTCCGATTTTGAAACTTCTTTTAAATTTTTTCTTTATTTATTTATTTAACATATATGTGTATATATATATATATATATATACATAAATACGTGTGTGTGTGTTATAATAATAATAATAATAAATGAAAATAATAATAGAGATAAATTATTTATTGCTCGAATTTTTTTTGGGTTTTACAAAGAAGATTCATGACATTTGAACATATTATTTGCAAGAAATGGACGATTTATGTACATGCATGCAATCTGACAGCACTTAAAATGTCATTTTTTTAGGAATCAAACCCACATGCAACATGATTTTACCTATTTTCTTAAGTTCAAATGTTTGGGTCATAGATTACCACCATCATATGAACATTTTTACATGTTTTTGGTGTGTAATTTCTCCTTAAAACTCAGAAATTTTCGGAGGTTAGAAGAAGGTAGTTTAAAATGCAAGAAAAGTGGGTTTTTCCCCCAAAGTTTGCAAGAAAATGACGGAGATGAAGTTGTTACCTTGATTGATGATGAGAAGGATGCAATATCTTCAAAATCTTTGCTATTTTGATGGGAAAATATGAAGAAATTGGTTGGAGTATGATGAAGAAGGTGATCTTGAGAGTCTCTTGAGTTTAGAGAGAGAGAGGGAGAGAGAGTTTCAAATTTTTGAAATGTGAAAAATGAGTTGTAAGTGGAGAAAATAATGATATTTATATGTGGATATTAGGAGGGAGGGGGTGGCCGGCCATGGGGGGCCCAAGCCCAAAAATATATAGATTTTTCTTATTTTAATTAAATTTATGTCCCAAAATTGTTAAAATGTCATTTTTCTCAATTTTGACATTTTTCTTCAAATTATAAACCCATGATGGTTAAATTCATTTAAATAAAAAGTTTTATATTTAAAATAGTAAAACTTTGTGTTTTATATAAATTGGGTATAAATTAGAACATTTGGCACTATATAGGACGTTTCAGATAGTTACGGGTCGGAACCGGACTTTCTAAGCAACTACCGGAAATTCTAGAAATTTTCGGCCAATCTAATCTAACTAACTCCTAATCTTATAAATTATCTTTAATAACACTAATATAAACTTAATAAGAGCTAACCTGGAAGCTCAAATTTGACAGTTGTCACATATATGGTGAAACAATGGACATCAGGATCAGAAAGGAATTTTGACGTCGAAAGGAGCTCGAAGAAGATGTACCTGACTACATTAATCTGAACAACTTAGATTAGTTATTTCTTTTGTACTTCGTTCTTTCACTGTATAAACTATATCCTATGTCTACCTTCAGTTATTAATCTTATATTTTGTAAGTTTAGACATGTTCTGAAGTCTTGTAACATTTCCCTTGAAATTAATATACGTATTTCCATGCATCACTGAAAAAGATCCCTGAAAAGAGTAATAGGGACACAAGTCTATGAGTTCCAGTGTTACTCTTACATTCACTGACAATCTATAAGTCAGTGAACATGCTTTTAGTTTCAGATTCTCTTCTTTTAATTTTTTCTTAGACTTAACTTAAGAAAATTTTCTAAGTAATGACTGACTCACTGAAAAAGATCCCAAAACAGTTAAAAAGGACATGTACTTTATATGTAACTTTTCCTTACTGTTATTTGAAATGACAGCTTTATTTATGTTGCGTTGTTATCATCAAATAGGGGGAGATTGTTGATCCTCTATCTCGATGATTTGATGATAATCTATTTTACCTTATATGAAGTATTTATGTTTTTGTTTTTTCAATTCCAGCGATCATCACTGAGTCTGTTCAGTGATCGCTGAGAACATGTAATGTAAATCCATTAGCGACAGCGATACTTTAAGAAGACAAAACTCACACCAAAGAACCTTCAGTGAAAGTCGAAAACTGAAAATTGAAGATTAAAGACTGGCGAGTTCGTGATCTGAAGCGGTTACAACCTGGTCTATACATGTGTGAAGACTGCCCAAGCCTCAGCGAATGCTGAAGAAACCTTCAGGTTATTCCAACATTCAGCGATCAAAAGAAGCTTGTGAGCACAATTGTTTTTGTCTTGTCCTTACTCACACACAAAGGACAAACCCATACCCTTTCTAGAGCATAGTACGGTATGGAGCCGATTAGTTGACTCTACTGCCCACCAACTCCATGAAATGATTTCTGCTCATGAATAGGCTTTTGCACTATTCATTGTAGCAAAGGACAAGTCTTTCTTTAAAAGCTTGACACGTGTTCAAACCCTACTGCATTGCATTAAATATGCATTTAATGCAATGGGTATAAATAGATGTGTTTTATCTCCATGCAGAGATACTCTATCTTTTAAACCCTAACTTACGTTCATACGTAAAAGAACACACATCTAAAGAACACATTGCGCTTATCTTCAAAAGCAAGTTAGAATCTCTTTTAGTATTCTAAATAGTTCTTACCCAGAAAGAACTTACTTTCTTTTATGTCTTAAACAGCAAATCATTTCTCTTCGCTAAGATATAGTGTGTAACTTAGATTGTTTAGATATGTTATCTTTACCTTATCTTTCCGCAAACAATCTTGTAAAATTTGTATTGAACTTTCTTTATCAATATACATTTTAAATTTGAAAAGTTTACTGTGTTTGTATTCAAGCACCCCCCCCCCTTCTACAAACTTTTATACACATCTTGTAGACCCTAACGGGACCAACAGAAGCGCTAAATTTGAATTATTGTATCCAATTAGTGATAATAACAAGAGTTATATTAATACCCACATCTGACATTGCCACACTTATAACCATAGCTACACCTCTCCTTGATATGCCACCCTTATTCCTTCTTTAAAACAATGTTACTTATCAGAACAGACAAAAGTCACCACATTTGGAAGTACCCAACACCCAGTTCCAAGTCAGAACAGACAAATGGCACCACGTCGAGGGGAACTACCTGTTAAAACAAGTTTCATTCCAGAACAGACTTATGTCACCATGTTGGAACCCAAATACTCTTAATTTTCAGAAAACACAATTAATAAAGAATATGAATGAAATAAGAACAGTGTACTGAATCAATCAAACGAAATATTCAACAGAAATATAGAACACTAAAAAACTTTGAATAAGTCGGATGCTTTTATTAGATGAAAATAAAATTCTCGATCTAAAACATATTCTTACAAAAACTGGCTATAATCTAAGTAGGCACTGTTCAGATGATTTAAACCTGAGGATGATGCCTCCTTATATATGTCTAAGTCAAACAAACTATGCTATAATTATGGCTTGAAACTCTGATCACTGAATCTGCATCCTTACCGTTGACTACCCTTGAAAAGTGGAGTGGACTAAGTCAAGCCGCCTTGAATCTGTTTGACACTTGCGAGAATATCTGGACTAAGTGCGCATTCCATGGAGTTAGGAGACCAGAGGCTCTGCATGTACTATGCAGAAGCTCTGTATATACTATGTAGAAGCTCTGCATGTGGAGAGGCTCTACATGTACTATGCAGAAGCTCTATGTCTGGAGTTTAGCTTTGCATCAAGCGCTTAAGCTTTTTGGCTCTTAAGACTTGATCGTCCACGAAATTGAGTGCGGGCTCTGTATGTGAGATCCTTGACTCTTTGAGTAAGAGCTTTGGATCTTGACTTCTACATGAGAGCTCTTAGTCCAGACTGCTTCTAAAGACTAAGTCCTATGGACTAGAGTAAGAGGCTTCTTACTTACACTTTCACAAGATAGGGTCTAACAAATCCCCCCAAGTGTAACTAAGACAGACTCTTAAAAGAATTGAAAAACACAAGTCTAATCGAAGCCGGAGGTTGAAAGAAACCTCTGTTTTACATTTTCTATCTAAAGATTACAATACGAAGAAAGAAAATTACAATGTTTGAAAAGATAGAAAAAAAAATGCTTACAAGAGGAAGGCCTAGATGTGTTGAAGTTTACAGAACCTCCTAAGAAGCTCTCAAAACTCCAACAAGTTATTGATCGATCATAGAATTATCTTTGACCTTTCCTTTGCACCTGGGGAGTTATCTCTGCTCCTGAGTAGATGATTTTTGATGTAGTGCAGAGTAGAGTTTGAGTATTTTAAGCGTTGGTTCTCTCAAAAGAAAATTTTTCTTCCTTGCTCATTTCGAAAGACCACCCCTACTTCTGGTTCCACCAGCACCATGCACGAGGGGATGTTCTTGATGCCTTCTAAATCTTCATTAGGCGCAGTAACACTCAGCTAATCTATTCCCAGCTCAAGAGCCAATTGGAAGTCAAACTTGCATCTGAAGTCTAGGAGGTCCGTCATCGTCTGTCTGATTGCTGAGCTGGCCAGAGCATATTTTATCCCCTTATCCTTCTTGTGATCAGTGAAGTAGTACATAGACAGAAGATCCCATGGAATCAGATTTATGAGATCACAATCTGTGAAAGTGCTAATCTGTCCATGAGTCCTCTCAACCATATATTCATGGAAGATGATATGGTTATGCACGAATGTTCGTCTCTTGATGTTGAGGATTTTTTTTTTTTTGATGCCATCGACTGAGTGGACTGCTGAGACAGGTTGTGTATATCGTTTTAAGAACCTTTGCCTAATGTTCTCTTGAGCTGTTGGATGGAGGTTGATCTTGATGACTGGTGTCTCATCCTGCAAGCTGTAGAGGAATTGGTAGAGGTCTTCGCTATCTACATTGTCCTTGATTGGCTTGTCATGGCGTGTGGGCCTCATCATCGCATCCATACTATCCTTGATCTGTTGTACTCGATCGACGAGTCATTTGGAGCTGCTTGTGCCTGTATCTGGCTTGCTCGATTTGACGGGGACCCTCTACCTCATAGCAGGTGTGACGACTCTGGTCCCTTGAACAGGGACCTTGGCTCTATGTGTGTTCCGGTGTGGTGGTGGTGCAGCAATTGTCACTCCTTCAAGTGGGACAGCAACTAGAATAGCTGTTAGTTATGGGTCGGCTCCATTGACTGCCACCACTTCTTCTTCTTCACGCCTCCTTCCAGATGGAGCAACAGTCTCCATGCCATATTATGTGGAGGATGAAAGAGGCTCTGATTCATATGAAGAGATAAAAACAAATAGGAGTTGGATCACATCCTCTTCATCTTTCTTTTGCCCTTCTGGCTCTACTGTGGATGCAGCAGGCATTTTCCCTTTCTTTTTCAACTCTGCATGTGCATGCGTATCTTTTGTCTCTGGCTCGATGATTCTGGAGCTTGTTGGCATGGAGCAGAGGCAGAGGGGGCAGCCCTTGGAATGGTGCTTGTGGCGGCTGCTGGCTGGTTCTCCCCCTCTTGATGACTTTGAGCGGCAGACATGTCTGGGTCCTCATCGTCGTCAAGCCTCCTCTTCTTCGAGGCCTCAGCACATGCAGTTGGTGGCTCCATCCTCCTTTTCGGCCTCTATATGTCTGCTGGTGGCATGGCCTTGATCTTTGCCTCAAAAAGTTTAACAATCTCTTCTGCTGCCTCCGTGGCTTTGAGAATTTCCATATCTATACGGTATTTGAAAAGGCTTCCAATGAACGGCGCACTTCGGCTACTGCCTCCGTGGCTTTGTTGTTGAAATCGGGCATGAAGTTGGCCACCTTTTGGAGGAGTCGGTCACCCTGAGCATTCATTGCTGACTGGGTGACATAGTCAACTAGGACATTCAGAGGAATGAGCGCCTGTGCATCTTGAGATGAAATGGAAGCTCCATCCCTCTAAATGTATGCAAGGACCCTTTGGAAGGTCTCTGCATTGTTGGCCATCAATTCTTGTAAACAATCGAGGTGAGAGGCATTTGTCATAGACTCAGCCCTCAATACTGCTAAGGATGATCGAACTTTATCCAAAGCAAATGCAGAAGGAGATGGCTCTGCATGGGCCGTGTTGAGTTTTAGCTCATCCAAGGAGCACAGCACAAAGGTGGCAAGGGACTGGAACTCGTCCCTTGTGACATATGCTGTAGTGGTAACCTCTAGTTCAACACATGAGCCAGAGTGAGTCCTTGTTCTGAGGACACCTAAATGCGCCCCCTAAACGTTAGAAACTGAATCAGTTTATTCAAGCGCCTGTGCGGAGATGCCACGTAGCCTGACAGGCTGCAAATGGCGCCTCCGATATTTGAAAATCTAAAGTTACAGGCGGTGACGCTTTAGTAGATGACAACTTAATAGAAAATATTAATAATAAAAACTATACGCCTTCCTCTTTTAAAATAATATATTTTAAGAGCCTTAAAAAAATTTGATGAGTGTTTATACTTTCGTTTGAACAAAACAACAAAAATGAGACATAAGCTCTGTATTTGAATACAGAGTTATTGTACTTAGATTTGTTCAAAATAATTTGAGAAAGAAACCAGAGTATTAATAAAATGAAAGATGACATACCTTAGGATCTCATACAGAGACTCATGGTTGGACTATACATGTCCTCTATCTAACAAACTTGTTATGTTTAGAGGCAGAAGCTCTGTATAGTACATACAGAGGCTCTGTCCTATAATCATGAAGTTTTTAGAAACAGAGGCTCTGTATAGTGCATACAGAGGCTCGGTATGATGCATGATCTTATGCTCTCCTTCGATTTTAGCTCTGCTTAACTCTCTCCCCCTTGAACTATGCTTGGATCATAAATGATAAGTAATGCACAAGCATGATGAACAAGGTATAGAGGCTTTGTATGTACCATACAGAGGCTCTATATAACAAGAAGATACAAATTTGAGCAAGAGGCTCTGCATGTACTATGTAAAGGCCCTGTCTCATGGATCAAAACTTAAAAGCAGAAGTATGCTCAGGAGGGATGCAGAGGCTCTGTATAGTACATACAGAGGCTCTGTCTTCGTTAGTGAAGATTGAGCATACCCAACTTGCTAACCAAAAAGTTGAATCTCTTTTCATCAAAAGCCTTAGTAAAAATGTCAGCAAGTTGATGATCTGTACTTACGAAAAACATTTCAATAGGACCTTTCTCTACATGGTCTTTGATTAAATGGTAATGTACGTCGATGTGCTTTGTTTTAGAGTGTTGCACGGGATTGGCTGTGATTGCAATGGCACTTTCTGAATCACACAGAATTGAAAGCTTGTCAAACTCAACGCCATAGTCTTTCAGTTGAGTTTTCATCCAGATTACTTGGGAACAGCTTATAAGCTTGTCTCCTAGTAATTGGCAACTCTCTGATGTACTCTTTCGATCAAGTTTGCATCATGCATGATCAAAGTCTGTATATGTGATAAGATCAAATCCAGAATACTTAGGATACCAAAGACCCAGAAATTAAGTTCCTTTTAGGTATCTAAAGATCCTTTTCACAGCAGATAGATGAGATTCCTTAGAATTTGCTTGATAACTAGCACAAAGGCACGTAGCAAACATGATGTCTGGTCGACTAGCCATGAGGTACAGCAGTGATCCAATCATTCCACGGTAACTCTTAACATCCACCGGTTTTTCAGATGGATCTATGTCAAGCTTAGTTCCCTTTGCGATTGGTGTTCTCATTATGGAAGAGTTGAGGAGCTGATATTTCTTTAATATGTCAGAGACATACTTAGCTTGGCTAATAAAAATACCATCCTCCCTCTATTTTACTTGCAAGCCAAGGAAGAATGTGAATTCTCCCATCATGCTCATTTCAAACTCGCTCTTCATCAAAGCAGAGAACTTATCACAATGCCTCTGGTTTGTTGATCCAAAAATAATGTCGTCCACATAAATCTGGACTAGAAGCATCTCCTTTATACCTCTTAATAAACAAAGTAGTATAGATTTTACCTTTTTCAAAACCATTCGATAAGAGAAAAGACAAAAGACGTTCATACCAGGCTCGTAGAGCTTGTTTAAGTCCATACAGAGCTTTGTCTAAGAAATAGACATATTCTTGATGTGTGGAGCTTTCAAACCCTGGAGGTTGTTGAACGTAGACTTCCTCCTTCAGCTTACCATTCAAAAAGGTTGACTTGACATCCATTTGATAGACTCAGAATCCTTTATGTGCAGAGAAGGCTAAGAATAAGCATATAGCTTCTAGCCTTGCTACTGGCGCAAAGGTCTCATCATAGTCTATGCCTTCTTCTTGGAAATAGCCTTTTGCTACAAGCCTCGCTTTATTTCTTACAATGATCTCATCCTCATCCTTCTTATTCCTGAAAACCCATTTACAACCAAGAGCAATTTTATCCCTAGGTAAGGGAACAAGAGTCCATACCTTGTTTCTTTCGAATTGTTGGAGCTCTTCTTGCATGGCATCAACCCAACTTGGGTCTTGTAGGGCTTCATGAACTTTCTTTGGCTCTATCATACTTAGAAAGTTTACAAATAAACATTCATTTGTCGTGGCAGCTCTTGTCTTCACACCACTTGAAGGTTCACCAATTATCTGGTGAAGAGGATGATCTTTTGTCCATCTTGTTATTGGGACAGAGAAAGAGGTTGGGGTCATTTGATCACGTTTGCATAGATATGTTTGGCATTTGGCTCATATATGGTGAAGAGGGTTCTGCTTGCTCCCCCTCGGACGATGGTACAAAGGAACCAGGTTCAAAAACAGAGATGTTATGCTCTGTATCTACAGGACTGGGCTCTGATCCAGAGCTTGTCTGCTCTGGTTGTGGATTCGCATGATCACCAGAGGAAGCAAAGGTGTGTGAAGGACCAGAGATAGATGTGCTTGTTGTTTGTGGTTCTTCAGTTACACGTGCAGACTCATCTCTGGGTGCACGTACAGAGATGGCTTCTACCCAAAAGTGGTTGAATAACGCATCTTCACATGCCTCTTTACCATCGTTGCTCTGTTTTGGATAAAGCAAGTGGTTGAAATGGCTTCTGCCCAAAAGTGGGTTGGAAGATTAGAGTCTGCTAGCATTGTTCTTGCAGCCTCAACCAATGTGTGATTCTTTCTTTCTACAACACCATTTTATTGTGGTGTTCTTGCTGCAGAGAAGTTTTGAGATATGCCCTCCTTGTCTAAGTACGCATCAATTTTTGCGTTCTTAAACTCAGTTCGATTGTCACTTCTCAGCTTTTGAATTTTGCTCTGTAGAAGAACTTGAATCTTTATCATTAGCTTAGTCAGTAGCTCTGGGACATCTGATTTCTGCCTTACAAACTCAATCCAAGTATATCATGAAAATTCATCAATTAGTACAAGGATATACTTTTTACCAGACATGCTCTGCACAGAGATCCACGTGAAACATATGAACAGAGATGGTCCTTCTCGAACTTTATGGCAGGAAGTCCATCAACCAAATTGATCTTCACAAGCTTCTCTATATTTTGGAAATTCAAATGAGATAGCTTGTGATGCCAGAGCCAAGCTTCTTCACACTTACGAGATACGAGACAGAGAGTCTCTGAATTATCTCTTGGTGAGAAATTCATAAGGTATAGATTACCCTTACGTTTGGCTTTAAGCAACTCCTAACCTGAAATCGACATGATAAAACAAGCTTCCTTTTGGAACTTGACATTGTAGCCATAGGGATGGAAACGGGGCGGGGATGGGGGGGTTTGCAATCCCCGGCCCCGGTTTATACACACAGTCCCCGTCCCCGGGCCCGGCCCCGGTCAACTTTCGGTCAACCCCGGTCAACCTTCGGTCAACCCCCGATCAACCCCCGGTCAACACCCGTTCAAATAAAAATTAATAAGTTTTTTCTAAGCATGATCAACATAACAACATAATTACATCATATCTAGTCTTGCCTAATAAAAATAATAAAATTGTAAAATTAACAATAATCCAAAGAAATGTAAAATTTAAAACAAGTGTTAATATAATTACATCATATCTAGTCAAGAAGAGTAGAAGAGCATTGAAATTTGGACATATCAATTACAAAGCCCAAGTCCATAAGTCCAACAGGCCGCACATATCAATTATAAGCCCAAATAATCAAAATGTTAATATTTATATATATACCGGGTGCGGGGCGGGTCGGGGGATATAATACCCGGCCCCGGCCCCGGTTTGCCTCTATCGGGGATCCCTGGCCCCGGCCCCGGTACCCGTTTTAGCGGGGAATCCCCGTCCCCGTCCGGGTCGGGTGAATCGGGTTCCCCACCGGGTCGGGCCAAATCACCATCCCTATGTAGCCAGAATCACATAGTTGACTTATGCTCAAAAGATTATGTTTAGGCTCAGAGACATAAGCAACCTTAGAGACGGCAACCTTAGAGACAAAAACCTTACCTTGATGAAGATCTCCATATCCCTTTATTTCTCCTTACATATTATCCCCAAAGGTTACTCTACCTCCAAATTTCTCTCTGTATAAGGAGAGTATCCTTTTGTTGCAGGTCATGTGTCTTGAGCATCCGGACTCAAGATACCAAATGTCCACATGCGGTTTCTGCAAAACAAATTATAGAGATTTAGGTACCTATTTCATAATGGGTCCTCGATGATTAGGATTAGGAGATTGATTTTTAACTTGGGGGAGAGGTTTTGTCTCAGCACCTGAGTTACCAGACTTGAGATCTTGTTTGTTAGATTTGGCTTTACGAGTTTTCTTTTTCTTTTGGGTCTTCTTGGAATCTATCCTTGATGACCTAGAGAGAATGCAGTTGGGATTAGATAAATGTTGCTTCAACTTTTGCAGCAGAGAGAAACATTCGCAAGTATGAACACATTTTTGATGACAAAATGGTTTATTTGATTCAAAAGACATTTTATTACAATCATTTCTAGCATTGTTAGTTCTAACAAACTTTCTATCTAGATCTGATTGTTTAAACTTCTTTGAATGACTCTGCTCTATTTCTTCTTATCCCTTCTTACTCCTTTGGCCTTCAAAGGCCTCTCTAAAACAGAGGAATTGAAAATAGAGTCAGCAGCGGATTTTCCTTTCTGTTCCGGAGTGAACTTAATTGGCTTTCTAGAATCAGGTTTAGAGACCTTTGATGCAGAAGTAACATATTTAGTATTCTTTGCCCTGTATTCAAACTTTGGAGAGAATTTAGCTCTTGTTGACATGCTTACAAGGTCAGAACCTATGAGAGTCTTTTTCTTCTGTCCTATTGCTGAACCAGATTTATTAGACTTCTCATTTGGAAATTTTGCAACTTCTGGTCCTGTTTCTATAATCTCTGGCTCAACTTGCTCTTTACTCGAGTCCACCTCTGACTCTGAGTTAGAGTCAAGAAAATCCTTGTGTGAATTTCGAACTGCAGAGGTATCATTAAGAACTTGAGATTCTTGTATGCATGAACTAGAGCCTTCATCCATCTTTTGTGTTGATAAACTTTCAAAATTATCCAAGGAATTACTCTCAGAAGAATCTATATGACCTTTAGAAGAATAATTCAAGGCCTCAAGCAAATCTTGCTCGAAAACCTGTCTCATCATTTCTGTGAAGTCATCCATTAATTTTGGATCCAGAGTTTTAACAAAGTTATCTGTTGATAAACTCTTGATTTCAACTTGTTCAGTTTTACTCACATCACCATTAGACTTAGGATGTTCAAGATTATTAGAGCCAAAACGAAAGATCTCGTCTGTCTTCTGTATGCTATTTAGATCAACTTGTTGCATACTTTTTGAAGAATAAGAGATGTTTTCAAACTTTAATTTTTTAATTTTGGCCCCATTTTCAAGTTTACATCTTTTGAATGGTGAGGCTTTATGCAGAGATGGAAAATCTGGTTTTTGCTCTGCCTCTAACCTAAACACAGACTCAAGAGTGGATTTCTTCTTCCAGGTGAGGTCTAGATCTGTATAACTTATCCCTGCTCTATCTTGTTAAGAATTAATCTTTTCATACACCTGTTGAGCGTCTTGATATTTTTTAATCAAGAGCTCTTTTCTTTGTAAGCTCTGATGAAGAAATTCCGTTTCCTTTTGAAAATCATTTTTCAGGGCTTCAGAGTTTAGTTTGTCGCATTCCTTTTCTAAAAGCTCTTTTTCCTTCTTTTGTATAGCCGCTTTTAGTTCAGAGCACTCTGATCTAAGACTTATTTCAGTGGAACGTTTTGATTGCAAAAACAGTTCTTGTTTTTCTATAGTTAACAACTCTGTCTCACGTTCAAAGAATGACTTTTCTTTTTCCAAAGACTTTCTTTTAGATTTTTCGACAGAGAGTTTTTGTTGTAGTTTTATGAAATCATTAGTTAAAACAGATATGCTTTCTTCTAGATCGGAATGAGAATAACCAGAGATAGAACATACCTGGGAGTCGGAGCCAGATCCGTACTCTTCTGTGTCATTCTCAACAGCCATTCCACAGAAATGGGCTTGGTCTTCTTCTTCAGATGAGGAGTCAGAGACCCAGTTCTCTTGTTCAGCCATGAGACTCCTTTGGGATCGATTATATTTGTACTTATTTTTATAGTACAACTCATCTTTCACCAAAGGGCCTTTACATTCTTTGGAGTAATGCCCCATCTTCCCGCATCTGAAACATCTGACCGTTTGTTTTTTATTTTCAGATTGGTCTTCCTCCTTCTTGTTTGACACGGAGGGAGGGTTCCTTCCTTCGAAAGCTCTGCTTCTGTTTCTATCACCTTGTCTGCTTCTTTTATCAAAGGCTTTCATCCCGAATTTTCTTTTAAATTCCTTGGTAATCAAGGCCAAGGAATGTGCAAAAGCACTAATGTCGTCGTCTTCAGAGCTTGATGCTCTGTCTTCTTCATTGTTCTCCATGATAAGAGCCTTCTTCCCCTTTCTTCTTTCCTCCTTTAATCTTCTTTCTCTGTGTGCTTGACTGGATCCAATCTCTTTTGAGTCAGAGACAAGAGCCAGAGGTCCACCCAGAGCGACCTTGGCCTTTTGCACTTCTTGCTCCTATGCTTGCAGAGTGCCATACACATCATGAACAGTCCATTGCTCCAGATCTTGGTTTTACTGGAGAGACATGGTCAAGTTTCCCCATTCAGCATTCAACCTCTTTAAGAAGAGCATATTGTTCTCCTCTTGAGTTCTGATCACCTCACATTTTCGATATTTGTTGATCAGCGTGTTGAATCTGTGATAAGTCTGCTTAAGAGACTCATCAGGAGGCGCTTGAAAACTATTGTACTCATTTAGACATTGAGCACGACAGATTTTATTCATCTAGTCCACTTCCACTTTACGCTTGTCCTCATCATTCCAAACTCTACGAAGTTTGGGAACTCTTCTGGCAGGTACTTCGACCGTGTCGCCAGCAGCAGGAATATGAGGAATTAGTGTAGTAGGTACAAAGGGGTTGTTCAATATTGATTCGTAAAGCTCAAGATCAAGACCTTCGTAAAAATTTATCATCCGTATTTTCCATTGGGGATATTCTTCCGTAATGAGTGTTGGAGGTTTAGTAAGAGATCCAGTGCTATATATGGAGTTCCACGATTGACTAGACATTTTTGTTTAAGGATGTTTGAGAAGAAAATTTGACTTGAAAGTGATAGACGATATGTAACTGATTTCCAGAATACTAAAAGCAAATGTTTTTAAACAGATCAAAAATAAGAATGAAATTCCTTTTTAAAAACGAATAATCAGAAATTAAGAGAGGTATCCTTATGGATATCGATCGACTAATCAATGAATTTGATTAGTTGTCTCTGATACCAATTATTGGAACCTAAATACTCTTAATTTTCAGAAAACACAATTAATAAAGAATATGAATGAAATAAGAACAATGTACTGAATCGATCAAAAGAAATATTCAACAGAAATATGAATACTAAAAAACTTTGAATAAGTGGGATGCTTTTATTAGATGAAAAAAAAAATTATCGATCTAAAACGTATTCTCACAAGAACTGGCTATAATCTAAGTCGGCACTGTTCAGGTGATTTGAACCTGAGGAGGATGCCTCCTTGTATACGCCTAAGTCAAACAAACTATGCTATAATTATGGCTTGAAACTCTGATCGTTGAATCCGCATCCTTATCGTTGACTACCCTTGAAAAGTGGAGCAGAATGAAGTCAAGCCGCCTTGAATCTGTTTGACGCTTGCGAGAATATCTGGACTAAGCGCGCATTCCATGGAGTTAGGAGACCAGAGGCTCTGCATGTACTATACAGAGGCTCTACATGTACTATGCATAAGCTATGTATGTACTATGCAGAAGCTCCGCATATGCAGAGGCTCTGCATGTACTATGTAGAAGCTCTATGTCTGGAGTTTAGCTTTGCATCAAGCGCTTAAGCTTTTTGGCGCTTAAGACTTGATCGTCCACGGAATTGAGCGTGGGCTCTATATGTGAGATCCTTGACTCTTTGAGTAAGAGCTCTGGGTCTTAACTTCTGCATGAGAGCACTTAGTCCAAACTAGTTCTAAAGACTAAGTCCTATGGACTAGAGTAAGAGGCTTCTTACTTACACTTTCACAAGATGGGGTCTAACACATCACGTCTGGAAAAAACATTTCTCATAACATAGTTTCTTACCAAAACATACTTATGTCACCACGCTTGGTAGAAACATTTCCCAAATATAGTTTCTTGCCAAAACAGACTTACGTCACCACGCTTGGTAGAAACATTTCCCAAAAATATAATTCTAACCAGAACAGACAAGTGTCACCACGTCTGGCATAAACATTATTTTTTTTCACTTTAAAAGATATAAAATACCCCTTTTTCACAATAATAAATTTAAACCCAAATAAATGTTAAATTGTGAAAATCCAATATATGTAGAACTCAATTCAACAATATAAATTTGTACCGATAGTTTGTATCTGGACAAGCTTATCCGGCCAATACATGTCCGGACAACTGGCAGGACACTTCATCCGGACAACACAATTAATTAAGCAGTCACCCCTATCCGGAAGCATCCCTTATCCGGACAATATGGAGTTCGTGCATAAAACTAGTCAAACCAACACAAGATTCTCAATCCGAGCATTACTTGACCGGATGTACTCTTATCGGACAATAAGTGTTCAGGTACGATCACTCATCGATCAATACATTGACCAAACTTAACCCTCTTCGAACATCACTATGTCCGAATACAAGTTTAATTAACATTCTATCACTTAATGCAGTCAACATGGTGAACAGACATTCCCATTCCGGACAACTCAATGACCGGTGAATAAACTTAATACGGTCATTGAATGTATTCAAGAACAAATGCAAAATTTCAAATATCCATATATCAAAACTCTAAACCAGTAATCAAAGCATATGTACAAGTTATTTTTAAAACACTCACCTTATGCAAAAACTCAGAATTTTG
This sequence comes from Cynara cardunculus var. scolymus, assembly GCF_001531365.2. Classification (NCBI taxonomy): domain Eukaryota; kingdom Viridiplantae; phylum Streptophyta; class Magnoliopsida; order Asterales; family Asteraceae; genus Cynara; species Cynara cardunculus. Next base: position 39,162,761 of record NC_037528.1, on the reverse strand, counting down.
AGGTTGAAAACAACAACATGAATCCAATCTCAGCTAGGAGTCAAAATCCACAAAAGACTTCCTTTTTCTCTCAATTTCCAAAAGTTGGCAAGAAGACTTGCCTTTCACCTTTTCCTTTCCATTTATACCTTTTCAAATTAGGAAAGGCGGTTTGCATGTATAACATCACATGCATGCATATAATTTCATGGACACATACACATATGATACATATACATATGCATCCACTTATGCATGCACATGCAATAAATAAATCCATATTTACAACACATGCATATACCCAAAACATGCCTACAATTCCATCCATGAGAAATAAGCATGTAAGTATGTATCCACCAGATCAATTATAACATTTAATCACATATTCACATAGTCACATATCAAATAATCACATAATAATTACCTCAGGTGATAACCAAGACTCGGTTATCAC
>NC_037528.1:39159784-39161233 GCF_001531365.2 Cynara cardunculus var. scolymus | reverse complement strand
GTGTGAGTGTATCATTTTAAAAATGGAAAGGTTGCATAGTAAGTTTAAGGAGGTTGACTAAATAGCAAGTGCATTTGAAAGGGAAAGAGTTTACTGATTTTGATAGATTTTCAATTCCCTTTCAAGAAGCTTAGGTGATCAAAGTACAAAAGCAGATTMTCGAATTGAGTTTAAAGGCAAAGRTGAGTTATATGTTGCCTTCGATATCWGAATGTTTTGATATCATTGTATAACTCGATAAAAATGCTAGTATGTGTGTTTAAGAGATTTAAACTGTATTATTATTGTGTTTCATCGTTTGTTTAATCTTCAAGAACAGAACTCACCGGACAAGGCAGTGTTCGGATGAGACCTCTTATCGGACAAAGCAGTGTCCGGATGAGACCCTTTACCGATTAAGCAAGTGTCTGGATTGTGTCTCACCKGCCAAAGCGTTYTCCGAATGTGTACCTTCACCGGACAAAGCAGTGTCCGGACATAACTCTTCTCCGGTTAAAGAGTTGTTCGGAYAGGAAMCAGCACCAGACAAGGCAATGTCCAGACATGACCGTATAATCTTTCACCGGACATAGTATTGTCCAGCTATGTTCAAGTCGTCCGGAAACCTCCTCTCCGGACATAGTATTGTCCGGACAGGAATATGAATTTCACAGTAATCTCTTCAARAAGTATAGATGAAAATGGTGGTGTAACCACGATAGAGGAAATGACGATGTAACCGCAATAGAGGAAATGATGATGTAACCGTGATAGAGGAATGATGAAATGTTATATTAAGATCTAGGTTTGATATGTCTTGGATTTTGAAATAAGTTATGTTTTGTATGAGGAAAATTTACTGACTAGGCCTTTTGGTCTGACGCACAATTATTGTGCTAATCTGTTTTGCATGCGATCCACCATCTCAAGATAAAGACAAGGGAAAAATGTAAAGAACTGTTATTAAGAAGAAAGTGTTATAATTGATAAGGTTTTTGTTAATCCATACTTTCTCTTGCCATGTAAACATACTTGGGAATGTATTATGATTTTACTATGAATAAATTGGTAATGTATGATCAGATTTTGTGAATTTGTACCATTATTTGCATGGTGGGTTGTTACATTGTATGAGTATACAACTAGCATCGGATTGGACAAAAAAGAGATAAAAATAAAACATGATTGACATTTTATGTTTTCGGCCTTAGTATTACTATTATAATACTAAGGGGTCRTTTAAATACTTACRAGGTAAGCGTTTACCTATAAGAATCACCACTCCCACTTACCTTATGGAGTAATATTCATAACCATCAAAATCTATTGATGGTAAGCGYTTATAACCCGGTAATCAYTTACYAGGTAARAGTCATCATCCTCAAGAGCAGCTGCAGATAACAAGTTGTATCAGACAGATAACTGACTTTTACTATAAAAGAAACTGCTTCAAATAGGTTCAGTAAACTC
>NC_037528.1:39147510-39159044 GCF_001531365.2 Cynara cardunculus var. scolymus | reverse complement strand
GGGGGGTTGGTAGGGGGTATTAGGGTGTGAGAATGAGAATAGATAATGATGCTCACTCGGGAGTGATTGCTTAAAAGTGGGTATCATCCACACCCTTGAAAATTGGGAGGAATGACTTCTCATTCACACCATTATTATTTATTTATTATAAAACCAAACCAAACTAACCTGGTAAATCCCACACAAAGATAAAGTGGGGGTAGGATGTCGGTACACCTTATCATACCCATTCCCATTTTCATCCCGTTAAAATGAACCAAACCCACTTAGTGTTAATGCTTTTACGTTCATTGAGCTATCAACCTAACCTTGAAAAAGAATGTTAGATATGAACTATGAGGAACACACAAAGGAATAGAGAAAATCTTCTAGCATCTTTTATTTCACTCCCTTGGATCCTCAACTTGGTAGCTACAAATGAGAGAGATCTCTTTTTATAGGAGGCTTCAACCATCTAATGAAGGATTAGAATAAGGAAATTTCTAGTTTTCTACTATACAAGTTGTAGCCTACAAGCATCATGAAGTTTTATGAGCTAAGGCAACCTTGGAAAGGATCACTAGATATGAGAAAAGGGGAACTCTTTGTGATTTATTATTACTCCCTATCACTATCAATGTGCTCGTTGTTCTTTATCACTCGCAGAGCTTGATCCTCACATTCGGATGCTATGGATATCGGAGGTCTCTCCTTCAAAGGAGACTCTAACCCACCCTCGAAGGGAAGATCTAGATCAAGAACATTTTTATTTTATCTTTCTGATGTATATATGGCAAAACTCACACACTCCTTACCTATGCTGAGGCTTAAACCCTTGACCTCCAAATAAGTTGGGATCCATGGGTAAACCGGCTGCTGCAGGCCATAGACCCTTTGGCTAGATCAAGAAACCTTCTAGACTACATAATTTCTAGCCTACAAGTATCATGAAGCTTCTCTAAACACAAGAAGCTTAGAACATCAATGGGAACTCTGTAATCCTAGAATATTACGGTGAATACTAGGATCATTCGGGGTCCTCCACCGACAATTTTTTGCATGTGTCCCTTTTGAGAGAAACTATTCAAGAACAAGCAGCCTAAACCAATAGTCATTGAACCAGCAGTACCCGGTAGAGCTGATATTCATCAACTTCATTGATGCTATAGCACCATTTCTTTCCTATATCTCTTCATATGTATTACCCAATTCCCAAATATTGAGTTCTTTATTTTGATTTTACAACTTTATTGTTTTCAAGCTATATTGAAGAGGGCGGTCATCGGATTTTGAAGACTTTCTTGGTGGGCTTTTGTACATTGTATCTCCACCAGTTGGCTTATGGCAGATTTCCAAACAAGGATGTACTAGTTAACTACTTGATTTTGATGTATATCCTTTTGCCATCATGGTTTATCCATTGGATTATTTTGTAAAGGTAATTTTGGCTTTATTCTTCCGTTTTTGTGTCCAATTCCTTTTGTATATAAAGTATTGGCTAGGATTATATCGCAGGTTAGTAAGTAAAATCTGAAGTTTAGTAGTTAAAGCATTAGATGGATGTACTTTTGTAAACTCTTTGGCAAGTATTGAAAGCATTAAGCTTTTGGGTAGTAAATTCTTACAAGTTGCATTTATTTTCAAGTGTTCATCTTTACTTTCTTGCATGTACTTCACTTGCATTTACTCATCATTTACATTCCTTATCTTTAATTATTTCAAGCAATTATTTTGAGCCTTTAATGTTAACTTTCTTTTAAGTCGAAATTAGAAGGAAAACCGAGCAATGATAGACTAAACCCGTTGCTTGGGTGTAAGGGGAAGCTGAGAATAAAAACTACATGAAAGTGAATTTTGCTTCTCAATAACAATTCTTTCCAACCTTTCATTCAAGTTTATAATAATTATACAATACTTCTTGACCAAGTTGGTCACTTGCTAAAAGTGTAGTATGATGGACTTAGGAATAAACCATTCCACACACCTCAATTTGAATGACATGGAGGTAATCTTAGAAGGGTTGCTGTCCGTCCATGTACTAAACGGGAAAGTCTGTGCCTAAGCCCAAATCACAAGACTAGTTAGTGCTGTAGCAACCGTATGTTACATTGTAGCAAGATACCCATTGGATTGTTTGTTTAAAGTCTCAACTAAACCTTATACCCTTGCCTTTTCTTTACATCTTGTTTACATTAGTAGCTTTAATCACCTAAAATTATTTTTTTGAAGACTCAAAAAAGTTTGGATTTTCCGATTTGTGTGGATCAATATTTGGTATCTTACCATCTTATTACTTGTGAAAGACGACAGTAGATTATTATATGTATACTTGTGGGTACCGGCATTTGCTTAATAATCTTAGACGTCTAAAAACCTTGTAACAAGACCCTAGCCTCCCTGGAGGTAAGGGTTCTCACCAAAAGTGAGGAGTCTGCATGAGTATTTACCGTATAAAAATATTATATACATCCAAACAAACAAGCGGCCTAAACAAGTTTATCATCCTTTTCAATAAAATGGAAATGGTAGTCAAACATTTGGGAGTCAAATGATTCAATTTTTACTTTTTAAATCAAATCTAAAATGTATATGGAAAAAAGTTGCACATCAACATGAAAAATCCATACGCAAAGCGCTAGAGGTGATACTAGGTAATGCATGGCCCGAACCATTGTTATAAATGGGTACTTGGTGATTATGAAATTCCGGTAACACGGGTATACGAATGACATTTCAGCAAAGTTAAATGAATTTATCAAAATATATGTATTAAAGATTATATATATATATATATAGAGAGAGAGAGAGAGAGAGAGAGAGTCTGTATCAAGGTGGTAACATAAGAGCCATGGCAGCTACAATGATAAAAAAAACACACACGGCCCAAGAAAACCTAAAATGTTATCCAAGAGACCCAAAGTACAAGACTCCTCGGCCTATCAAGGGTTGGGATGGAAGTCAACGTATGCATTCTTTCAGTTTCATTTAGGATCTATCTCCATGACCTTCTAATCACAAAAGAATAAAACTACCAATTGTTCTGAGACTCCCAATGCTTAAACTTTAGTATTAGAAAAGTTAGATTTAAAGTTATATTTCACACAACTTTTCAGGTTAAATATGAAGTCGGCAGAACACAGGCACAAAAAAAAACCTCATATCTAGCACCAGAATCAACAGATGAAAGGGACCAGTAATCCTGGCTTACCGGATAAAAAGACATCCTTATAATCTTCTTCGTCGTATATAAATTGAGGGGGATCCGGAGAACCAACCCCTACTATGGTGCTTCCACTGCAAAAGCAATATGATGAAAGGATGTTATGATATTTTTATGCAACAAAATTTTGATTAAAAATGAAGTCAGTGAATGATACAACCGATGTGGTTATCAACTTTTGAATTGCTTTTTCATCAAAATTAGCTTTAGAGGTCAACAATATGTTTACATTTCAATACCATTAAAATGCCAAAGAAGCCATTACAGTGAAAAGATAGTATATGCGATCATTTTATGTAGCTAAAATCCCGAATGTTACGATGCTATTGTTTGCTTCAAAAATAATAGTTTTTGGGTAGAAGTTAAACTCTAACCAATAGCTAATTATTATTTATTTCTTGGACAGCTGAGTATCACCTCCGTAGCAAAATAAGCGTCTACGTTTCTATTTTTGTTTAGTGTCCAGCTCTCAAAAGTAAGTGCCTCCTTTCTAATTCTGCCCTTAATTATAAGATGGAGGAATTCATTATTCCCTCTATTATTTCTAAAACTATGTGCCTTTTTCATTGTAGACATTTATTTCAAGTATAGAGATTTCCTCATGTCCAAAATACGCTCTCATGTAACAAATTAGAAGATATTCTTGAATGGTGATAAAGCTGAGTACCTTCCAGACATAAAAACAGCATCATATTTTCCACGGCCTGCAGCAACTATGCGTTGTTTTAGTCTTTTCAGAGATGGAAGGACCTCAAATGCAGGAGGTTCTGTCAAATGTGAAGTAATATTAGTCTTCTATGGGAGAAACCACCATGTGACATTTATAGTAAATTTAGATGAGCTCATACCCAAATCGTTTACACAAACATCTTGTGATATTCCATTATTTGAGATCTTCTCCAGCAAAGTTAAGGGATCAACAGTACTTGATATATCCAACCGGAAACGCTGGAAAAGCAACATTATAACTATGATGATTACAATATCTACTTTTTGAATCAATGTCATAAGATAAAATCACCTTGTAAACTTCAGCTGTGGAGCATGCCTCTGGAGGCTTAATCAGAACCATTGGCATGTCGAAAGCTACAGGTGAGGGTATGTCTTGAACAACCTGACATCAGCAATGTGGTTATAACGTCGTCTGCCACGAATAGAAAAGTAAACAATAAACACAAAAAATTTGAAAATTTTCGAATGGGACCGTTTGACAAAAATTCCAATGACACATTTATAAATACATAATGGTGTTTGGTCTGCGGTGCAGCTTAGAGTGAAAACTGCATGCCAACCCGCATAAGTGGTTTAAGCTTTTTTCCAAATCACATACATCTCAAACCGCAACATACCGCACCGCATTTTATACGGTTTATGCTTAAATATGATGAGTGGAAAGTAGCAATACAAAGTTTTGTAGTCGGTACTATACATATAACATAATTAAGTTCAACTGTTCAAGTGCATAGCAGCAAAAAGAGCTCCAAACAACAAGCAGTTAGAACTTATTGGATTTGGGTTGGACTACTTACCAAATTTATTTCTTATGGATTATTTAGTATTGACTAATGTCTAAATAATTATGTTTTAGTTAAAATATAATGTATAATCATATATATAAAAAGTACTAAAAACTATTTACGCGGCACAGTTCTGTTTCATAATTCAAAACCTGAAAACAAATTGCATGGTACGATTTGAAAAAAATTACAAACCATAAACAGTACCGCGGAAGTTCCGGGTTTGGTGCGGTGCAGGCAGCTTATGCCGTAGGGATGAATTACATATATATATGTATGTATGTACATATATATATATATGTATGTATGTATGTATACGGTGTCCAAAAATTATATAACATCCATGTTAAAGACTAAGATGTGTAATAAAATATAGTGAATAGTTTGTTGAAGCCTTAATCATAAATACAGGCCCAACGTCACAACAGACTATAAGTGTATGGAAATACGGCTTCCATACGGACTAGCCTTGTGTGAGATTCCAGAAAGAAGACATTCTCAAAGTATGGGAAAAGATTTTTATGTATATTCACATGAGGAAAGTGACACAAGCCACCAGCAGGTCCACTAGCAAGTAGTATGCATTGTTTGTGAGACAAGTGCACCAACAAAGCACTCTTCCTTGGCAGAGTCAAAAAGTGATCTAACTGCATGTGTGTCTCCACATACACATTCACATACACATACACATACATACATACATAAGTATATATATATATATATAAATGTATCTATACGCATGCTATAGGGTTATATATTGCTGTATATAGAGAGGCGCCACCTTTATATATGTTAAGAGTCTAGTGCACTTGTGTCATTATTGGTGCTAAGCTCATCTAAGTCTTCTATTAGGGTTTTATTTCCCCTGGTCCATGAACACGACTGTATTCTAAATAATTGCAGCTTTGTTAAATGGAATAAAATACCTTCTCTTCTAAAATGCTTTCACATGGTTTAGTACAAGTCCCAGCAACAGTCTTTTCTGTTGCTCGATATTACAGGCAGTGCCCAATTCAGGTTCTATAGGTGTTAATGTAGTTACTTCATCAATTGCATGTCATCCACAGAATTTTGAAAGGATAAGGCCCTTATCGTATATTATTCCAGTTATTCCATTACTTTCGGTTGGTCCAAATTTTTTTTATTGCTATGTTTATGTGCATGACTTTAGGCCCAATACTAGTAGCTTGACACTAGGATAGATTCCTGATTAAAAACTATTACGGGTCTCAAAAGGGATACAAATGCTATCGCTCACCCTTAAAATATATTTTATCTTTGCTGATATCACTTTCTAGAATCAGGTTTTCAGTTTCCAAATTCCAGTAACCTAAGATGAGCCCTCTAGCCTGATTCTCTCTCCTTGAGTACCATGAGATATAGGGCACTCATAATGCACCACCTTAAGCTTCAACTGCTCATATCCGTCACACATTCTCTTTGGGTTCATCAAATGATAAGAGAAAGAAACCACATTGACACCACATATAAGGTAGTTGGAATCAGAGAGATATGATAACCTAACCCAAATGCTTTAGCCTCTTACACTCCACTTATTCCCATTCCCAATAAAGAAAAAGTACACTTATATTGGTAAATCTATGATAAACTTGGAAGTCCATCTCTTACTATCTTTCATATACTTACCTCTCTTCTAGTCAGTCTCTCTTTCAGCCACCAGTAGTTACCACATTACACTAAATGTCTTTAAGGCCCTGTATGATGAAGGCAAGCTATGCATCAGGAACTTTATACCCCTTGTAAGCAATGGTACATGAGATCCAGTTGATGTTCACACCAGAAATGAGCATGTTTATTGTAAGTTGGTAAACAAACTTGAAACTCAATCAGACCGAACTCTTGCACAGTTCCAGGCTTGATTACTAGTGAAAGAATATGAAGGATCTTTTAGTCCAAGGGATAAGATAAGATAAGACGCCAATACATTGGTTAATATGCAAGTTGATATTCATCACCGAACTTTGTACGAACTTAACATCAAGAAAGTATTCCTCAATGCAGTTCTTGATGAGAAGGATTAATAGAGCAGCTTTTGGGTTTGTTGTTTATGAGGCATTTAGAGATTGTTGAGGATATAGATATTCATATAGCATACGCACACTTCATGAGTTGGTTCTCTCATTTCTCACGGGCACTAGACAAGTTCGGGATGAAATGTATATATTTTTCTAGAGAAACAAGGAAAAAGGATTGTTATGCTATTTGACATTGTTATCACTGAGGATGATGAAGAGTGCCTCGTTACACTCAAGTTCCACATTCTAAATGGGTTTTGGATGAAGTAGCTAGAAAGTTTGAGCTCTTGGCTAGATTGTGAGAAGGCATATTTCTGTGTTAATGAGGTATGTCCTTAACATCTTAGTTGAGGTTCAGATGCTTAACAGTCAAAGATCACTCTCCAATGGTTTCAAACACTACGAGGGTGTTCGGTTAGAGGTATTAAGCGGTAAGCAAAAGGAATGAAAACAAAACTATTTGGTTTTATATAATATAATGGGCCCATTCCCTCACATTCCCCAGCCTGAACCAAACAGCCCCTGAGTCGTATACTAATCATGAGAGCTTCTTGATGACCCAAGAAGACTCTCAAGACTGGTCAAGAAGCTAGCCTCTCTCAAACATTGTTTTCTTTGAGTGCAGGGAATATTTTCATGTTTTCTCCACAAAGAAGTCAACAGGATGCAGTCTTGCACATATTAAAGGTACCTCAAGTATGCTCCAAGGAGAGGTTTCTTACATGGAGATGAGAGGCATACACGAGCCTCAGAACTCTGCTGGGTTGCCTATATAGCCAAAGATTTGCTTCTAGGTGCATTTGGTTTAGACAGAATATTGTACCATGGGAAAACAAAAAGCAGGATGTCCTGTCTTATCTGGGGATCAGTTGCAATGGCTCATACACCTTGTAAGTGGACCTAGGTACGGAACTATAGTTGACAGAAGTAATGGGGATCCTTCGGTACTACTCATGAACTTTTCCCATTGAGGCAATCCATTCATGAGATCAGGTGTCTGAAACACTAAGAAAGCTGCTGCTTCAGGGGTCACATATTAGCCCTATATACATGACAAGTTGGCTAAGTTGAATATTGTAAATGTTTTTTTGGAGAAATCCTATGATTAAACCACTTGTTAAATAGGATACAATGATTATCCATTAGCCAGGTTTAGAAACCCCTATGAAAAAACCTAGTTAGTTTGAATATAATTGACAAATTAAGCCTATTATTCTAGCATTTCTCCTCAAAGTGGAGCATATACATCAATCATGCAGTACTTGTCACACATAGGGTTAATCTGAGAAAAGCCTGCTATCTTCTCAAGGTTCCCTCCAAATTTCTAGTCTTTACAGCTATATGTCAATTACTTTACAATCAAAGGTTAGTTTTCTTGTCAACTCTGCAAAATATCCAGCTAGTTGAAAGAATCCAACATTGACAAATAGATTAAATGACCAAGCAATAGCTTTGTTTAAACTTAGGGGCCATTTACCATACGCTTACAGGAATACCGGGTAAGCAGTGTATAGGTGTCACTTGCCTTACCAGATGAGCATGGCAAGGACCGAGAATCTTATCCGGTAGGTTTGGAACAAGACTCTTACCCGATTAGCACTTACCGGGTAAGAGACGCTTATCAACAATCCACTTTCATGGCCGAAAATGTTACCCAATAAGGTAAGTGAGGATGGTAACTCTTGTCATTAAGCGCTTACTTGGTAAGCATCTGGTAGACGACCCCTTAGTGTTCTTAAAAAAATTTACTTAAAAATAGCGAATTGAAGATTGGGTTCAACGAACTAATACTTTGAACCTGTTTGCTTGTGACAAGACATACCTCACCTCTACCTGTGCAATAGGCGGCTCCATTGGAGAAGAAGAAGGGGACATCTGAGCCAATTTCACTAGACCATTCTTGGAGTTCCTTTTCAGTGGCCAGGCAACCACTAAATTGGTTTGCTGCCCAAAGAGCAGTTGCAGCATTACTACTTCCACCCCCAAGCCCAGCCCCAGTTGGAACTCTTTTATCAACATGAACCTGCCACAATGTTAGACTAAATGAATAACCACGAATTCCATGTTTACATGCTACAGGTTCTTTATATACAAAAGAACGAAAATGAGTCCCCAAAATCCATTATAACTAGTAAAATTTTGTCAAATTTAGTATGTTACATTCATATTGCAGTAAACAACATAGGAAGGGTCTTCGGAAAACAAAAACTGGTATGCATGATTGTTACATATATCAATTTTTATATACCATTTAACTGCTAAAGATTCGAGATTTCGTATAATTCTACAGATCTTACCCAAAAGAATTTGTCACTTCCAGTCTTCTTCCGGTACAGGTTCAAGGCCTTTATTATCTGAATGCACAAAATACTTGATATAATATGTATGTCAAAAAGTAAAAGCACAAAAGAATCAAGAAAGATTACTCATTTACCAAATTTCTTTCATCAAGCGGAATTCCAGGCACATTAGTTGACAAGCGATCTATAGATTTTGATGGTGACAAGGAGAACTTTATCTTATCTCCTAAGCTGATCACCTAGAGATACAAATAATCCGAATTTTCAACATCACATTAAACATCAGAAGTATTAGAAGAAAATTCCACCGACCATCACTTAATTTATTAATAAAGAGAATAAAGGAGCTCAAACACGACTTTTTCAGCAATAAACACTAGATTGTACAACTTACATGGAATAGAGATGCCAAGTCATGAAACCCGTCTGGCCTCTTATCGGTTATTCTTAGAAAAACATTGATCTGCATTTCAAAAGATTTCAGATCCAACCCAACCATTTCATAAAGCATAACCTTTGCAAAACAGAAAGTAGATCCAATCCAAGAAAAGTTTACGTATAGTGGCTAACCAATTTTGTGTGAAATGATAGATATGATAGGAATTTATGCTGGCATGTTTAAGCAGGATCAGACATGAAGATATCATATTTTTCCTTTTCAACATTTTATTAACCCCCCACTGCCCAACAAAAGGAAAGAGATTTACTTTGTCTCTTTAGGGCCAATGGGCTAATTTCAACTTCAAGATCCATAAGCTTATTTTTAGGTTGCCAGGAACTACATCACAATTTTTTGAAAATTTCCAGTTCTAACAAATTGCATAATAGTTTTGAATCCTGAAAGTACTAATGCATCTCCTTACTTCCCATCTTTGATATCATCACTATTGCTAAAAATATTTGGAGGGATTAAAATTTTAAGCATAAGTTTACATTGAGTTTCATTTCAAAACAACAAACACATAACACAAAGAATCACATAATCTTACCTTGCAAGGAGAAAAGAGAGAGAGCCTTGACAATCCAGCATTCATATCCACCTCATCAGCCAATGTATTTAGTTTTTCATCAAGATTATACACTAACTAAAATAGCCACAACCAAAAAAATAAAATTGATGAGACCCAACAATAATAAGCAGAAAAGGGTAGTAACACAAATTTCTAATTAAACCAAATAATTTGATGGAAACTACCTCCACTTGTTTTCTGCCATGTTTTGAGCCATCAGATGCGGCTTTAACCATATGGCTTTTCAAATTTCTGCAATTCTTCTCAAAAGATGAGAATCCTTTGGATTTATAAGAAGAAGAGTATAGTCGGGGATTACTGATTTTCGATATACCATCGCCAGAAGAGTAAATGTGGCGACTGCAGAAGAAATGAGAAGCAGCCATTGCCGCCATGACAGAAGAAGATTCTTAGGTGATTCAAAGCCTACGAAATGGCGTTTTACAAGTTGAACTGATATCAGGACTGTTCTTCTAGGTGTGAAAGTTGGGACAAACCAACGGAATCCAAATATATAAGATTGATATGGATTCTTGGCGTTTTTGGTTTGGCGTTTTTCTAGGCGCTTCTTCTCCCCAAATTATAGAAACTTCCCCTACGTTTTGCTATAATTGCAGTTCCTACCCTCTTCTTTTGCATGGTTGCCTATAAACCCAAAAAAAATCTTTATATGTATAAAAAAAAAAAGTTTGGAGTATTGAAGTAGCACCATAAAAATTGAGTATTTTTAAATGGTGAATTGTAGTTAAGTTTTAGTTGTCCTATATTAGTGGAGAATTAAAAATTTTGAACAACATGAAATATATAAGAAAGGTGGATTGAATGTCTTTGTATCAAATCATGATGTTTGTCTCATAGAGTTGTCTTATTCTGGATGACCCTCTTTGAAATCTATAACCATGCTTGGAATCAAAACCAACCAAATGGTAATATATATACATATATACAGGGGAGGGATAAAATACAAACTAATCCATTAGAATAAACCGTGAAAAGCTCATACAACCAATCATAATTTTCTTTATTTTTTTCTAATTAAGAGAGTTGATTAGTCAATTTCATTCTGGAGAATGTCAATTATGGACTTTATTATCTTCATTCTACTGATTTTAGAAAACAAATTTCATCAAAATAAGAAACACAGGAAACAATTTAATTTTCACATACAAACAAAAATATATGAAACAATTTCATCAAGAAATGAATTATTTGAAACAATTTCATCATATTAAACAATTTGATGAAAAACTTTTACTAATTGAACAATGAAATCGACGGTTTTCACGATTTGTACTAATGGTTTTGGTTTGCATTTTATCCCTTATATATATGTGTGTGTGTGTGTGTGTGTATATATATATATATGGAAGGGTTCAAACGAGAACTCCTGTAATTTACGAAAACGCGAGAACAACTCAATAACCACATATTGGGATAAAAAATAAAATTAAAAGATTTTTAAAATTAAAATT
>NC_037528.1:39146893-39147235 GCF_001531365.2 Cynara cardunculus var. scolymus | reverse complement strand
GCAAGAACTACGGACGGCGACGGTGTTGATCGACGGTGACCAACCAAGAACACACAACCGTAATCGACCAATAACCCTAATCGAGAAGTCATTGCATGCAACAAGCAACCCTAATCATGTGATAATCATGTGATATGGGTGTGATAATCATGTGATATGGGTGTGATAATCATGTGATAGGGGTGTGATAATCACCGTTATACATCACTTGGATTATCGTTTTGGTTGATAAGTTAAATTTTTGGTGTAATCATGTGATAATCATGTGATAATTATCGTTATACATCACTTGGGTTATCGTTTTGGTCGATAAGTTAAAATTTTGGTGTAATCATGTGATAT
>NC_037528.1:39140994-39146502 GCF_001531365.2 Cynara cardunculus var. scolymus | reverse complement strand
TGTGATTTGGAGACGCATGAATGAAGGAGAAGAAGACGTGATCAATGAAGGAGAAGAAGACGTGGAAACGTGAAAATAAACATGGTTAATTAAATTAAAATAAAAATTATAAAAATTACTTAATTACATTACTGCGCTTATTAAATTATTTATATATAATAAAAGTTAATTTATTAATTAAAAAAGTTTGTGGTTATTGAGTTGTTCTCGCGTTTTTGTAAATCACAGGGGTTCTCGTTTGAACCTCCACCTATATATATATATATATATATATATATATATTAGAAAAACCTTAGGGCGTTGAGGTGACACCATAAAAAATTAAGTATTCTCAAATGATGAATTGTGGTTGAGTTTTACTAGTCCCACATTGGTGAATAGTTGAAAGATTTGAATACAATGAAGTGTATAAAAAATGTGGATTGGATGTTTTTATGTCAATTAATGGAGTTTACCTCATGGTGTTGTTTTATTCTGGATAAACATCTTTGAATCTATAACCATAGTTGGAACCAAAACCAACCAAATGGTAAAAATTATAATGCAAAATTAAAAGTTGTTAAACTCAGTTTCAATCGGATAACAATGAGTTAAACAATAAGAACAACAATGTAGAGTTCAAATCATCATGTATATTGACTAAACATACAAGTCAAATTACAATTGAGCACAACGTTGACTTTTGCTGACTTTAGGTTTTGATCTCTTTAATCATTAAGCTCGGTGATCTTGGATACAATAATATTTGACCTAACAAAAGTGTAGTGTGTGGCGCTATAAATATAAATATGATCCCGAGTTTTCAAACACATCGCACTTTCGCTCGGGTCGAGACTTTTACATTTTTTTTTAAATTGAGTTTTCGAACACTGGTACACTTTAAAATATATAAATGGATCAATAAAATACACTTAAAAGAATCGTTTTGCTATAATTTGTTAAAAAAATAAATAAAATACGAGCCGAATCATGAATTATAGTGAGAATTGTGAATGTTTTTTTTGCAATTGTAAGTTGGTATCTTCCTCTATACACCATATGACTTATATATTGTATATAGAGGGTCAATGGGACAAAAATGGTCAAAAAATGATATAAAAAAACAGTCATATGGCCGTTCCAACGGCTATAAAAAAACGTAATATTTTTTGAAAATCGGGTCGGTCCGGGCCATAAGCGGTTCCAAACTGGTCCTGGTGAGATTTTTTTTTTATCAAACTACGTATCCTTTAACAGATTTATTAATAGTCTCATTCGAATTTAACAATTGAATTTAGGTGTATTCTTTCCTCGAGTTTGACTAAAAAATACTCAAGTTTTTTATCAGACAAAAGTTTACAATCCTTTAAGATAAATAAAGTATAGAATGATGAAAATCAAGGTCTTTTAGGTTATTTATTTATTTATTTTATTAAGTTTTATTTATATAACGTAGCATATTTTAAAGATAGAAATTTGAGAGATAAAGAACGAGAACTGAGTTCCAACCAATAAAAATTGGTTTTACGAATATTGTATCGTTTGGATTCAAAAAAAATATTTTGAGTAATTTTTGTACAATTTTCGGAGATCTTTCACATATCTATATTTATTTTTTATAAATAGAGTATTATTTTGAGAAAAATAGGTAATGAATAAGAAATAATAATTCGTTTTGAACAATAGATATCTTTCACATCCAACTATAACAATGAGTAACGTCTTGATTCATTAGAACCATATAAACCGACACCCAGAACTCCCATTAAGAGAAAAATGAACCTCCCGCCGTGTATAAAATAAAATTTGTGGCTGAGTACAAACATTTCTTTCCTCCCCACATAGATAGAAGTAGATAAATCAGAATTAATTCTAATTCCCACATAAAAAAAAAGTAAAAGGTCCTGAGAAGAAAAGGATCCGATTTGACCACTGTACATTACCAACATCAAGAAATGGAATAATCGAGAATCCCGAGTAACATGCCAGGTCATTAAAGTAGCTAAAGTAGTGATAAATCATGTTAATAAAAAGGGTCCTATAGACGGTCCATCTATTCATAGTTCTCTACTACTTTAGTTTATAATAAGTACCAAAAAGAATTTAAAAGATAACAATAACCTAAATTTTATTAATTAGTTATATTGAAGAATAAATGTAAAAGGGTAACTATCATTCGTCATATGCTATTGTTTCTTGTATCTCTAAGGATTTTTGTGGTACTAATGTTCAATGCTATTGATTATTGTACTTTTGTTGTTTGATGATTAATCAATAAATTTTCCTTATTAATTGCATTCAATGAATATGTCTTTTAATTCAAATATTTTATTTTTGTAGAGCAAGAAAAAAAGGAAAAGGAAATTAAATATTTTCATCTTCATTGGGTTCCACTACCCAAATTAAGATCTTATTTAAGTGTTCAACCAACTATTCATTGAGCTTGCATATTATATGTCTCATTCATTATTTGTTTTTATTGGATCTTAACGAATATCTTTTTTTTAAATCTTCATTCGTTTTCTTGTACAAAAAACTCTGAGAATCTTTTCTATTCTTCATCTTTCATTAACTTTCTATAGGTTACTTCATCCACTTGAGTTTTCTTTTTATAGCAAAATAAAGTTATGAACTAAGAAAAGTTTTACCTTTTAAAAATTTACCAGCCATAATAGATGGCCGATGACAGAAAATACATATGCCATAAAAGTGAGCACTATGTCACCACAATGGAAGCACAGGTGCACACTAGTCACTATGCTCACCCTCAAATAATATAATGATATAGTATCAAGATCGTATCCACAATTCAACAACCTGCAAAACAAATAACATACAACAATATATAACCAACCATATTGGGGATACAAATTGGGTCACATTCTACAAAACTATACAACTGTTTGAAATCTACTACAAATTATTGCTAAAAACATTCTTACAAAAAAGATTCATATAGCAAAATATCAGAGGTAAACTTCAAATACTCCTCGACAGGCTTCACATATAAGCATCCAATTAGACGGTGTCACAATTTTCTCTTTCCTTTACCCTATAAACTCTACTGTCCTGAAATGCATAGTTTTGAAAACAAAATGAGGGTTAGACCATATGATCTAGTGAGGAAATCCCTATAAATACAACAATGCAATAAAACCAGTTAATATAAAAGCTTTTAAAACCAGCAGCCATATACTAGGCTCTGGGGCACTACATCTCAATTAGTCATAAAGTATGCACTCAGACACTACATTCCAGTTAGTCAAAAAGTAGATACTCAGGCACTACAACTATAAACAATACCGTATCATAGTTAATGATAACAATTTAAACATACCAATAACGTATAATATCAAAGTAGTAATCATTTGATAACATATGCATTTTAGTTGAAAAAGTTATATGAAAACTCGCCTCGATAATGATAAACGAAGTGATAAATCAAAAGAGATAGACTCAATATTTTCTCTAAAAACCCTAAGGCAGACAAACGATACCTTTAAAGACCCCAAAACGATGTGAGGCAAAATTCTGAAAACTGCACCACAGTGGCTTACACGACTTACCACGTGACTAAGGTCACGAAAAAGTCGTGCAAGTCACTAGTTTGTTTTCCTTCAACTTGTAAGCAAATGATCGAACCAAAATGATACCAAACTTAAGAATTCCTAAACTCACTAATAGAACACTTATAAACCAATTTTGATCCCAAAATGAATACGAAAGAAATACGAGAAAAACACAGAACAGTGAGTTGCACAACTTAGGTCTCGGGCTAGGTCACGTGAACCACTGTTTTTCGACCTTTCTTCCCCTATTCCATAGCAGCTACAGATTTCTTGGCCAAACTCAAAATCTAACTACTTTCCAAATTTTTAAACACCAAAGCTTGTACGTTTTTTTTGGAACTATCACAACCTCCAAAATCATAAATTAACATGAATGAATTTCAAACAATCTACCAAAAGCATTCGGTCTAACTTATCAATGGAGGAAATATCAAAACTCAAATCATACCTAAACCTTAAACTCAAACCAGAGATAAGTTCTAACTTGAGGAATACGAATGAGAGAATCCTTAGATGGCCAAATTTAAAAGAAAACTTTTTCCAAATTCTTTATTTTCTAACTCCAAATTGACCTCCTCAAAGAAACACAATTTTTGGATAAAACAAGGGTAATTATTTTTTAAAGGATTAATATTGAAAAAATATACTAAAATAGATGGAACTTTATTTGTTTTGTAGATGTCGACCACACCCGTAAACAACTTGTCACTTCATTCTTTGTTGGAGAATGAGAAACTGAATAGTGATAACTTTGTTGATTGGTATCGTTCCTTAACTCCTTAAGGATTGTCATTAGCCACGAGAACAAGTTACACATTCTCGAGAAACCATTTCTTTTACCACCATCTAACCGGACCCCTAACCATCGACATAAAGCTCGCCTTAGAATAATGAGCAACGAGAAGTTGCAGCCCTTATGGTTTCTAGCATGATCGCTTACCTCCACGAGGAATTGGAACCCTATGAACCATTTGGGATTTTCAAGGAGCCGAAGAAAAAGTTTCAACAACAAGTTGAAAAGGAGCTTTGGAAAAAGTGGGAGAATCATGAGTCAAAGTTGCACCTGATGCAAGCTACTAAACAAGGAAAATGCCACATTCAAAGAAAGAGAGCAAAAGGATTGTTATCCAACCTACAAAAGAAAAAGGACAACCCTACTAAGGATGCCAAATGTTACCATTATGGTAAGATAGGTCACTGGAAGAGGAACTGTCCTGCCTACCTTGTTGAACTAAAGAAAGGAAAAGCTGGAGAGTCCACCAAATCAGGTATTTATGTGACAATAACTTATGTTTTTTCATCAAATTTTTGGGTTACTAAGGGTGAGAGGACCTTTCCCTAGTACGAGAAGACCGAGAAGGATGACTGCTCCTTCAACACGTTCTAGAAAATGGGATTCCATGTAATAAGCTTTTGATATTCAACAAGTCCTGTTGATACCAGTTGTGGAACTCACATTAGTAACAATGTGCAGGGAATGAGTGTGATAACCGGGATTTAAGGCAACCACCGTTGAGGTGATCTTTATGTGAATATGTGATAATAATGCATATTTAATTAAAGTAAATGCATGGATCATATATATATATATATATATATATATATATGAATATGTTACTGAGCATACATGAGAAATGTTAAAATATGGGTGTATGCACGTATTATATGCATAGGTGAGAATTATTGAACATAAGTATGTGTATATTTGTGGTTAAGAATGAGAGGTTTAAAAATAATAAAACTCCACCGCACTATGAGTTTTATAATAATAAAACCACACACCACCTTTGTTAAAGATATATATATATATATATATATATACATACATAGAGAGATAGAAAGGGAGAGAAGATAAGATTAACCTTATCTTACCTTGTCACACCCCGTTAAAGCGGAAACACGGAATGCTAACAGACAAGCGAGTCTTGGCAACAGTTTAAGAGAAACACTTTCAACAAAG
>NC_037528.1:39139650-39140559 GCF_001531365.2 Cynara cardunculus var. scolymus | reverse complement strand
ACCTCAGCGGTGGGACTAAAACCCCACATGTGTAGAGCAAAATTTAATGACCAAGTGCACCCCTACTTGATAATAAAAATGGTGGGTATAACAACCAAATAGCGCCATCCACAAGAATCATGGGTTCAAAATGAATTAATAGTAGTGGAAATAAACGGGGACTTTCTGTCTCAACATATCAACAGTGTATACATTTAAATGCTCATAACAAAATTCATATATCGAATAAATCCATCAAATATTCATTAATCATGCTTTTCACCCCAARACAAGAAATTGGTAAAAARGGGCCGTGAAACTCACAGTTTGGCGAGAATCAATTGTTTCCTTAGGAGACTTGCTATCACCTGCTCGGACTTCCTGACAGAGCGACCAATACTTAATAAGAACTTCTAAACCTCCAAAACTTAAGTTGGGTAAAACTGATTTCAAAGCAATCCGCCAGATACTWACACCAATGTAGCGGATACTTAAACATTAGCCTTAATGAATATCTCCAAAAATTCAAATAATGGCATCATTTAATGTCTTTCCAAAGCAAATGATGGCAGCCGCCATCTGTTGGAATTTGAAGATTTTTGGGTGGGTTTAACACCTTTCCCAAGAACAATTAAAACCTCGAGTCGCACACCTCCCCCAAAACCGGTTGCATGCCCAAGAATGGCAGCAAATGGGGATGGTTTCGACTCTAAAATTCCAGAAATAGAGACAGATAATACCCCAAATTCTCATTTCTTGAGTAAGATCCAGAAAAGAAAAGAAAATAATTGGGAGTTTTTAGATTTCGCAAAGCTTATTTTGATAAAAGATTTGATTTAGAGTTGCATGCAGGACTCAAGTCACCCAAAGGTGTAATCGGTTCCTAAAATGTAAGAACTCTCTTCTTCTCTTTTGAGATTTAAAAGGTTT
>NC_037528.1:39134224-39136870 GCF_001531365.2 Cynara cardunculus var. scolymus | reverse complement strand
CTGGTTTTGAATTTCTGGCCGTTGGCAAATTCTATGACAAGGGCTTCTTTCAACTTCTGAGGCTTTAAGTAAATTTTCTGCGTAAAACTTAGTGACACAAAACTTCTGTCGGCGCCCGAGTCAAATAGAACTGATRCGAATTCATTGTTCAGAGAGAACGTACCTGATACCACGTTGGGATCSTCTCTAGCTTCTCTGGCCCCCAATTCGAAAGCTCGGCCCCTAGCCTGACTTCCTAATTTGGCTGCACTGTTCTGTCGAGTCTGCTTCATATTTGTATCCATTCTTCTTTTTGGGCAAGCGTTCCTCATGTGATCCGGGCTCCCACATTCATAACATAGACGTTTCCGGTAGTCCTTCACCGTGTGACCCCCAAGATGACATCTCTGACAAATAATGCAATTTCCTCGATGCGAGAATTTTCACTTATCGCATCTGATTACATCGCCCTGCTCAGCTACCTACGATTGAGCTCCAAAGCTTCTTGTTGTTCTTCTGTTCCAGTCCGGCTTCCTCCCAAACTTTCGGTCTTCAAGGTCTTCCATCTTCCTTTTTCCCTTAGCCAATCCTCCAGATCGTACCGAGTTGTTTGTGAGTTTCGTGGCAATTTCCACCACTTCTTGAAAAGTCTTTGGATTGGCAGAGGTTATGTTGCCTCTAATTTCTGGGGACAACCCCCAAATATACCTTTCTATTCGTACTTCCTCTGGTGTCACTAGGTGCGGCACCAGGTTTGCCAACTCTTGGAACCTCGTTGTATAGACAGAAATATCGCTTCCCTTCATCTCAAGGTTCCACAACTCCATCTCTAGCTTTTGGAGTTCACTTATTGGACAATATTCTTCCTTGAGTAATTTCTTAAACTCCTCCCAAGAGAGTTGATTGGCTGCTTCTCGGCCTCTTGTTTGCACCAAGGTGTTCCACCACGTGAGCGCCCTTCCTTGTAAAAGACACGCCGCATATTTTACTTTATTCCCTTCAGCGCAATCGCTGATGCTCAAAACGGATTCCGAACTCTCGAGCCACGTCAATAATTCTATCGTTCCTTTAGTTCCATTAAATTCCTTAGGATTGCAAGCTCGGAAGGTTTTATAATTACATTCCCGCGGTGGTCGATGCTCCGAGTTTGAAGGTTGGTTAGTATTTAAACTAGCAGCCACTTGGCTAACTATGCTGGGGAGTGCAGCAATAAGTTGCTCTGAAACGAGTTGAGCTAGATTGGGGTTTTCTTTTCTTGGCGGCATTTCTTTAAATCCTAACATAAGAGAATTCATAAGATTGAGTGGAACATGAGTAGCTTTCCATAAGATTTTAAAGATGCTTACATGTCCTACTTGCATGACAAAGGATAGGAAGATGACAAGCAATCGATATAAGATATAACAATCACATACCCAATAGACATAATGGAATTTTCTCCAAAAGATAGCATGCATCATATGGTCAAGAAAAGATACAAAACAGAGTTTCAAGTTTCAGGTCAAAAGAGTAATCCAATCTAAATCCTTCCTAAAATAACAACCATCCAATGACCATTCCTAAAGCCAGCATTATCATACTAAAAACAAACAGCCACCTATATAACTTCCTAATCTCTCGCCTGGCGGCAGCAGCTATCTCCCCGTTCCACTCTATACTTTGTTGATGTGCTTCCACAATTTTCGATAGATTGTTGAGGATATTGTGGTGATAACTGAGTCGGGTCTGGTGCGTCTGTGTGTTCTCCGCGATCCTCCTTACCCATTCCTTCTCTGATGGTTTCATCCCTTACGGATAGGATGCCGGTATACCAGTCACAATTTGGGTCATTCTGCTCCCGCCTTGGGGTCGAGATGACTCTCCAACGACCCTCTATGAGTTTCCAAACGTCACCCTCTGCGGTAAAGGAACACTCTTTCGAGGCGTGAGTCTAGTCCTTGGTCCTTGCTGGGCTCGCGACGGAATATCAGAGACTGGCTCCATCGGGGGTAAGCAGGACACCTGTGGGGCAACCGCAGTACCACTAGAAATTGCATCCTGGTCATATGGATCTATCTCTTCGTTTCGAGTTGGGTTCCTCTGAGAGCGACCGACTACGTAACCGGAATCGTCTACGGAATATTTGCTTGAATTTGAAGACATCATCGAGAGGATCTGCGACATAAATAATCGTGGTTACTAAGGTATATCCTCTAACAAGAGCTTAGCGGTTTTTGAGGAAGCTTCTAAACAACTCTAAACCTCAACAATCATGCTAGAATCCTTAGACAACACGCTTGAGTTCTATACCAGAGCTTCTGCTAATGAAACCAGAACCTCTGTTTCCTCACTGAGCTTTCGAGGCTAGAGCCTCTGTTCACAAGATGGCTACCATAGCTTCTGATGTAGAGGCCAGAGCCTCTGTACATAGAGTGTCTACCAGAGCTTCTGGTGTCGAGGCCAGAGCCTTTGTACACAGAGTGTCTACCAAAGCTTCTGGTGTCGAGGTCAGAGCCTTTGTACACAGAGTGTCTACCAGAGCTTCTGGTGTCGAGGYCAGAGCCTCTGTACACAGAGTGTCTACCAGAGCTTCTGGTGTCGATCCCTATGCTTATCATTCATGTAACTCATGCATGGACCCTCTGGTTCTCTTATTCACTTATGGAAGGGTTTCTAATAATGAGACCA
>NC_037528.1:39129899-39132139 GCF_001531365.2 Cynara cardunculus var. scolymus | reverse complement strand
TGTGAAGAGACTCAAAGCTTCTGCAAAGAGATGCCAGAGCCTCTGTGAAGAGACACAGAGTCTCTGTGAAGAGTTGCCGAAGTCTCTGTGAAAAGATACAAAGTCTTTGAGAAGAGGCAACAGAGCCTCTGTAGATAGTGTTAGAGCCTCTGTGTCTGCTACCAGAGCCTCTATGGCTATCATCAGAGCCTTTATGGCTGACGCCAGAGCCTCTGATCGAATAGATGACCTCTTCAAGATCATACTCTAGATAACGTTAACCCTAAAAGACTTAGTTTTCTAAAGAAGATTCCGAAATGAGGTCCTAACCTGGAAATTCCAAAAGTGCAGAGTTGTTACATACCTTTTTGGAGAAATCTTTGTGAAGAAGAAAAGAGTGTGTGTGTGTGGCGGTGAAAGCGTTCTTGAAAGAAAATCTGCATAAAAGTAATTTGAAGGTTCTGTGTGGATTATTTGAAACTTAGTTGTGTGATTAATCTTCAAATATGTGCAAAAGGTGAGTTCTTATTATTAAAATCCCTATATGATGTTATTTGAAATATATGATTTTGATGAAGAAAAGTAACTATTTTTAACAGTGATTTGAGCTTTATAAAATCTGGGTTTTGGAACTGTTCTTGAGAAATAAGAAGATTCTACTTCTTTAAAATAGATGAGGATGATATTCTATTTTAAGGATAAAAAGGAGTTTTGAGTTTGGAAAATGATATTAAAAGAAATGTTGGTTCTTGAGTTTTAAAGTTTTGAAATAAAATTGTTTTGAAACTGTTATTGGTCAAAAACTATAGAGGATGTTCCTTCAAGACGGTTGTGATTTCGGTATGTCTTGCTTGGAATTAATCTATAGATTTTGATGAGGAAATAAGGGTGGCATATCAAGAAGAGGTGTACCATGGGATAAGGGTGACATATCAAGGAGAGGTGTACCTTCAGATATAAGGGTGGCATATCAAGGAGAGGTGTACCTTTAGATATAAGGGTGACATTTGTATGTGTGATAGTGATTATAGCTTTTACTATCATGTCTCTTAAGATTGCAATAGTTTTGAGTTCTTACTTCTTTGTGATTTGAGGACTCAAGAATGTTGCTCTTATTAGAAATGTTAGTAATGATGTTATTAAAAAGGGGAAAACTTGGCTTATGGCCAAAGGTTTTGGATAAACTATGTTTTTGAGACAGTGTATGAATTATGAGGAACCAGAGGGACTCTGGTTGTTCCTTGAAATGAACCAAAAGGGCTCTGGTCATTCCTCAAAGAGGAACCATAGGGGCTGTGGATGATATTTGTATATGATACAAGTCTTTTACAAAACTTTTACCTGGACCAGAGGCTCTATGTGTAGTGTATAGAGGCTTTGTGTCAAAGATTGTCTTTCAAAATTATTTACAAGACCTCTTACTCTTGTTTTAACTTAAGAAAAGTTCTTATACAAAATGACTTTAGCAAAGATAGACAAACCAGGCTCTGGTTGGTCCTCACAATTGAAACAAAGGGGCTCTAGTTGGTCCTGGTTTTTGAGCCAGAGGCTCTGGTTAGTAGGACCAGAGGCTCTGGTCCTACTAACCAGAGCCTCTGGTCATACATAAAGCTTTTAAATTACTCTTTTATACATGGGAAACATTTACATCTATTCTCTGTACTTGATTTAGTAGTTACATGAATGTTGAGCTTAAGAAGAGTTTTGGTTCGTAAGACCAGAAGCTCTGGTCAAAGGAACCAGAGGGGCTCTGGTCCTACTATTTGATGAAAAATCTTTCTAAGTCTGGTTTTACAACCAGAGGAATGCAGGTCTTTATGATTTATGGAATTATGCTCTCATTATATGAAAGGTTGATTTTAAATAATGTTTTGGTGATCTTTACCATGCAATTACAAGGAAAAAGGGATCTCACTAGACCTTCTAGTCTAACCCTCATTTTGTCTTTCAAATATGTATTGCAGGAACAATTGAGTACAATGATAGTATAGGGAAAGGGAAAATTATTGGAACTCGGATTCTTTTAATTATCAGAAAACACAGTTAAGAAGAATATGAATGGAATAAAACAGTGTGTTGGACCTTTAAATTCAGCTTTGATATTGATCTATTACTCTGAATGAACTCTAGGACGATTACAGTGCAGCGGAAACAATATTAAGAACAAAACAGAGTAAAATAAACCAAGAACACACAGTTAAGATGATGAAGAAGATGAACACAGGAGAATAGCTTCAAAGGTTTTTCAATTCATTCAATTG
>NC_037528.1:39127100-39129564 GCF_001531365.2 Cynara cardunculus var. scolymus | reverse complement strand
GGATCTTCACAGAAGACGAATCCGCAGACCCTCTGTGAGCCATCTCAGAGGCTCTGCTGTAATTGACTTGTATGATCTTATTGTCAGAGGACCATTTTCCAGAACCTCTGTGAGAGACATCAGAGGTTCTGTTGAACTTTACTTGCACGATGAAACAACTTCTGWTGCTAGTCCTCTGTTGTCTTCTGTGGAAGATACCCTTCTGTCTACACTTGCAGAATACTTTTTCATACTTTTACATTAAATGATTATTAGAGCTAACAATCTCCCCCTAAGTATGAAAAAGTAAAATTTGACAAAAGGATGCAAGAAATGACTAAATGAAAGAATTACAAGAGGAGATTAAACTCATCCTCTGAAAAGAATTACATAAAAGAAATGAATTGAAAAATTGTTGCTCAGGCCTATACTATTACAGAAGATTAGTCCACAACAGAGTCTAGATAGTCATCTACGGCAAACTACAGATCTGACTTGATGGTTCTGTAGACTTTGAATATCCACTCTCTGAAGGAGACTTGAACTTTGATTGTTTCCAGAAGACCAGTCATTTCGTCTGCCCTTAGATGCCCTCTGTGCACCTCTACCACCACTCTGTTGAACACCCACTCAAGGGACTCTGTCGAGTACTTGTTCACCTCTACCGGATCAAAGAACCTTAGAATGTCATCCTTGTCCAAGAACACAAACCCAAAGACGGGATTGTGGACAATGGTGTTGGGATGACATCTAAGTAACCAACTTGGCCTGTTCTTCGGAGGGGAAATCTTCAAATCTGTTTGGGCCAACCTCATCGCGATATCGAAGTCCTTTTGGCTGTAGTTGTTATACCCAAGATCTGACAGTAGAACAATTTAATAAAGAAATTCAAGAGAAGTTTGTAGAAGAAGAATATGAAATAGAAAACAGTCGCCGCTTTCTTTATTGAATGAAAATTACAAACTCTCAAGAACCCTAATCGACTCTCATGAGAYGTATCTGAATCTATGTGTTTACAAAATAATTCTCTATTTGCTCTTGTACTCTTTTCTTTACCTGAAACACTACTATATATAGGCGATAAACCATGAATCTGAATAGGATTAGCCTTATCCAAAATAGGATTAGCCTTATCCAGAATAGGATTATGAAGATAGTCGTCTTGAAGGACCAGAGGATAAACCAGAGGATAGACGACCACAGAAGCTCTGTTACTCCAGAGGCTCTGTTCCTCCAGAGGCTCGTCCTTCAGAGGCTCTGGTGACTATGTCGTTCACAGAGGCTTTGGTCCACTTCACAGAGGCTCTGGCTCTAGTTGCAGAGGCTCTGGTCATCTATACTTGGTCGATTTAGCGCAACGACTGGTCTTCTTCCAGACTTAGACGTTTTGGCACAGAAGCATCTTCAGATGATCCACCCTTAGCCCAAATTTCTTAATAAAACTTTTTAAGATAATTATTAGCATCAATTTGATGCTAACAGTAGTATTTTACTTGAGCGTGCATTACTTCGATCAGCCTTATGAGGGAAATCGAATAGCTTGACCTCCTCTCCATGTACTTGTTAAGAATTTTGTGTAAGAAGATAAGATCAAATACACAGAGGTTGTGGAGGTCAGCATATGTGAACGTGTAGAGGTTGCTGTCATCCCTCTTCACCACATATTGAGCATAAAGCACRGTCTTCTTCAGCATAGTCCTTGGAGATATGGTTTCAAGAGAAGTTATCACGTGCTCTGAGAAGACCTGCTCGCGTGGCCTTGTGAGTTTTGAGAAGTGAAACTTTGCTGCGGCAGAAGGCATTCCTGTAAGCTCTGGATCGTAAGGGGGCTCTGTGTCCACGGTAGAGTAACACCACCGTAGAATCTCCTCCACAGTGGTTACGGGCTCTGTGCACACTTGCTGCGTAGGAATTTTGCTCATCTATTCAAGGATCTCAGAAACCCTTCCCACTGTGGCAGATTCTGGAATTCTGGTTTCTTCTTCTTCTAGTATCGGCATCTGGGTGGACCCCTCTGGTAGGATTGGCTTGATAGTTCCTACCAGAGCGTCGAACGTACCCGTGGACGTTTCCTCCTTCGCCATTTTGGAGGAAGAGCCTTCTCCAGCTCTGGGGATAGGGGCTCTGCCCTTTCTTGCTTGTGCCTCTGCCAAAGACGCCTTTAAAGCTCGAACTAGGTCTGGGTCATCATACTCTTCTTCATTTATCTCCTCTGGCGTCTCAGAGCTTGACCCCTTCTGTGGCGACTCCTCTACAGCTTTACCCTTGCCTTTCCCCTTAGGCTTTGGAGATTTATCTTTTGAGAACAGGGCAGCTGCAGAGTCCACTATTTTTAGTGGTCTGACAGAGGTTGTCTTCTTAGGCTCTTCAGTCTTTTTTTCTGTCTTCTTCTCCCCCTCATGACAATCATGGTCATCACCTCCTTGATCGTCATGGATTTTGGTGGCTTCTGTTTTGCAAGTAGTAAGGGGAGCCTTCTTCAATC
>NC_037528.1:39124431-39125965 GCF_001531365.2 Cynara cardunculus var. scolymus | reverse complement strand
CCTTGGGCGAATGGACTCTTATTTTAAAACCAGCATCGTTTTGAGAGGATGTTGGAGTATGTTGTGGTTTCCGGGCAGTGCATTCGACAGAGGATGAAAGAATGTCCTCTGCGAGGTTTGCTGGTTTAGGGCTCAGCGTGTGCACGCCTTGTTCAATAGGGGTTCCCTCTAGAACAGGCTCCCTAGAAATGTGGGTAGCACTAGGAGGGGGGCTAGGATGTGTGCCTTCGGYATCTTTTACTCCCTCTTCTATCTCCAACTCTTCTTCTTCGTCGTCTAATACGACCTCTGTCCCGAAATCAGCTACTTTTGTAGGCGCTTTAAACTCTTGTTGAATTTGGAAGATTACTTCGTGTATCTGCTCTGCTGGGGACTCTTCGTGAACCACCTTGCACAACCTTCTGCGCTTTGGAGCAGCCTCTGCAAGGCTTTCTGGGATTACAGCCTCTGTGACCACAACCTCTGCGGGTTGGGCCTTCTTTGATTTCTTCTTCTTTGGTGTTTGCAGAGGACTGCTTGGACCCTCTTCTTCTGCGGGTCTCTTCTTCCCTTTCTTCTTCTCAGAAGAGTCAACACCTTTCTGAGTCTTCTTAGTCTTCTTTGGTGGGGGACTTGCTACTCTCGGTCTGTCCTCACTCACCTCTCTAGCCTCTGCTGGCTCCTCCCTTCTTCCCTCTACTTTCATTTTTTGCACTTTCTCACCTAAGGGGATACCTATACGTGGAGGGGTTTCAGGGACAGGCTCTGGTCTCCTGTATCCACGTCTGTACTCTTTTCTATCTTCGTGGCTAAGGTATTTGAGCATCGCTTTCGATAGAGGTCTAGGGCTTCTGTACCCTAGCTCATGCTCTGTGGGGTGGAACTCCTTCATTGGATACAATCTGGCATTAGGGTCGGCAGAGGGCAGCTTCTCTGCAATCATTTCACTAAAGACCAGACCAAAGAACCTCTGTAGGATAAGGTTTGGATGATTGAGGTCCTCTTTGGTTTTCTTCTGCGCCTTCACTTTTGACTTCTCACCCCTCTGTGTCGCGCACTTCTTCTTGATTAATCCCACCATGTCGTCGAATATGAGTTGTGCGTAATCGAGGGGCAGGTTGAAATATATTCCATATATAATGGAAAACATTACGTGAGAGGCTTGGTCATGGCTGCCGACATTTCCTGTTAGACAGCAATTCACGATTGAGAACAGAGTGTTCCAAATTGGGGGAAGGCCTTTTCGTTTGAATTCAGTCCTCTTAGCAATTTTTGTCTTGGCAGTGTAGGAGTGAAATTCAAGAAATTGGATCAATTTGGCGTCTGTTGGTGATGGGGCAAAGGTATCCAAATTAAGAGTTTCCAATGAGGGTAGACGGAGGGCTGTTCACAGGGTATTCACATTTAGTTCCATTGGAACAAGTGATTTCACAGTCGGGTGTGAGGCATAGCCTACAACGCTTAAACCAGAATTGTCGAGAGTAGTGATATAAGAACTTAGCAAGAATTGGGTTATATAAGTTTCAGGGGTAGGTTTAGTGGCTGAAAGAGCAAA
>NC_037528.1:39118905-39121396 GCF_001531365.2 Cynara cardunculus var. scolymus | reverse complement strand
AAGTTGTAGAGACTGCTATTGATCTTGAGAAAGGAAAGAAGGAAATTCGAAAACAAAGTAATTCTCAACGCTCTGTCTCTGCAACCCAGAAGCCTATCTATACTTGGCAACAATTAAAAAATTGGCCCCAATCTAAAATTGCTTCTGTCTCTGCAAAAGCTGGAAAACCAAAGAGGAGATCTAAAATAAAAATTCAGTACCCCTCTTTGATGATTTTAAACAAAAATTTTAAGAAAGCTTCTTGTAATGTCTCATGTGTATGTGTCAATTTATCTAATCATATTCATTATTCTTCCTGTTTTGGCAATTCTTCTTCCAAGAAAAATAAAGCCAAATCAAAGAATGCTACGTCATACTTTAAACAAGCTAACTTTAAAGGACCCAATTGGAAGTGGGTACCCAAAATAAACGTTGTATGATTGCAGAAGCAGCAGCATGCATCTACTTGGGTTGTGGCAGAGACTTGCAAGTGTCTACTCAAGAGCTTCTGTCATTCTACCTCAAGAAAGAAGGAGATTCTGTTGTAAATGTTGTTGTATATTATGTCGTATTTAATTTATTCTTTTTGTATATAGTTTTATTTCTTGATTTACCATCACTTGATTTTATAGTAAACAGGTTTAACCTCGAAGAGACTTGCAAGGTTTGAGGGGGAGTATGTTCTTTCAAAATAATAAAACCTCTTGAAGAAGGAAAATGTTTTTAATCACAGAAGCCTTTTCACAGATCCTCTGTGATCGCTTACAGAGGCTCTGTGAACGGACTCTCTGTTGATACCTCTAAGGTTTTTTAAATGGTTTTTTATTCAAGGGGGAGCCATGGAAGCTGGCTCAGAGGGGGAGTTTTGATATGAAAATCAAACCACAGAAGGTGCTAAAACTTTCGAAGTATCTTGTTCTCAGAGGTCAATTCATCAGAACCTCTGGCGCTTCTAACAGAGGCTCTGTGGGTTTGAGCTGAGCAAGTACTCATCTCTATGTGGATTTTCAAACCGTTTTAGGTAAAGGTGTAACATTAGAAGGCCCGACACATATCACAGAGGCTCTGTTACCCTTAGGCCTCTGACAGAACTCTCTTAATAGTTCTTGTCTATTGATATGGTGCGCGTGGTTCTGTGGATAAGGGTTAGAACTTACCACGCGCGTGTCAGAAAAGGGGGCGCACGTCATCAATCGCGTGTCTTCCCAACACGGCGTGTCATACTTTTGAGCCGTTTCAACCCAAAACCACTCATCATGACCTTTCGTTAAAAATAAAACGGTTCAATTCAAAATTCTCACTATAAATACCCCTTTCCCCCTAAACCAAAAACCTTTACCACTCTCATATTCTCCGACGAACCTGCAAATTAAGAATTCTCAAGCAAAAACCTGCAAAATGTCTTCCTCCTTCGCATCTGCACAATCCGTCAATGTTTCGAGCGACAACGAAGTGACACAGGCTCAAGCGTTGACATCCCACGCACTGTCCTTCGTCCAAAACAGATACGAAAAGGTCATGCTCGTCAAAAAGCCAAACAACTACTTCTTCATTCCTTCAACCACAGGTTTTCCTGAATTTACCTTTCCATTACTTGAAATTCGAAGAAATCATCCCCTGTTCTTTGCCCTATCTGCTACTAAACCTACCCCTGAATCCTATATAACCCAATTTCTCTTGAGTTCTTACATAACAACTTTGGACAATTCTGGACTGACCATCGTTGGATACCCCTCACACCCCATCAATAAATCGTTGGTACCTTTGGAACTTAATGTAGACATATTGCGAACTGCCTTGTGTTTACCCACACTGGAATCCCTTAATCTGAATGAATTTGCTGCAACCCCCACTGACGAGGAATTGATTCAATTCCTTGAATTCCACTCCTATGCGACCCCAATCRTAAAACGAACCCAATTCAAGCGCAAAGGACTACCCCCAGTCTGGAATACCCTGTTTTCAATAGTCAACTGTTGCTTGACAGGGAAAGTGGGAAGCCACGACCAGACCTCGCACGCGATAATGTCCATTGTCTACGGGATCTACTTCAACCTGCCACTCGACTTTGCTCAACTAATTTTCGAGGACATGGTTGGTTTGATCAAAAAGAAATGTGCGAGTCAAAGAGGAGAAAAGTCCAAGGTCAAAGCACAGAAGAAGGCCAAGGAAGACATGAACCAACCAAACCTCATTCTTCAACTGTTCCTTGGTCTTGTCTTTGGAGATCTGTTAGCAGCTAAACTACCCTCTATGGAACCAAACGCAAGGCTGTACCCGTTCAAGGAATTCCACCCAACTGAGCATGAGCAAGGGTACAGAAGCCCTAGACCTTTATCAGGAGCCATGCTCAGGTTTCTTAGCCACGAAGATAGGAAGGACTATAGGCGTGGATTCAGGCGACCATAACCGGTCCCTGAGACACCACCATGAATAGGAATCCCCCTAGGTTAGCGAATTGAAAAAATGAGGGTTGAGGGACGTACGGAGGAGCCTGCAGAGGCTTGTAAGA
>NC_037528.1:39116293-39117645 GCF_001531365.2 Cynara cardunculus var. scolymus | reverse complement strand
TATTGATACCAAGTCCTCAAGGGCCAACATCAATCACCTAGCTACCCGCAGAGAGATTGATGCTATGGTTGAAGCTCTGGGTAATCTCGTGCGCAAGCATACAGACCAACTTCTCAAAGAGGCCCGAGCCTCCAACATAGCGATCAGAGACTGCACATTACAGCTCGTGAAAGAGGGTGACCTCCTCAGAAGCGAAATCTACAGAAGCGTCTCCAAGCTGAAATGGTCAACAAAGATCGACATTAATCACGCCTCTGGGCTTGCAGATGAGGTAATTAAGAAGATGAAGAAGGCGGCCACGAAAATATTGAAGAGGTTGGAGAAGGCTCCCCTGGACACATGCAAGGCTGAAGCCAAAAAGAACCATGACGATCAAGAAGGTGATGATTGTGATCGTCATGAGGGGGAGAAGAAGGCTGAGAAGAAAGCACCAGAGCCAAAGAAGACTCCTGCCAGAGGCGTCAAGATTGTGGACTCTACATCTGCCTTGTTCTCTAAAGGCAAGGAAAAGGCACAAGAGCCTAACGGCAAAGGTAAAGGCAAAGTTGTAGAATCACCACAGAAGGGGTCGTCGTCTAGCACAGAGTCTCCATAGGCAATAAATGAAGAGGAATACAGCAACGACCCAGCGCTCCTTCAAGCTTTAAAGGCATCTCTGGCAGTGGCTCAAGCATGGAAGGGCAGAGGCCCCATCCCTCACAGAGCAAGACAAGGTTCTTCATCACAATTCCCACAAGTCCAAGAAACGTCCACGGGTACGTTTGATGCTCTGCAAGGAATCGTCAAACCCATCCTTGCAGAGGGGTCAACCCAGAGGCCAATTTTGGAAGAAGAGGAAGTCAAGGTGCCAGAGTCCGCCACGGTAGGAAAGGTTTCTGAAATATTTGAATCAATGAGCAAGATTCCAATGCCAAAAGTCCGAACAGAGCCCATTACTACTTTGGAAGAAATTCAAGTGTGGAGGTACTCTGCAGTAGACACAGAGCCTCCCTATAATCCAGAGCTTACAGGGATCCCTTCTGCCACCGCCAAGTTCCAATTCTCTAAGCTCACAAGGCCTCGTGAGCAAGTCTTCTCAGAGCACATGATCACTTCCCTAGAGACAAGTTCTCCAATGACTATGCTAGAGAAGACGATGTTGTATGCTCAGTATGTAGTAAGGAGGGAAGATGACAACTTTATACATTCACAGACGCTGACCTCCACAACCTCTGTGTGTTTGATGTTATCTACATGCACAAAATTCTCAACATCTACTTGGAGAGGAGGTCAAGCTACTCAATATCGCTCAGAAGGCTGGTTGAGGTTCATGCACGCACAAGTAAGATATTACAGCCAGAAGGACTTCGAGC
>NC_037528.1:39113464-39114758 GCF_001531365.2 Cynara cardunculus var. scolymus | reverse complement strand
TCTTCTTCTTCTTCTCCTTCTCTTCCTTCTTTGTTTCTCTCCCCTTTCCAGAGCTGCCATCCTCTGAAACCAGAGCAAGCAGACCACCATAGTTCTTCTTCATTTGTAGAACTTGAGGCTCTTGACTTTTAAGAGAGCCAAATAAGTCAGCCAGAGTCCATACTTCCAAATCTAAGGTGGCCTTCATAGACATGGTTAGGTGCATCCATTTGACTCCAAGGCTCTTCAAGAACAGAGAGTTGCTGTCCTCTGCCGTTCTCATTACTCCATACCTTTTGCAATTGCTAATAAGGGTGTTTAGTCTGGAGTATGTGTCCGACAGGGATTCACCCTCCTTAGCCTTGAAGCTGTGGTATTCATCAATGCAAATTGCTTGATTGTTCTTTAGAGTTTTCTTACCTCTCTCAATCTGTTTTTCCAATTCTGCCCAAATATCCATGGACAGTTGTTAGTGATCAATACATTTGAAGATTTCGTGAGGTATTGCCATGATTAACAATCTTTTGCACTTGCTGCCCAAATCAACCAATATCTTGTCTTCATCACTCCAGTTAGCAACATGTCTTGGCTCGTAATGTTCAGGAATTTCAGGGGTTGTGCCAGTAGCAGGAACTCTTGGAATTAAGTTCATTGGCACATAGGAGGATTGTAGAGAAATTCAAATATTCTAGGGTGAATTCCCTCTAAAAAGTTAATCATTCGCACCTTCCATTGCGGATACTCCTCACGAATAAGCGTGGGAGGTTTTGATTGAGAACCAGTGCTCATGAATGAGGTATTGGCCAAGTTTGCCATTAGAAGAAGAAAAATAGGAATAAGATGAAACTGATTTAAAAGAGTAAAACAGGGTAACCTGAAGAAGAAGACTGGTGTTCTAGGAAAAAGCAGATTAATACAAAAAACAGAATTAATCGAATAAGAATTAATACCCTAATCGACTCTCATAAGATGTATATGAATCTATGTGTTTACAATGAATTTTCTATTTGCTCTCATACGTTTTTCTCTACCTAAAACACTACTTATATAGGCAGTAATTCATGATAATCTGAATAGGATTAGCCTTATCCAAAATAGGATTAGCCTTGTCCAGAATAGAATTATGAAGATAGTCGTCTTGAAGGACCAGAGGATAGACCAGAGGATAGACAGACCAGAGAGGCTCTGGTCCTCCAGAGGCTCTGGTCAATACAACTAGAGGCTCTGGTCCTCTTCACCTCCAGAGGCTCTGGTCCTCTTCACAGAGGCTCTGGTGTCTCTTACAGAGGCTCTGGTTCTGGTGTCTTCACAGAGG
>NC_037528.1:39105031-39112954 GCF_001531365.2 Cynara cardunculus var. scolymus | reverse complement strand
ATGTTCCATTCTTAGCCCCGATTGCTTAATAAAACTTTTTGAGATAATTATTAGGATCAATTTGATGCTAACATAGTGTACTGAAATGATCAAACGAAATATTCAACAAATATAAGAACACTAAGTGATTTTGAATAAGTCAGATGCTTTAATAAAATGAGAAAATAACAACTCTCAATCTAAAACGTATTCTCATAAGAACTGGCTATAATCTAAGTCAGCACTTGCAGATTTTTTTTAACCTGAGGATGCCTCCTTATATACGCCTAAGACAAACAGATTATGCTAGAATTATGGCTTGAAACTATGAGCGCTGATTCTGCATCCTTATCGTTGACGACCCTTGAAAAGTGGAGTGGACTAAGTCAAGCCACCTTGGATCTGTTTGATGCTTGTGAGAATATCTGAACTAAGCGCGCTATCCATTGAGTTAGGAGACCAGAGGCTCTGCATGTACTATGTAGAGGCATGCATATACTATGTAGAAGCTCTGCATGTACTATGCAGAAGCTCTATGTCTGGAGAGTGTAGCTCTGTATCAAGTGCTTAATCTTTTTGGCGCTTAAGGCTTGATCGTCCAGGGAATAGAGCGCGAGCTCTGTATGTGAGATTCTTGACTCTTTGAATAAGAGCTCTGTCTCTTGTCCTCTTCTGCATGAGAGCTCTTAGTCCAGACAATTTCTAAATACTAAGTCCTATGGACTAGAGTAAGAGGCTTCTTACTTATACTTTCACAAGATGGGGTCTTACAATCTCCCCCTAAGTGTAACTAAGACAAACTCTTACTTGAATTGAAAAAGACAAGTCTAATCGAAGCCAGAGGTTGAAAATAACCTCTGTTTTACATTTTCTATCTAATGATTACAATACGAAGAAAAGAAATTACAATGCTTAAAAAGATAGAAAAAAAATGCTTACAAGAAGAAGGCCTAGATGTGTTGAAGCTTACTGAACCTCCTAAGAAGCTCGCGAAACTCCAACAGATTGTTGATAGATCTTATTATTATATTCGACCTTTTCTTTGCCCCAGGGGTGTTATCTCTGCTCCTGAGTAGACGATTTTTGATGTAGCATATAGTAGAGTTCGAATATGTTAGGCGCTGGTCTTCTCGAAAGAAAATTTTTTTTCCTTGCTCATTTCAAAAGACCACCCCTACTTCTGGTTCCACCAGCACCATCCATGAGGGAATGTTCTTGATGCCTCCTAGATCTTCATTAGGCACAGTAACATTCAACTGATTTATTCCCATGTCCAGAGCCAATTGGAAGTCGAACTTGCATATGAAGTCTAAGAGGTCCGTCAACGTCTGCCTGATTGATGAGTTAGCCAGAGCATACTTCATCCCCTTATCCTTCTTGTGGTCAGTGTAGTAGTACAGAGACAGAAGGTCCGATGGATTCAAATTTATGAGATCATAATCTATGAAAGAGCTAATCTGTCCATGGGTCCTCTCAACCGTATACTCATGGAATATGATCTAGTTATGCACGAAGGTTCGTCTTCTGATGTCAAGGATTTGTTTGATGCCATCGACTGTCACACCCCGTTAAAGCAGAAACACGAGATGTAACAGGTAAGCGAGTCACAACAACAGATAATAAATAACACCATTCAAGTTTTACAAAAGTTCGAATTTAACATCCATGACCAAGTGGAATAGAATACTTCTTTTACAAAAACTTTAAAAATGAACTTAATCGGTATCGCCACATATATGCTCCAAAAACTTCATTTCGTACTTAAATCCTGAAAAGCATGAAACATAAAACAAGTCAACTACAAAGAGTTGGTGAGTTCACGGGTTTTCATATGCACAAAACATTACAATGCATAAATCATTTCTTGCAAACCTATACATAACTTTTGCACTTAATAAATGTAAATCTACCACGATGTTTAAAAACTTGAGATGCTACTGAGCCTTTTCTGACCAATGTGCCCCATTATTTTACGAACGACCATAAGTAGCCCGTACACTYACTTAGGTCCCAYAGTTCGTARTAGTACTAATTCAGCGGTGGTCTAAATTCCACATGATTAGACTAATAAAAACATAGGTAATGTGCACCCCTTTCTGGGTGGGACTGTCAACACAATAGCGGCTATCCACAATTACCACGGCCCGGGGACACGCCCGAGTTAACAAGTAGCGTTTACGGACGGGGACTTTATTTGGAAACATACTCCCAAGTACATCAATTTAGCATTTATATCATATTGCAAAGCCGTCAATATTTCATGACATAAACAAATCTTGACTAAACAATTCTTTAGTCCTGGCATAAACAAATCTTGACTAAACAGTTCTTTAGTCCAACAGTTTTATAAATAAACAATATAGTTTGTGTTAGGACCTGTAAATTCAGTTTTGATATCAATCAAATACTCTGGATGATCTTTTAGACAATAATAGTGCAGCAGAAACAATATATGAACAAACAGAGTAAGAAATTAATCAAGAACACACAGATGATGAATATGAAGAACACGAGAGAATAGCTTCAAATGATTTTCAATTGATTGAAAATATTGACAATTACAATACGGGAAGCACAATGAATTACAAAGGCCTAGCTGCTATTTGTACTAGTTCCTAACGACCTTTCTGACATGACCTAGACAAGTGAAACGATCCAAGCCGTCCAAATAAAGTCGATTACAAACATAGTCACGTGAGAAGCACGTGCAGCTAATTACCTAAGTAAAACAGTAAGAAGTGGTTCTTCACAGAAGATAAATCCGCAGACCCTCTATGAGTTATTCCAGAGGCTCTGCTGCATATGACTTGTAAGCTTTTGTTGCCAGAGGACCAGTTTCCAGAACCTCTGTGATAGACAACAGAGGTTCTGTCACTCTTGACTTGTACGAAAGAACATCTTCTGTTGTTGGTCCTCTGTGGTCTTCTGTGGAATGAACCCTTCTGTCAACACTCGCAGTAATACTTTTTCATACTTTTACATTAAATGAAATATGAGAGTTAACAATCTTACCCTAAGTATGAAAAAGTAAAAATTGACAATTTAATGCAAGAAATGACTTAATTGAAAGAATTACAAAAAGGAGATATAAAATTCATCCTCTGAAAAAAATTACATAAAGAAAGAATTACAAAAATGTGATGATTAGGCCAATGCTATTACAGAAGTTTATCCAACCGCAGAGTCTGGATAGTCGTCTACGGCATATAGCATGTCAGACTTGATGGTTCTGTAGACATTGAAGATTCATTCTCTGAAGTTGACTTGTACTTTGATAGCTTCCAGAATGTCAGACACTTCACCCATCCTTAGATGCCCTTTGTTCACCTCTGCCAGCACTCTTTTGAATCAAAGAACCTTAGGATGTCATCTTTGTCCAAGAACACAAACCCAAAAACGGGGTTGCGAACAATGGAGTTGGGATGACACCTAAGTATCCAACCTGGCCTGTTGTTCGGAGGGGTAATCTTTAGATCTGAATGGGCTAACCTCATCATTAATTTGAAGTCCTTCTTGTTGTAATACTTCACTTGTTGAGAATTTTGTGCAGGTAGATTAGATCAAATACATAGAGGTTGTGGAGGTCAGCATCTGTGAACGTGTATAGGTTGCCATCATCCCTCCTAACAACGTATTGAGCATAGAGCACCGTCTTCTTCAGTATGGTTCTTGGAGAAATTGTTTCAAGTGATGTAATCACGTGCTCTGAGAAGACTTGCTCGCGTGGCCTTGTAAGCTTAGAGAATTGAAACTTGGCGGCAGCAGAAGGTATACCTGTGAGCTCTGGATCATAGGGGGGCTCTGTGTCCACTACAGAGTATCTCCACAGCAGAATCTCCTCCACAGTAGTAACAGACTCTGTGCGCACTTGTTGCTTGGGAATCCTGCTCATTGATTCATAGATCTTAGAGACCCTTCCTATTGTGGCGGACTCTGGTACTTTGGCTTCTTCTTCTTCAAGTATTGGCCTCTGGGTAGACCCCTCTGCAAGGATAGGTTTGACAGTTCCTTGTAGAGCGTCGAACGTACCCGTGGACGTTTCCTCCTTTGCCTTCATGGAGGATGAGCCTACTCCAGCTTTGGGGGGAGGCGGGTTCTGCCCTTTCTTGCTTGAGCTTCTGCCAAAGAAGCCTTTAATGCTTGAACGAGCTTTGGGTCGTCATAATCTTCTTCGTTTATCTCTGGCATCTCTGAGCTTGACGACCCCTTCTGTGACGATTCCTCTACAGCCTTGCCCTTGCCTTTCCCCTTAGGCTCTGCTGCTTTCCCCTTAGGCTTTGGTGCTGTAGAGTCCACTATCTTGAGTGGTTTGGCAGAAGTCTTCTTCTTGGGCTCCTCAGCTTTCTTCTCTGCCTTCTTCTCCCCCTCATGATGATCATGGTCATCATCTCCTTGATTGTCATGATGTTTGGCGGCTTCTGCCTTGCAGGATTCTAGGGGAGCCTTCTCCAATCTCTTTAGAATTTTAGTGGCCGCCTTCTTCATCTTCTTAATCACCTCTTCAGCAAGCACAGAGGCGTGGCTTATATCAATCTCTGTCGACCACTTCAACTTTGAGACGCTTCGATAGATTTTGCTTCTAAGGGTGTCACCCTCTTTCACGAGCTGTGAAGTGCAGTCTCTGATCGCCTTGTTGGAGGCTCGGGCCTCTGTGAGAAGTTGATCTGTGTGTTTGCGCACAATATCACCCAGAGCTTCAACCATAGCATCGAGCTCTCTGCGAGTGGCTAGGTGATTGATGTTGGCCCTGGAGGACTTGGTATCAACACCATATGTCACCGTAGAGGAGAACATTTGCTTGATCTCATCTTTGAAAGTTGAGTAGTATGTGTAGCCTGTAGAGATGAAGTCAGCAGTGAACTGGGCGACCACCTCTGATAGCTCTGTTTTTAACGTCTGGATAGAGGAAGGATTGAGGGACAGAGCACTGAAGGCGTTGGTGAGATCGTCTTTTTGTAGGACAGAGCTCTGAAGGGTTGCAAGAGTCGTCTTGAGTTCTACAGTTGTGGATGACAACTCCTTCAAAGCCTCTGTGATGGGGGAAAGATCTTCTGTCGTAATGCGAGAGATGAACAAGCTTTTCAACTTGTCCATCTTTTGGAATACCGTTGTGGCGAAGGTTTGTAGCTCCCCCTTCGTCACATAGGCATCCTGGGAACCTAGAACACCAACACATGGTGACCTAGTAGCCTCGGAGCGAGAGGCGCCCTCAGCGACTGATTTTGCGATGTCTGCTCGAAGACTTCCACGGGATCCTCGTACGTCTCCAAGCGGAGAGCCTACCCGTGTTCTGTCGATTTCTTGCCATGTAGGTTCAGAGCCTAACATGGCAGAGGGATCGAGTGTGGACATTGGGCGTTCTAGACCCTCTGTCTCTGTGACTCTCACATATGCCTCTGAAGCATATTCTGGTTGGTCACTCAAGTGTGGAGAGGCAACAGATGTCTCTTTGGGATGTGACAAGTCCTTGGGCGATGGGACTCTTATAGTAAAACCTTCATCCTTTTGAGAGGATGTAGGAGTAGTATGTGGTTGCCCGGCTGTGCGATCGATAGAGGACGAAAGAATGTCCTCTGCGAGGTTAGCTTGGGTTGGGCTTGACGTGTGCGCGCCTTTTTCAATAGGGGGTCCCTCTAGAACAGGGCCCCTAGTAGCGTGGGTAGCACAGGGAGGAGGGCTAGGATGTGTACCTTTAGTATCTTTTTCTCCCTCACCTAACTCCATCTCTTCTTCTTCTTCGTCTAGGATGACCTCTGTCCCCAACTTTGTCACGTCTAATGGCGCTTTGAATCCTTGTTGAATATGGAAGAGAATGTCTTGAATTTGTTCTGTTGGGGACTCCTCTTGAACGACCTTGCGCAACCTTCTGCGCTTTGGAGTAGCCTCTGCGGGGCTCTCTTGAACATCAGCATCTGTGACCACAACCTCTGCGAGTTGGGCCTTCTTTGATTTCTTCTTCTTGGGCTTCTGCAGAGGACTACTTGGGCCCTCTTCCTCTGCGGGTTGGGCCTTCTTTGATTTCTTCTTCTTGGGCTTCTGCAGAGGACTACTTGGGCCCTCTTCCTCTGCGGGCCTCTTCTTTCCCTTCTTCTTCACAGAAGAGTCGACACCCTTCTGTGTCTTCTTAGGCTTCTTTGGTGGGGGACTTTTTATTCTAGGTCCTGCCTCACTCACCTTTCCAGCTGCTTCTGGCTCCTCCATTCGTCCCTCTACCCTCATTTTTTGTACACTCTCACCTAGGGGGATTCCTATGCGTGGAGGGGTTTCAGGGACTGGCTCTGGCCTCCTGAATCCACGTCTATAAGATTTCCTATCTTCATGACTAAGGTACCTGAGCATGACTTTAGATAAGGGTCTGGGGCTTATGTACCCTTGCTCATGCTCAGTTGGATGGAACTCCTTGAAAGGATATAGCCTCGCGCTAGGCTCGACAGAAGGTAACTTTGTTGCAATCAAATCCCCAAAGACAAGTCCAAAGAACCTCTTTAAAATGAGGTTTTGATGGTTGAGATCTTCCTTAGCTTTTTTCTGCGCCTTGACTTTGGACTTTTCACCCCTCTGTGTTGAGCATTTCTTCTTAATCAATCCCACCATATCTTCAAAAATGAGTTGTGCGTAGTCGAGTGGTAGGTTGAAATAGATGCCATAAACAATAGAGAGCGTAGCATGAGATGTCTGGTCGTGGCTTCTAACCTTCCCTGTCAAGCAGCAGTTCACGATTGAGAACATGGTATTCCAGATAGGGGGAAGTCCTTTGCGCTTGAACTGTGTTCTTTTGATGATTTGGGTCGCATAAGAATAGAATTCAAGGAATTGAATTAATTCCTCATCTGTTGGGGTTGCAGCAAAGGCATCCAAATGGAGAGATTCCAGAGTGGGTAGATGAAGAGCTGTTCGTAGTTTGTCCACATTTAGTTCCATAGACACTAATGATTTATTGGTAGGATGAGAGGCATATCCAACGATGTTCAAACCAGTATTACCTAGGGTTGTAATATAGGAGCTTAGAAGAAATTGGGTTAAATATGATTCGGGAGTAGGTTTAGTGGCTGATAGTGCATAGAACAAGGGATGGTTTCGAAGAATTTCTAGTAAGGGAAAAGTGAAGTTAGGAAAACCTGTTGATGAAGGAACAAAATAGTAATTGTTCGGTTTCTTCACAAGCACAACCTTCTCGTATCGATTTTGAACGAAAGAAAGTGCATGAGATGTTAACGCTTGGGCCTGGGTCACTTCATTGTCACTAGAGACGTTGACGGACTGAGCTGAGGCTGAGGAAGAAGACATTTTTGCAGGTTTGTTTGAGAGTTCGTAAGTTGCAGGTTCGTCTGAGAGTAAGAGTATTGTAAAGGTTTTTGATTTGGGGGGAAGGGGTATTTATAGTGAGGAATTTTGAATTGAACCGTTTATTTTGACGAAAGGTCGTGATGAGTGGTTTTGGTTTGAAACGGCTCAAAAGTATGACACGCTGTGTTGGGAAGACGCGCGATTGATGACGTGCGCCCCCAATTCTGACACACGCGTGGTAACTTCTAACCCTTATCCACAGAACCACGCGCACCATATCAATAGACAAGAACTATTAAGAGAGTTCTGTCAGAGGCCTAAGGGTAACAGAGCCTCTGTGATATGTGCCGGGCCTTCTAATATGTTACACCTTTACCTAAACGGTTTGAAAATCCACAGAGAGATGAGTACTTGCTTAGCTCAAACCCACAAAGCCTCTGTTAGAAACGCCAGAGGTTCTGATGAGTTGACCTCTAAGAACAAGATACTTCAAAAATTTTGGCACCTTTTGTGGTTTGATTTTTATTTCAAAACTCCCCTTGTGAGCCAGCTTCCTTGGCTCCCCCTTGAATAAAAAACCATTTAAAATCCTAAGAAGAAGTATCGACAGAAGATCCGTTCAAAGAGCCTCTGTAAGCGATCACAGAGGATCTGTGA
>NC_037528.1:39086439-39104931 GCF_001531365.2 Cynara cardunculus var. scolymus | reverse complement strand
CCTAAAGTTGGTAGACAAAGAGTCGACTAATCGGTTCCGTACCGTACTAACTTTTGTAAGGGAATGGGTTTGTCCTTTGTGTGCATATAGAGAAAACAACAACAATCGTGCTAAGCAAGCTTCCTTTCATCGCTGAATGCTGGAATGACCTGGAGGTCTCATCATCATTCGCTGAAGCTAGAGCAGTCTTCACACATGTATAGGCAGGCTTGTAATCACCGAATACCGCTTCAGATCACGTACTCGCCAGTCTCTAATCTTCAGTTTCAGTCTTCGACGTTTGCTGAAGGTTCTTTGGTGTGAGTGTTGTCTTCTTGAAGTATTGTTGTCTCTGATAGATTTACAATGCAAGTTCTTCAGCGATCACTGAACATACTCAGTGATGATCGCTGGAACTGAAAATACATAAACATAAATACAACGAGAAAAGAGAAAAAGGATTATCATCAAATCACTGAGAGAGAGGACCAACATACTCCAACGCCCATCAAGACTAACCAACGCTAATATCCAATTATCATTATAAAATCTCATTTTCTTATGGAACACGCTCATCTCCATGACGCATTCATTAACATAAATAGCATAACTCATTTCTTTCCTATGAACATAAAACCTGGCTTTGATACCATTTGGGACAAGACCGTTCATCATAATTGAAATAGAAATTTCTAGAGTGATATAGTAATGAATAGGTAAGCAAAAGTATGAAAAAATACCTTTATTGATCAAACAAGCTTGAATACTATTGTCGTTGAGACAATTTGAGCATACATCAGGAGCAATGATTAGATTGAAATCTAAAGATTTCGAACATTGAGAAGTTGAGAATTTGAAAGAAGGTTTCTTAGACATAACATTTGATCTAAGGGGTTTTTCTTCTATGGGGGTTTTTCGGATTATTTCCGGATGATTAGAATGAGAACTTCTATATCCTTTTATAGGCGGATTCTTGAATAAAATGACCGGCACGTTCCCTTCATCTTGAGCAATTATTGGAC
Source organism: Cynara cardunculus var. scolymus (assembly GCF_001531365.2). NCBI lineage: Eukaryota > Viridiplantae > Streptophyta > Magnoliopsida > Asterales > Asteraceae > Cynara > Cynara cardunculus. Next base: position 39,103,930 of record NC_037528.1, on the reverse strand, counting down.
TTGAAACCAGCACGTTTCCTTTATCTTGAACAATTATTGGATTTGAAGCTGGTTGAGGAGCCATAGACATATAGAATCTCTTTTCTCTAAAGTCTCTTGTCTTCTTTTGAATAATAATTGAATTCTCTTGACTTTAACGTCTCTTCAAAACTTTAACGTCTCTTCTTTTGAATAAAATAATCTTCTAATGTCTTTTTCTTCAATAATGAACAACCTGCAATTATTTTGATACGATAATAGTTTTGAACAAGATGTTATCTGAAATACCAAAGAGCGTATTTCACATGTTTTGATAAGATGTATTTTGATAAGATACAAAGAATTTGCTTGCAAAAGCAATGACCCCAAAATACACACACACAACCCTTTGAAGATTAAAAATCTTCATAGGGATCTTGACTATCTTGATATAGACTTTGAGAAACTTGAGACATGGTATTTGAACTTGGAGGAGAGCTATTTGAAGGAGAGCTTCCTCGTTTAATCTCTTGAATAAGCCTTTTTAGTTCTTCTTTTGAATCAACAACTAGGAATTGATTAATTTCTTCGTCTTCTTTGTTTCGGTTTGTTGCTGATGGAATAAAAGCCGAAGCACCAAAGGTGATTGAATAATAATCAAGAACTCCTTGAATAGTCATCTTCTGCATTTGATCATTAGGAAGTTTTTCCCACCATTTTACCCTAGTAATTCTTTGTAATAATGGAGGGGAAGAACGATTTGCATCAACGACCTTAAAGGTCCATGACAAGATCCATGGTATTTTGAATAATACTGTAAATTGGAGAAGATATTCAAACTCTGTAATTTCTTGAACAAAAATTTCTTTGAACTTTTTGAATCCTTCAGTTACCCTTAGAGGAAGGATTTGTGGGATATTTCCCATGAACTTGAACCATCGGACAAACCATCTTGTGTAATTGCAGTCAAATTTTTTGTCAAAGTACAAAAACCAAGAATGGGTGTAACTTCTTAGGTATAAGAAATTATACCAAGCATCTTGATAATCATAATAATTATAAGAGGGGTTTTGACTAAAATTTGATAAGGGTTTGCTGATATAGGGTTGGAATCCCCAATCTTGATTAGAGAGAACATGAAGGATTTGAACCTTACTAAAATCTATTTGAGAAAAGTTGGTTTGATTTGAGCGATGAGTAATCCTAATAGATTTAGAGTCTATTAGAATTGCTTCATAATACTCTCTAGATTTGAAAGAATCGCTAATGAATAAAGAACCTTTTTGGAAAAGATAGTCATTGAGTGCTTGAAATCCTTTGCTTTGAAGATGAATTTCATAATTTTCAAGGATTTTAACTGTTTGGCTATAGGGGTTGAGTAAATAAGAACTTGAATCGGATTTTGAAGGAGTAGAAGGCCTTAATGGATTGTTTTGAACGAAAGGTGATCTTTGAACAGTTTTTGGAGGAGTAGTAGAGATGGATTTATTTGAAGCAGAGTTTGATAGGGTTGAAAGAGTACTATTCGGACTTTGAATCAGAGACGAATAGTATGGACGAAGTGGTGTTTGAGAAAAGGGAGAAAATCTAATTTGGGTAGAAATGGGAATTATGGAATGATCACTTTGAGTAGATTTGAATGGAGAAAGGATCTTTTTCTTTTGATCAGGAGACGGAGTCTTTTGAGAAGTCATCTTCCCTGTAAAAACTCTCTTGATAAGAAATCTGGTAAAGAGTTATCTTTTCCTTTGATAAAATCTATTTGAAAATCAAAATTTCCTAGCAAGGCTTGCCATCTTGCAAAAATTTGTTTTGAAATCATATTTTTGATGTCATTTTCTAAAATTRGTTTTGCAGACTAACAATCGATTCTTAACAAAAAARGTTTCATGTATAAATCATCTTCAAACTTTTTTATACATAAAACAATGCTTAAAATTTCTTTTTTGACTGTTGAATAGTTCTTTTGGGTGTCGTTCCAAGCACCTGAAAAGAATCTTACTAATTCTTCTTTAATTTGATCAATTGATTTTTGTTTGAGTATTCCTCCAAATCTTATGTCACTTGCATCAGTTTCAACTATTAATTGAGCATTAGGGTTAGGAATATGGAGACATGATAAATATTTTACCTTTTGTTTTAATTTGAGTATGTTCTTGAGTCCATGGTTTAGGATTTTTTTTGAGTCTTTGATAAAGTGGTTTACAGATTATTCCTAAATCTTTGAAATAATCATGAACATAATTTAAACATCCTAAAAATCTTTGTAATTGGGTTTTGTCTTTGATTTCATCTGAAAATTTATTAGCAAACTCTAAACTTCTTTGAATAGGTTTTATAGTTTTATGAACAATTTCATGACCTAAAAACTTTATTTGAGTTCGGAAAAGACTCATTTTTGAAGCAGAGACAACTAAACCATTTCTATGAATTAGATTATAAAATAAATCTAGATGTTTGAAATGTTGATCAATGGATTTTGAAAAGATTAAAACATCATCAATGTAAACAATTGCAAAGTCGCTTAAAGGGTTGATAATATCATTCATAATATTTTGAAATTCTGATGGAGCATTTTTTAGTCCAAAGGGAATAACAATCCATTCGTAATGACCAAAAGGGACATTAAAACCAGTTTTATATTTGTCTTTTTCATAAATTTGGATTTGCCAAAATCCAGATTTTATGTCAAATTTTGAAAAGATTTCTACTTCATGCAATTTTTTGAGTAAATATTTTTTATGTGGAATAGGATATCTAATCCATTCTAAAACTTTGTTTAGAGGTTTGTAATTGATTACAAATCGAGGAGATCCTCTTTCTAATTCTACAACATTCATAACATAGAATGCCGAGCATGACCAAGGGGACTTGGAAGGTCTTATAAGTTTCTTTTGAAGTAAATCTTAAATTTATGTTTTACAATGTTCTTGTAATTCAGAAGACATATGAATAGATCTTGATCTAGAAAAGATATTTTTCTCATCAACGTCTTTAATATATGGTAATTTGACTATATATTGTTTTCGGTTCCAAAATGCATTTGGTATTTGAACAAACATTATTTTCAAATTTTTCTTTCATTCTTTTTACTTTATTTTGAATGAATGAACTTGATAAATTCTTAGAAATTCTTAAACTACTTATTTCATCATTTAAGAATTTTACTTAATTAATTTTATTATTTAAATTATTTAGTTCATTATGAACAATTGGACTAGCAAATTTAAAAAAATATTTCTTTATCTAAAACTTTGGTAATTAAACCATCTTGATTGATTGAGAATGGGTATAATTGTGTAATAAATGGAGTAACCTAGGATCAAAGTAGATGTTAGATTTTTTACAAGTATTAAAGAAGTTTTATAACAATAATTATTATTACATAGATGAACATTTGAAACTTTATATTGAATATTGAGTGATGAACCACTTACGGTTGATAAACGATTTTTTGTTTTCTCATAATATTTTGTAGGTATAATTCCTTCTTGAATACAATTCATATAAGCACCACTATCAATTAGTGCTAGAACAGTTACTTTGAATTCATTATTAATACAGAGGTTAATGTAAACATTCCATTTTTGAGAAGTTATTCCTTTTGAAGGATTTATAGGATTAATTAATTTATTTTTTATTTGAGTAATTGTTTGATTATTGTCTGTTCAATAGGTTCTTTGTCTTTTTCAACATTAGATAACCTATCTTTTATTTGTTTTATTTCGGTCTTAACAATTTTTAATTCTTCTTGTAAATCTTCAATGGTTATTAGAGTAGTTGATTTTGTAAATCTTGAATAAAGTTCTTGTAGATTAAAAGGTTGAGTATAAATTATTGGTTCTTTTTGTTTATTGAAAAAATTATTAGTTATTTGATTTTTAACTTCTTTATCTTGAATTTTATCTAAGAGTTCTAAAATTTCTCTTTCTTCATTTGTAATTACATTTATTTGATTACAAGTGCATTTTCCTATACACTCACARCTYGACTCAGATTCTTCAGATGAAGAATAATCTTGAACAATATTGAGATCTTTATGATCATAGTCTGAGATGTTTGATTCATCATCAGAACTGTCATTATTAAGAACTAATCTACTGATTTGAGCTTTAATTGATCAGAAATATCTAAATCATTAATTCTTTTCTTAACAGTTTTTCCACATTTATAACATATTATAAGATCATGTGATTCATTTTGATAAGTTCTATTAGGTTTTTTGTTGAATTTTTTATAAGGTTTTTTACTTACTTTTTTTTCTTTATATTTTTCTTCATAATTTTCATTAAATTTATTTTTCGAAAATCTTTTCTTAGAATCTTTTTTATGTTTTGATGAAGATGGTGTTGAAATAGGTTGATATCCATATTGTTGACAAAAATATCCTAATTCATTTTTGCTTGAAATTCTATCCTTTTTGAGTTTTGCTTTTAGTCTTAAATCTGAACATATTGATAAACCTTTCTTATTAACATAACTAATGATTTCACCATAAGTTAAATCTTTATAAGGAATTTGATTAGTGTATTTTTCTCTTAGAGTATTTCTTATTTTTTCTGCAAATAGATTTGGTAGACCTGCAATAAATCTTTCTTTCCAGTAAGCTTCTTTGCAGTCTGGTCTTAACATAACTTTAGTTAGGAATATATCTTTGTACCATCTAAAATTTTGAAGTTTTCTACAAGTTAGATTTAAGAGTATTTCAGCACTCTTTTCTTGGAATAAAGTTGGATCACCTATATAATTTTTAATAATAGCGTATATTAACGTATTAATAATATCATCTTCTTGAGTAGTAGTGGTTTGATTATTTTCTTGTTTGATCACAGATTTCTTGGCATTTAGTATATGCGTTTTTTCTTCTTTAGTAACATATAGATCCCACCAGCCTTTTAAATTGCCAGTAAATCCAGAGGTTAATAAATCAGCTATTTGTTCTTGATTATTTCCTTTAATTGCATAAGCATTTGCAGCCATGTTTATTTCTTGAATCATATTTAAGATTTGATGTTCGGTTAATCCGTCTATATTCCATTCATATACGGATGTACCATCATATTGACTACGATTCATAGAGAATTCTCTATCTTCGTATTGAACATCTGAAAAAGTTGGTCTAGGATAATAATTAAAGGTATTTGGCCTGTTTGTTAAAACAGTACTTTTAAATTTGACTCTATTAACATTATTTGAGAATTGATTTTGAAGTTGAGCAACTTGATTGCAGCCTTCATCAGTTTCTGAAGAGCTATCAATATTTTGATCTATTGTATTAATTTTCATTCCACTTAATTTTTGTTCTAATTCATTGACTAATTTTTTATTATATCCTAAATTTGTTGTTGGATCAAGTTGTTGTGGAATAAATATTGGATTTTCCACATAAGTTTTTGACAGAGTAGATGAGCCATCTTTCTCTTGAGATGTGCCATCTTTTTCTTTACTATTATATTGATTATTTTCGACTCTACTTAATTGTTGACTTATAGTACTTAATATTTCATTTGAATAATTATTTTGATACGCAATATTTTTTATTAATTCATCTTTAGCTGTATTTTCTGTAACATTAACAAGAGGAGTAGCTACATATTTGTTTTGAATTAATATTGACGTTTTTGGTGGATGAATACTTATGATATTTGTATCAGTTTTTATATTTTTATATTCTTGAGTAATTTTTGGGGAATTATTAATTAAAAGGAAAGGATTAAATATTCCTTTTTGTCTACAAGACATTTCATACCAATTAAAAAAAATGTTATATGAACATCATTTTGATTAATATATTTTCTCCATGCTAATTGATGCAAAAATTCTTTATTTGAATCATTAATTGTTTTATAATAATATTCTCGTTTTTCTTTATTATGATCAGCATAAAATTCTTTGAAAAAATATTGCATATTAATTGTTGATTGAGACATTTTACAAGTTTTTTCAGCTAAGAGAGATGAAAATATTTTAAAATATCTAGGTTTTATTACTTATTTTTAACAAATTATTAATTTTTTTGAATAATATTTAATTTCTTTAAATTTGGAGTTTATAATTTATTTCACCCATTCAATACGTGTTGAGATATTTGATAATATTATAAATATATAACATGGAACTAATTGCTTATTTTGTCTTTGTGTTAAGATTTCTATTATTAATGCTTGTTTATCATTTTTTAATGTTTCTAAATATTTATAATCTTTAACTATTTTTATCCAAGAATCTTCTATTATTTTTTTTTTGTTTTTTTTATATTACAGAGAATTTGAGATTTATTACTCATAAGATTTTTTTTTGAAATTATTTAATTCAGATAAAACTTCTGAACGGGTAGGGCTATATCCTTTAGAATCATTTTCTTGATAAATTGGTTTTGGAATATTTGTATTGAAGTCTACATATCTTAAGGATTTAGATTTTGAAATCAAAGGTGTTTTCATATCAACGCTACTGGTTGATCCAATAGAAAATCTTGCTGGAACAAATGGAAAAGATTTGAAATTAATATATATTGACCCATCTTTATGTTCAATAATATTTGATTGTTGATTAAAATTTTCTATTTGGTTAGGTTGATGTATATTTTGAAGAATTCAGTTACAGGATTGAGTAATTTCATTCCATTTAAGGCGTTTGGAATTTGAACTTTAGCGTGTAGGGGGTTTGATTCAAATATTATAGTTTCATTTTTTGGACTTGCTATCTTAGTCTTTGGCTCGATTGTTGAAGACATAGTCAAATTCGTTAGATGACTGCGACAGCTTTGGTGTCTTCTTTGAATTCTAAATTCTTAGTTTTAATTGTTAAAACTAAAGTATCTAGAATATTTGGATCAAATAATCCTACTGAGAAATTAAGATAACAATTGAAATAAATTGGACCATTAGAAATATTAGTTTCTGCCATTGCTAATATTGAATTCTTAAAGTTAGTATGCCTAGCATCTCTTAGAATTAAAAGGACAGGGGCATCTATGCCTAGTCTAAAGAGTGCTTTGATTGCTACTTGAATTAACCCAACATGTAAGAACTTATATTTCTTTCTGTGTTGAATTATACCAGTTTTTGATAAAAGGTTAAGATTTTCATAATCTTTATTAATTGATAAGGTTTGTTCTGTTGCTTTAATTAAATAACCTTGAAGAAAATCAAAATGACCTATTTTATAAATTGTATTAACATCTTGTTTTGGAATTGTCCAGTCTGATAAACTTTGTTCTATATCACTAATATGAATTTCTGATAAATTTAAATGAAGATCTTGTTATTCATTGATTTCATCGCCAGACTTATGTCTTTTAGGAAATAAATTCATTATTTTATTTTTATTAACTCCCTTGTGCTTAGATTTGAGTATTGTTCTTCTAAGAAAATTAGATCTTTCTAATGATCTTTGGGCTATTAGTGGTTCCTTTGGACTGGTACAGCTGCACGTCTTACGCTCCCTGGTGCGTGACTTACGCTACTCCAACGCCCATCAAAACTAACCAACGCTAATATCCAATTATCATTATAAAATCTCATTTTCTTATGGAACAAGCTCATCTCCATGACGCATTCATTAACATAAATAGCATAACTCATTTCTTTCCTATGAACATAAAACATGGCTCTGATACCATTCGGGACAGGACCGTTCATAATAATTGAAATAGAAATTTCTAGAGTGATATAGTAATGAATAGGCAAGCAAAAATATGAAAAAATATCTTTATTGATCAAACAAGCTTACAATTGTCGTTGAGACAATTTAAGCATACATCAGGAGCAATGATCAGATTGAAATCAAAAGATTTCGAACATTGAGAAGTTGAGAATTTGAAAGAAAATTTCTTAGACATAATATTTGATCTAAGGGGTTTTTCTTCTATGGGGGTTTTTCGAATTATTTCCGGATGATTAGAATGAGAACTTATATATATATATATATATATATATATATATATATATATATATATATATTCTTCTGCCTCGTTCAGAAGGGCACTTTAGAGAGATATAAGGATTCTCCCATAAACCATTGAATTGCCCCTTATTTCTCCCATAAAGCCATTGAATTGCCCTTGGGGAGAAATTTATTTGTACAATAGTGTGAGGACGGAAAAAAATATGACCTTTGCTTTGACGCATGTTTTCACTTCCTCTAATTCAGGAGGGATTTATCTAGTAACTAACTAGCCCGTTCTATGCTTGGCTTTTTTTCCTTGCCAATAATATTATCTTTTTGATTTTTTTTATTAAGAAAATTTTTAAAAAATTTATAAATATAAATAAAACAGAAAAAGACAAAGAAATAGGTAAAACAACCAAAATGCGCCTTACTTGACAAAGAAATCTAACAAAGTTTGATCAGGGACAGACTTTCAATGCAAAATCCAAACGGTGAGGATGTTAATTATAGTTATTGAAGTCTAAGGACCATTTTTGATGATTTATGTAAACCATAGGGACCAAAATTATAGTTTACTCTAAATAATTTTCATCATGAAGAGGACATAAATAGTTTATAGCCTCTCAAAATATTTACGATTCTCATTTAAATCAACTTCTAAAAACCTGTTTGTTAGTAAATAACTTCTAAACACCTGTATGTTAGCAATTTAATGAATGGGACTGCGAGTTTATTTGATCAGCTATAAGCGATTGGTTGGAAGTCACTTAATGGTGTACAAAATGGCTGATTCAACAAGTTTTTAGGGGAGCTTCATGAAGTCAAGTTTTTTTTTCCAAACTTGTCTCTATCAACTAAAAAACACACTTCTTCCATCTATGAAAAAATCCTCACAACCTATACAAAGAGATTAGTTCACATAGAACCTTATCCATACAGGACTTTATGAAAAATCAACCAATCATCCATTAAGCAACATAGGTGCAAAATTGCGAAGTGGATCCAAGTTCAACAAACTACTCACGAAGATAAAAGAAAAAACCAATTTATTAAGAAAGACCCTGAAAATTTATCATACCATGGGAAAATTGCAAACAGTAATACACTTGATATGGCAAATGAATCCACAAAACGAGTGTTTGTTGAATTTCTCAAACCACAACGGGTTTTATTTTTCCAGAAAGACTTGTGATAACATTGACATGAACTCAACCACCCGTCAGTCATTTGAGTGATAACGCCACCATACCTTACCAAACCTCAGGTCGTAGCTCACCGGTTGCAGGAGGCATCCATCGCCCAGAGTGATAGACGCTCTCACCGACTTTCCACCCCGGCACATCTTTCATTATTCGGGCCTCCTCTTCTAGATATTTCCTCCATTCCTTTACAAATCTAAATACAAATTCAAACAAATTATTTCCCAAGAAAGCCAAGGCACTTAATAATAAGAATAAGAAAAGACCAGCATTTGCGCTTACCTTTCATCCTCTTCTGCTTGAAGCATCGGCAAAATGGCCCTGCGGGCAGCATATTTTTCCTCCTTTATCGCCCTGAATCATAAACATCCACTTTATATAATGATTGTAGTTATTGTTTGCCAACATAAGTGACGTGGAGAAGACGTGAGCAGATAAACAAAATAAATGGGAAGGCAAAAAAACCCGGCCCAGACGGTTGGGACAGGATGGGACCAGTCAGCCTGTAAGGTGTTATCTTAAACTATTCTGAGCTATCCCTAGTTTTAATCAACTATCGAATTTTGACTTTTTTAAGTAGCAATAATCACCTCGAAAACGCTCATTCAGATACTCTTGCGCCAACTTTGCTCAGAGTAACTGGATATTTGTATTTGCTTGAAGGATATTACGACTCAAAAACAAGAACACAACATTGCAACTTGATTTGAAGATGGTATAGATTAATTGATGACAAGTTTTTAGAAGACGAAGGAAGCCACATGAGCCTAAAATTACCATGGAAGGAGAAAAATATATCAATGAATATGACTAGATGAAGCATGTAAAGAACCATGCCTGCAACTTTAAACTAATAATCTCAAATTAATATCATTATTCTATATTTGATATTTTGTAATTTGTATAATTTTTTTTTAATTTGTAACATTTCATTATTTTAGCTTGTAACTTGCATTTTTTATTTTATAACCAACAATATTTGGACCAATGGTGATCTGTGATTGCTCCTTCTATGCCTGGCCATAGATCAGGACCAATTATGATTTGGACCTGTTTCCCTAGGACTGGACCCTATTTCAATCCCTGGGCCCAGGTCATTTGAGGATCTCTTGCAACCTTCTGAAAACTATTAACCTTCTTAGTCCAAATCAAACACTACACCTAATCTGAGGGAGAAATAACACAGGGAGATACAAAAAGTCAGGCTTGTGGGGAGCATTCTATTTGATGATCGAAGTGGAAATATTGGTCAACCTAAAGTAAAATTGTATCGGATCTATTAAAAAATTAGGAATATGAGTTTGATCATATTTAGGTTTAGAACACATAGAGATATTGGAACCGGCGATTCCTACTCTCACCATTTCAGATAAGAAAGCTATGTTTCAACTTTAATTGGTGTTCATATTCAAAAATGATATGAATATCTAGAGAAAATAATTTTCTAGTGACTCGTTTTTAAGTTCTTTCTATATACTATCTGGGGTGTTCTTGTTGGCCAATAGTTGAAAGAGTGCTGCCAGTGGCTAGCAGTCAATTATTTGCCAAATGTCCAAAGTGTATGTCATGATCAGACAATTTCAGTTGGCAAAAAGTTTATGATGATCTTTCATAATGTCAACTAGACGCAACTCTTTAAAAGGTAATACTCACATCAATGTTTATTCACGGCCAAGGTTTAATGCCTATCTAACCTCAAAACATTAAGCAAGATCCTAATATTGATCCTCAGACTTGGTGTCTTTCAAACTACCAATTACCAACATAGGTCAACTAGGTGATTCAGAGGATTTATTATTCCAGGTTTCCAGAAAGGTGTCTAATGGTAGTAAGTTCCGCTAATCAAGTGAATCATGTGCAATGGTGTGTGGACAGAAACAAGCATTTTTAAACCACGACATTACTCATTCTGTTATAACAAATATAGCTGCCACATGTACGGTTGAGATCTCTACCAGATGTATGGTCAGGATCTAGTTTAGTACTTCGATTGTCTATAAATGACCATCATAATAGCTTTTTCTAATCAAGCAAGAAATGAAATAGAAACCATTCCAACTCTTTTATGGTATCAGAACCCTAGATCTACAGCAATATGGTGGGAACTCCTACCACAATTTCTTTTGTCTCATCCCCCAGTACCTCAAATCATTTATCATCATTATCACACCTGGTCTCAATCAAGTTATCAAATGATAACTATCTTCTCTGCGGAGCACAAATGCTCCCATAACTATATCGGGAGAAACTTTTGTGGATTTATTGATGGTTCTATCTCTCCACTCATTCAACATCTCCATTCTCCAAGATGAAACAATAAATAATTATTACCTGGTTTCAACAGTCTGCCTTATTTCATCTTTATTTGAGTCCATCGTTAGCCAGCTACTTCAACATTGTCCATCCTCGGCAGTTTGGCATGCCTTGGAGAATCTCAATACTGCTAAGTCACAAGCTCGGGTCATCCGAATCCATACCTAACTGACAACGCTCAAAAAGGGGGAGACTCAATTTTAGAATATTATAGCAAAGACAAACGTCTTAATGATTCTCTGAAGTCTGATTGTTGCCAACAAAACACATACAGATGAGGACCACCATCTTCTTGCTGGTCTTGGGTCTGATTTTGACCCTGTAGTTGTGTCTCTCTCCACTTGTTCCAATACGTTCTCCGCATCAGAACTCTTGGTCATCTTCCACACTTGAGGCATGACTACTACATCACACTTCATCCCCTCCGGCTTTCAAAATCTCAACCAATACTGCCATGAGGAATTTTAGTTCGTAAAGTTTCTCAAATGGCCGGGGCCCTTTTAATGGTAGCCAATGGCCCAATCAACCTCCTGGACAGTGTTGAAAGGATTTATTTCAATTTCATTTCTTGACTGATAAGAAATGGCTATTACAATGATCATTTTTAGACAAATCGAAGTACTAAACTAGATCCTGACGTACATTTAGTAGAGATCTCAACCGTACATGTAGCCTCTAAATCTGTTATAAACTTATAACAGAATGTGTGATGTCATGGTTTAACAAAACCAATGGATTCCAGACTACCAAATGTTAATACAATAATAAACTAAAAGTGGAGTCCATTATTCTCTTCTAGATGGCCTGGAATCATCTGTAAAGTAACATGTTGATGAGAGTGTTAAACAAATTGATTCTACTATACTTTCGCATAAATCAAATAATGAGTAATGAAAACTGCCATCTGTAACAAATTGATTCTACTGTTTGAAGTATACAAAACTGAAAATAGAATAACCTCGCCATCTCTAAATCAACTGTAAGCCACCAAAAGCTACATGATTTAAATTCAATTCTTATCCCACTCCCCCAATATTTAGTTTGATAATCATTAGCTTGTTCCCTCCATTCCAAAAAAAAAAAACTTAAATTTACATGGTTTTTGGTCACAAATTTATCATCAAAAGATTCAATTCGTAGTATTTGCTATATGCATTTTTCATTTTCTCTAGAAAATTACATATCCATATCAATCTTGAATATGAACACAGAGCCACCGATTAAAGTTGAAACGTAGCTATCTTATCACCAATGGTGATAGTAAGAAACATCAGGCTTGTTCTAAACCTAAATATGATCAAACTCAAATTTCTAAAATTTTAACAGATCCTTTACAGTTTTACGTTACTTTTATCAATATTCCACTATAATCATCTACAGAATGATCCCTAATTTCAATCGTATATTCAATAAATGAAAATTTAAAAAAGACAAGGGTTTACTGAAAATGAAGACTTGCCTACGGATCTTGTTGCCCTTGCCGACCTGATACATACCCCAAGAGAAAGTGCCAAAAGCGGCGAGGAATATGGCGACGGCGCTGGGTCCTTTAGACGGAATCCTCCTTGCGTACCGAACCGGCGCAAAACCACCGGGAGGAGGACCGTCTTGGAGGAGAGGCATATCTTTGACGCTCGCCATTCCCGGCTTGTTCCTAATTGACGCCTCCGTCATCGTTACCGAGTAGCCTTCTCTTTCTATGAACTTCACCAAAAAATAGTTAGCTCAAGATTTGAAAGGAGAGAGCTGAGGTTTGGACAAAACGGAGGTCCGGAGGAAGCCTCTAACTTGCGCACTTGTTAACTTTAACCTTGCTAATCTAAGCATACTAATTCATGTTCCAAACAAAAAATTAGGGACAAAATGCACATATTATGATCACACTCTTTAGGTTGATTTTTATTTTTAAAAGAGGGAATTACACTATTGGTCTTGTGGTTTGTTTAGAATTTGAATTTGATCGTTAAAAACGAACTATTTACATTGAAATAAACTAGGAATTAGATTAATGGATTTTTAAAGAGCAAACATTGTTTAAGGATTGAGTTAAAATGCTTGACAACTTAAAGTACATAGTGGGATAAGAAGATAAACGGGATTCCTAAACTAAACCATGAGCAACCTTATTTGATTGTCTCTTAATAAACCTGATGAAGTAAGAGTCATTTTGAAGGAGAATCGAGCGGCTAAAATAATCACCAAATTCTAATGTTCTGTTTGGTTTGTAGGATTGGATTGGATTTGGAATTGAATTTCATTTCAATCTTACATTTGCTTTGAAGGATTTTTTATATTTGAAATCAGAGGCTTTCATTGAAATCCCACAAACATAAGGGGCTGTTTGGTTTATGGAATTGGATGGCCAAATCCTTTGACCAAATCTCAAATGCCATCTTTGGTTCACAGAATAAAAGTGATGGAATCTTTTTATTTCCATTGAATTCCTTAATTCACATATTTCACAATTTCATGAGATATCTCTCAGATTTCAATTCCTTTCCGACAAGTTCCTTGCCCTAAACCAAAATCATCCAACGCTCTCTATCTTGATTTGTGTAGCTCGTGTGTACCATCTCCTCTAGTCGATCTCTTCGGTTCGATCTCCGATCTGGTATGTTCTCTCTCTCTCTCTCTCTCTCTTGTAATTTCTCCATTTCTAGCTTTCTCATCTCCCATCAATCGCTCTCGCTTTCCTGTCTCTACATCTATCGCTCTCTCGTTTTCTCCATATATGTGCATTTCTCAATCTCCACATTTAATTATGATACGATTACAACTACAATGTCGTAGGTTTATGTTTTGACCATACTTATTCAAGATGATGCAAAAACGAGGTGATTTCACTTCTTCTTTACAATCTTCATCTTCTAGATACTTGTTGTTGCTTTGTTTTATTTTCTTCTTTGCTCTATTTTGTTTTGTTTTGCTTGGGCAATTTCAAATTTTATTGTTGCTTTATTTTTAATTTGATTCTACCCATTGGTGTTGTTGTTTACTTGTTGCTCATGATACATAATTTTACTTGCTCCTGTTTACTTCTCTTCATGGGTTTGTTTTGTTTTGTTTGGTTAGCCAAGTTTGCTTACTTTTTAAAGAAATCCAAGACACTTTTTGTTGTAACTTGGGCAAATGAGTTCAAAATTCAATTTGTCAAATACAAATGTGGGCAAAAAATTTGGGAAAAATGCTCACATATTTTCAAAATGTTCACAACATGTTAACAAGGGTTTGGCAAATTCAACTGACTGCAAAGGATTTGGGCAAAAGTGTTCACAGTTGGTTAAAAGTGTTCAAGATTTGTCAAACACGATTAGCACAAAAGCGTTTAAAGTATGATCTATTAAAAGTGCACAGGAAGGTAATGTTTTTTTTTCCCTTTTTGGATTATAAAAGTGCACAGGCACGTAATGTTTTTTTCCCTTTCTGGATGTTATAATGTGTTATGAACTAACATACATGCTTTAATGGATTTGGTCAGGCACTCAAGTCCATGCTAAAATGCGTTTATCCTCTTGGAAAGATACAAGGTTAATTCCCAAATAAGACAACTTCTTGTTCCTAACTAACATATATGCTTTTAACATCTTGGATATACACAACGTTTACATATCTGATATCCATCTCGGTAATCTGAATTTGATTTCAGTTGTGCCTTCTAAGTAGCTTTTTGCATAACAAAAAATAAGGTAAAAAATAAGGTATAAAAGACAGAAGAATCCAGGAAAAACACTTGAAAAGTAACCTTCAAATAAGCATTTTGGATCTAAATTTCAAATGAACCAAGACAAACAAAACCAGTATATCCTTAGATGGAATTCTCACTTTTGTAGTGCTTAGTTGTTGCAATAACCAACTCGTGGAACAATATCAGACTTTGTATGATTCCTCAAGCTAGAGACAAATGATTTGGAATAGGATTCTTCCATTGTTTCTTCCTAGCAAATAAAAATCTTAGTATTGTTTCTTTTTATCCATCGTTATGTTGTTTACCAAATAGTCACTCCCTTAAGTGGAATACATGTTCATGAGTAAATGGACAAACTGCCCATGGTGTTACTTGGCAGCCATCTTTTGATAAGTTATTTTAATTGCTTCTCGATCAATTTGTACAAGCAATCGAGACCCTTCAGTTGTTTGCCAGTTCTTCATAGGTAGTAATTCAAACTAGAAATGAGGTTGAATGTTATTTGTCAGAAGCCAATATATCCATTTTTGTAAACATTGGAGGAAAAATCTCCGAATTATTTCTAGTCCCCTATTTTTCGCATTTTGTTCTCTGAAGATGTGGTTGTAAGACATTCATGCTTTCTTTGTAACTGACACTTAAGTTTGCAACATGATCATCGTTAAAATAGGGATTTGCACTTATAGCATTTTACACGCTTCGATTACTTTATTTGATAGCAAGCCTTGCAAGAAAAATTTGGAAATCAAGAAATTTGCAAAGTTTAAAATTATAATTAATTAGTTAAACAAAATCATACATCTTTTTTTTACTTCTTTTCCCATTCTATGTTCATCATGTATTAGTATCGGTATTAGCATTGTTCCCGCTACCTGTTTGCTCACCCTCTTGCTCAAAGGTCCAACTGAAATGCTAAAGAAAAGTTCAAGCAATTGGAAATAAAAGATATACAAAACAGAAAATGGCTTGACTTCTTTAGGACATGTAGGCGTAGGCTTATGAGATTGTTTTTGCACGAAGCTATAGCCATTATTATTTGGTTTTTCACTACGGTTTGCACTTTAATAGTCGACTATAAAAAAGGATAAACCACATGTTCGATACTCTTTGTCAAATATGGATCGAGCTTCAATATTGCATAGATATGCTTATAAGAGTGACAATATGTGCATATCACAATTTAGGATGAACATAAGGTGTTTCAAAAAGTTATGTGATATGTTGAAACGTTAGGAGGATTTCGAGCAAGTAGGCATATGGGTGTTAATGAACAAGTTGCCATTTTCCTTCACATTATGGCTCATAATGTTAAAATTCGAGTCATCACATGTTGTTTTCATCGTTTGGGAGAAACAATCAGTAGACTATTTACTCGAGTTTGCAACTCAGTGATAAGATTGCATTCACATTTGCTTAAAAATCCCGAACCCATACCAAAAGATTCTACCAATGGAAGATGGAAGTGGTTCAAGATATATGGAATATCTAATTTTTGGTATTCACATGTTAGTAACTTAAGTTCTGTAATGACCATTTTTATTTTCTTGGTTTTAGAATTGTCTAGGAGCTTTAGATAAAACATACATAAGGTGCTTATTGCCACTCGAAGATAAGGCTCGATACAAAACAAGAATGAATGAAATTGCCACAAACATGTTAGAGGTATGTTCACAAGGTAGGCAATTTATTTATGCTTTACCGGGTGGGAGGGGTCGACGGCCGATGGTAGAGTGCTTCGATAAGCTTTTATTAGGCCATATGGGTTAAAGTTAATGAGGCCATATTATTACTTGGTAGATGCCAGATACACAACTGGTGAGGGTTTCCTCGCCCCATATAGAGGTCAAAGATAATCACTCAAATGATTGGCGGGATGGATACCAACCAACAACGCCAAAAGAACATTTTAACATAAGACACTCCTCTGCAAGAAATGTCGATAAGCAATGTTTTGGCATTTTCAAGGCAAGATTGGGAATTTTAAAAGATAACTCGTACTATCACACTGAATTGAAAAATAAGATCATAATGGCATGTTGTCTACTTCATAATCATATCAGGCGAGAAATGCCAAATGATTCATTTGAGACTGATGGGTTGGACGAAACAACCGAAGATGATGGAGACCAAGACATGGATAACGTCAATTTTGTTGGGACATCAACTAAGTGGACTGCATTTAGAAATAATTTGGCACAACATATGTTTGAGACTTGGGATGCTATGCATTGACCTTTTTGATTTGTAATGCTATGTTAGGATCGATTAACTCAGTTTTGGATATTAATCAAATACTCTGGATGATCTTTAAACATTAACAGTGCAGCGAAAATAATAAGAACAAACAGAGTAAACAATCAATGAAGAACACAGTTGATGAATGAAGAACAAAGAGAGAGTAGCTTCAAATGATTTTCAATTGATTGAAAATGTTAACAATACA
>NC_037528.1:39084641-39086224 GCF_001531365.2 Cynara cardunculus var. scolymus | reverse complement strand
AGAGGACCAGTTTCCAGAACCTCTGTGATAGACAACAAAGGTTCTGTCACTCTAGATTTGTACGATTGAACATCTTCTGTTGTTGGTCCTCTGTGGTCTTCTGTGGTGGAACCTCTTCTGTCAACACTTGCAGTATTACTTTTTCCATACTTGTACATTAAATGAAATGAGCAAGAATCAAATTCTAATTTGATTTATTCTGTTCTTGGTATTAATATTCATACGCTCAAGAACACCAGTCTTCTTCATCAGGTTACCCTGTTCTTCWCTATTTCATCAGTTTCTTCTTATTCCTACTTTTCTTCTTCTATCAATGGCGAATCTGGCCAATACTTATTTTATGAGCACTGGTTCGCAATCTAAACCTCCCACGCTCATACGTGAGGAGTACCAACAATGAAAAGTGCGAATGGTAAACTTTCTGGAAGGTATTCATCCCAGGATCTGTGAATTTCTTTATAATCCTCCCTATGTTCCCATGAATTTAATTCCTATAGTTCCAGCAACTGGAACAACACCAGAAATTCCCGAGCACTATGAACCACGTTCTGAGGCGAACTGGAGCGATGGGGACAAAATTATGGTCGAGTTGGGAAGTAAATGCAAACGATTGTTAATTATGGCTATACTTAATGAAATCTTCAAGTGCATCAATCATTGTCAACTGTCCATGGACATTTGGGCAGAACTAGAGAAGCAAATTGAAGGAGGCAAGAAAACTCTTAAAAACAATCGATCAATTTGCATTGATGAGTATCACAGCTTCAAGGCAAAAGATGGTGAGTCCCTGTCGGACACATACTCGAGACTGAACACGTTGATCAGCAACTGTAAGAGGTATGGTGTCATGAGAACGGCAGATGAAAATAACTCATTATTCTTGAAAAGCCTTGGGGTTGAGTGGATGCACCTCACTATGTCCATGAAGGCCACCCTAGACCTGGAAATATGGACTCTAGCAGACTTGTTTGGATCTCTTAAGAGCCAAGAGCCTCAAGTTCTGCAGATGAAGAAGAACTACGGTGGCCCTCTGGCTCTAGTTGCAGAGGATGGATGCTCTGGGAAAGGGAAGGAGGCACAGAAGGAAGAGAAGAAGAAGAAGAAGAAGAAGAAGAAGAAGAAGAAGAAGAAAAAGGTATTGATTATAGAGAGTGATGACAGCTCTGAGGAAGAAGTATCCATGAAGGAGATGATGAAAACTCTTGCCTTGATTACCAGAGAGTTTAGGAAGGGTGGAGAGAGGAAAGAGTTTAAAAGTTTCAATCGAAGAAACTTCACAGAAGGAGAGAGATATGAGAAAAGAGAGAAGGAAYAGAAGCCCTTGCAGAGGGTTGAAGAGCAAAGGAAGGAAGARCCTAAAGATGGCTGCTTTAAATGTGGCAAACCAGGCCACTTTGCTGCAGACTACTGGTCGAAAGGGCCAAGGGCACTACAGAGGGGTCCTAAAAATGCAGCCTTCTATAAAAAGAAGGCTGAATACTATCAGCAGAAGTCTCTGCTAGCTCAATCAAGTGAGCTAGTAACAGACGAGTCCTCTGATGAAGACGAACAGAAGGGTCTTCTCGCATGGGAAGACTCGGACA
>NC_037528.1:39074188-39078639 GCF_001531365.2 Cynara cardunculus var. scolymus | reverse complement strand
AATGGTTTTTATTCTAGGGGGAGCCAAGGAAGCTGGCTCAGAGGGGGAGTGTTTCAATAAAAATCAAACCATAGAAGGTACCAAAACTTTTGAAGTATCTTGTTCTCAGAGGTCAACTCATCAGAACCTCTGATGCTTCTAACAGAGGCTCTGTAAGTTTAAGCTGAGCAAGTACTCATCTCTCTGTGGATTTTCAAAACCGTCTAGGTAATAAAAAGATGTAACATTATAAGAAGACCCGGCATATATCACAGAGGCTCTGTTACCCTTAGGCCTCTGACAGAACTCTCTTAATAGTTCTTGTCTATTGATATGGTGCGCGTGGTTATGTGGATAAGTGTCAGAAAAGGGGGCGCACGTCATCAATCGCACGTCTTCCCAACACTGCGTGTCATACCTTTTTGAGCCGTTTCAACCCAAAACCACTCATCACGACCTTTCGTCAACAAAATGGTTCATTTTAAATCCCTCCCTATAAATACCTCTTTCCCCCCAAATCAAAAACCTTTACCTCTCTCAAATACTCCGGCGAACCTGTAACTAGAAATTTATCAAGCAAAAAACCTGCAAAATGTCTTCCTCCTCCGCATCTGCACAATCCGTCAATGTTTCGAGCGACAATGAAGTGACCCAAGCTCAAGCACTGACTTCCCACGCACTGTCATTCGTCCAAAACAGATTTGAGAAGGTTGTGCTCGTCAAAAAGCCAAACAACTACTTCGTCCCATCTGAAACAGGTTTTCCTGAATTTACCTATCCTTTACTTGAAATACTTCGGAATCATCCTCTTTTCTTTGCCCTATCTGCTACCAAACCAACCCCCGAACCATACATAACCCAATTTCTCCTAAGCTCTTACATAACAACTATGGACAATTCTGGACTGACCATCGTTGGATACGCCTCACACCCCATTAATAAATTCTTGGTTCCYTTGGAACTTAATGTGAACATTTTGAGAACTGCCCTACGTTTACCCACACTGGAAGATCTTAATCTGAATGAATATGCTGCTACCTCGACTGATGAGGAATTGATTCAATTCCTCAAATTCCACTCCTATGCGACCCCAATTGTCAAACGAAGTCAGTTCAAGCGCAAAGGATTACCCCCTGTCTGGAACACCCTGTTCTCTATCATCAACTGCTGCTTGATAGGGAAGGTGGGAAGTCACGACCAAACCTCGCATGCGATGATGTCCATTGTCTACGGGATCTACTTCAACTTGCCACTCGATTATGCCCAACTAATTTTCCAGGACATGGTTGGACTCATCAAGAAGAAATGCGCGAGTCAAAGGGGTGAAAAATCCAAGGTCAAAGCACAGAAGAAGGCCAAGGAAGACATGAACCAACCCAACCTCATTCTACAACGGTTCCTTGGTCTTGTCTTTGGCGATCTGTTAGCAGCAAAGTTTCCCTCTGTGGAGCCGAACACAAGGCTGTACCCGTTCAAGGAATTTCACCCAACCGAGCATGAGCAAGGGTACAGAAGCCCTAGACCTTTATCAAGAGCCATGCTCAGGTTTCTTAGCCATGGAGATAGGAAGGCCTATAGACGTGGATTCAGGCGACCAGAACCGGTCCCTAAGACCCCCCCACGAATAGGAATCCCCCTAGGAGAGCTAATCGAAAAAATGAGGGTTGAAGGACGTACGGAGGAGCCTGCAGAGGCTGGTAAGACGAGTGAGGCAGTCCCCAGAATCCCAAGTCTCCCACCCAAGAAGCATAAGAAGACACAGAAGGGTGCCGACTCTTCTGTGAAAAAGAAGGGGAARAAGAGGCCTGCAGAAGAAGAAGGCCCAAGTGGTGCTCTGCCAAAGTCTAAGAAGAAGAAAACCAACAAAGCTCAACCAACAGAGCCTGTGGTCACAGAGGATGTGGCACAAAAGAGCCCGGCAGAGGCTACCATTCCTAAGCGCATAAGATTGCGCAAAGTCGTTCTAGATGTTTCCCCAACAGATCAAATCCAAGACGTTCTCTTACATATCTAAAAGGAGTTCAGAGCATCAATCGACATATCCAAGTTGGGGACAGAGGTCGTCTTAGACGACGAAAAAGAAGAGGCAGAGGAGCTAGGTGAGGGAGAACAAGATGCCAAAGGCACACAACCCAGCCCACCTCCCAGTGCATCCCACGCTTCTAGGGGCCCTGTTCTAGAGGGATCCCCTATTGAACAAGGCATGCACATGCCAAGCCCAACCCAGCCTACCCATGCAGAGGACATTCTTTCGTCCTCTGTGGAACGCACAGTCGGGCAACCACATATTACTCCTCCATCCACTCAAAAGGATGAAGGTATTACAACAAGAGTCCCTTCGCCCAAGGACTCGACACATCCAACAGAGACATTCGTTGCCTCTTCACACAAGAGTGACCACCCAGAATGTGCTTCAGAGGCACATGAGAGGCACACCGTAACAGAAGGTCTAGAACGCCTAATGTCTCCACTAGATCACTCTGCCATGCTAGGCTCTGAACCTACAGGGCACGAAATCTACAGAACACCAGTAGGCTCTCCTCTGGTGGAAGTCCCAGAGCAGACTACGCTATACCAGTCACTGAGGGCGCCTCACGCTCCGAGGCTACTAAATCACCATGTGTTGGTGATTTAGGTACCCAGGATACGTATGTGACAAAGGGGGAGCTTCAAACCTTTGCCACAGAAGTATTCAAAAAGATAGACGAGTTGAAAAGCTTGTTTATCTCCCGCATGATGACAAAAGACCTTTCTCCGATAACAGAGGCTCTGAAGGAGTTGAGCTCAACAACAGCAGAACTCAAGTCTACACTTTCAACCCTTCAGAGATCTGTCCTTTAGAAAGAAGACCTTGCAAAGGCCTTTAGTGCACTCTTTCTCAACCCCTCCTCCATCCAGAAGCTGAAGTCAGAACTGACAGAGATGGCTGCCTAATTCTCTGCCGACTTTATCTCTGCGGGATACACAGATTACTCCTCTCTCAAAGACGAAATCAAGCAAACGTTTTCCTCTGCGATGACATACGGTATTGATACCAAGTCCTCAAGGGCCAACATCAATCACCTAGCTACCCGCATAGAGATTGATGCTATGGTTGAAGCTCTGGGTAATCTCGTGTGCAAGCATACAGACCGTCTTCTCAAAGAGGCCCAAACCTCCAACACAGTGATCAGAGACTGCACATCACAGCTCGTGAAAGAGGGTGACCTCCTCAGAAGCAAAATCTATAGAAGCTTCTCCAAACTGAAATGGTCGACAGAGATCAACATTAATCACGCCTCTGAGCTTGCAAATGAGGCAATTAAGAAGATGAAGAAGGCGACCACCAAAATATTGAAGAGGTTGGAGAAGGCTCCCCTGGACACTTGCAAGGCAGAAGCCAAAAAGAACCATGACGATCAAGAAGGTGATGATCGTGATCGTCATGAGGGGGAGAAGAAGGCTGAGAAGAAAGCACCAGAGCCAAAGAAGACTCCTGCCAGAGGCATCAAGATTGTGGACTCTACAGCTGCCTTGTTCTCTAAAGGCAAGGAAAAGGCACAAGAGCCTAAAGGCAAAGGTAAAAACAAAGCTGTAGAGTCACCACAGAAGGGGTCGTCGTCTAACACAGAGACTCCACAGGCAATAAATGAAGAGGAATACAGAGATGACCCAGCGCTCCTTCAAGCTTTAAAGAATCTCTGGCAGAGGCTCAAGCAAGGAAGGGCAGAGGCCCCATCCCTCACAGAGCAGGAGAAGAATCTTCATCACAATTCCCACAAGTCCAAGAGACGTCCACGGGTACGTTTGACGCTCTGCAAGGAACCGTCAAACCCATCCTTGCAGAGGGGTCAACCCAAAGGCCAATTCTGGAAGAAGAGGAAGCCAAGGTGCCAGAGTCCGCCACGGTAGGAAGGGTTTCTGAAATATTTGAATCAATGAGCAAGATTCCAATGCCAAAGTCTGAACAGATCCTCTACTACTATGGAAGAAATTCAAGTATGGAGCTACTCTGCAGCAGACACAGAGCCTCCCTATGATCCAGAGCTTACAGGGATCCCTTCTGCCGCCGCCAAGTTCCAGTTCTCTAAGCTCACAAGGCCTCGTGAGCAAGTCTTCTCAGAGCACATGATCACTTCCATAGAGACAATTTCTCCAAGGACTATGCTAAAGAAGAAGGTGCTCTATGCTCAGCATGTAGTAAGGAGGGAAGATGGCAACCTTTATACATTCACAGACGCTGACCTCCACAACCTCTGTGTGTTTGATGTTATCTATATGCACAAAATTCTCAACATCTACATGGAGAGGAGGTCAAGCTACTCAATATCGCTCAGAAGGCTGGTTGAGGTCATGCGCGCACAAGTAAGATATTACAGCCAGAAGGACTTBAAGCTCGCGGTAAGGTTGGTCCAAAGAGATCTAAAGATCTCCCCTCCATACAGCAGGCCTGGTTGGATACTTAGGTATCATCCAAACTCCATTATTCACAA
>NC_037528.1:39064635-39073285 GCF_001531365.2 Cynara cardunculus var. scolymus | reverse complement strand
TGTCAGAAAAGCCGTTAGGAACGAGTATAAATAGCAGCGTAGGCCTTTGTAATTCAGTGTGCTTCCATATTGTATTGTTAACATTTTCAATCAATTGAAAATCATTTGAAGCTACTCTCTCTTTGTTCTTCATTCATCAACTGTGTTCTTCATTGATTGTTTACTTTGTTTGTTCTTATTATTTTCGCTGCATTGTTAATGTTTAAAGATCATCCAGAGTATTTGATTAATATCCAAAACTGAGTTAATCGATCCTAACATGCTAGAAGTTTATCTTTATGAATTTGATATCTATGTCGCATATGATTATGATTTGTAATGCTACAACTTGATTTTTATGATTTTTATGTTTATATTTACATATGATCCTAAATTGCAAAAATGCAATCACTTTCTAGTGTGGAAAGGTTCATAACAGTCAAGAAGATAACAAGTGAGCCTAATAACGTGTTAATTTTTTGGAGTTTGGAAGAAAGGAAATGAGAGGAGTCGGTGAGGTTTGTGCTAGAAGGTTTGATTTTGGTTATGATTTTGAAAACTTTAATTTGGGTTTTGGAAGTAAGGTATAAGTTTACAATTTCAG
Source organism: Cynara cardunculus var. scolymus (assembly GCF_001531365.2). Classification (NCBI taxonomy): domain Eukaryota; kingdom Viridiplantae; phylum Streptophyta; class Magnoliopsida; order Asterales; family Asteraceae; genus Cynara; species Cynara cardunculus. The sequence goes on along the minus strand of NC_037528.1, from coordinate 39,072,702 downwards.
ATGTTATCGGATCTTAATAATTTGTAATGAACAGTTTCAAATTTTAGTTTGCATAATTTTATGATTATTTTATGTAACAAATGATATCTAATTTAAATAATTTAACATATTGAATGGTAATTTTAACTTTAAAGAAAATTGACAGAAAAATCATAAAAGATCATTTGTTGATATTTAATGTTGAATTCTGTGAACTAAACAAAAATATTCCAAATTTTTTAAGAATTTCATTCCAATTTCATCCAACCAAACGCAACCAAAAGGGGCTATCTATCCACTCATTCAACATCTCCGAGATGAAACAATAAATAATTATTACCTAGTTTCAACAGTCTGCCTTATTTCATCTTTATTTGAGTCCATCATTAGCCAACTACTTCATCATTGCCCATCCTCGACAACTTGGTATGCCTTGGAGAATCTCTTTATTGCTACGTCACATGCTCGGGTCATCCGAGTCCATACCTAACTCACAACGCTAAAAAAGGGGGAGACTTAATTTTAGAATATTATAGCAAAGCCAAACGTCTTAATGACTCATTAGAGTCTTATCGTTGCCAGCAAAATACATACAAATGAGGACCACCATCTTCTTGCTTTGGGTCTGATTTTGACCATGTAGTTGTGTCTCTCTCCTCTTGTTTTGATATATTCTCTCCATCAGAAATCTCGGTCATCTTCCACACTTGAGGCATGACTACTTCATTACACTTCATCCCCTTCGGCTTTCAAAATCTCAACCAATACTACCACGAGGAATTTTAGTTCGTAAACTTTCTCAAATAGCCAGGGCCCTTTTAATGGTTGCCAATGGCCCAATCAACCTCCTGGACAGTGTTGAAAGGATTTATTTAAATTTCGTTTCTTGACCGATTAGAAATGGCTATTACAATGATCATTTTTAGACAAATGGAAGTACTAAACTAGATCCTGACATACATTTAGTAGAGATCTCAACCGCACATGTAGCCTGTAAATCTGTTATAAACTTATAACAGGATGTGTGACGTTATGGTTTAACAAAACCAATGGATTCCAGACTACCAAACGTTGATACAGTAATAAACTAAAAATGGAGTACATTATTCTCTTCTAGATGGCCTGGAATCATCAGTAAAGCAACATTTTGATGAGAGTGTTAAACAAATTGATTCTACTATACTTTCGCATAAATCAAATAACGAATAATGAAAACTGCCATCTGTAACAAATTGAGTCTACTGTTTGAAGTATACAAAACTGAAAATAGAATAACCTCGTCATCTCTAAATCAATTGTAAGCCACCAAAAGCTACATGATTTAAATTCCATTCTTATCCCACTCCCCCAATTTTTAGTTTGATCATCATTAGCTTGTTCCCTCCATTCCAAAAATTCCTATGCTTTTATTTTCAATTCCAAAAAAACTTAAATTTACATGTTTTTTGTCACAAATTTATCATCAAAAAATTTTGTAGTATTTGCTATATGCATTTTTCATTTTCTCTAGAAAATAACATATTCATATCAATCTTGAATATGAACACAAAGCCACCGATTAAAGTTGAAACGTAGCTATCTTATCTGAAATGGTGGTAGTAAGAAACATCAGGCTTGTTCTAAACCTAAATATGATCAAACTCAAATTTCTAAAATTTTAACAGATCCTTTACAGTTATACTTTAATTTTATTAATATTCCACTTTAATCATCAAATAGAATTATCCTTAATTTCAATCGTATATTCAATAAATGAAAATTTAAAAACACAAGGGTTTACTGAAAATGAAGACTTGCCTACGGATCTTGTTGCCCTTGCCGACCTGATACATACCCCAAGAGAAAGTGCCAAAAGCTGCGAGGAATATGTCTACGGATCTTGTTGCCCTTGCCGACCTGATTCAAATATTGGTTTGTAATAATTAATTTAGAAAAAAGTAATTTTAATTATATTTATAATTTGTTTTTATAAATACTGGCATTCAATTTAGTTCTAAATCTTACAAACCAAACATACCAAAGATTCTAAATCCTTTTAAAATCGCTCAAAACCATTCCAATCAAACCAACCACATGTTTGGCATTCGATTCGAAGTTTACCCATTGTATGGGGTTCTCAATTGATGAAACTTCATTTTATTGAGCAGGAACATAGCGGGACACAAGCCTTTTAACCGGGGTGACTAAACTTATGGAGAAGAAAAAAATTAAAAATAAAATTTACTTATCCAAGGGATAAAAATCACAGGGACCTTGGCCCCAAAGCCTTATAGGCCTCCGCCCCGGGAATCATACGACAAAAAAGATGAAGATGGAAACTGATGATTGAACAAACTAAAGATCCTTTGTGAATCAAAATAACAACGTAAGTGTAACATTTATACTTTTTTATGGAAAAAGTCCAAAAGCCTAACCATCTTTCCCATTTTGAATGGTTTAGTTTCTAAATCTTTTTTTAATGAAAAACCATTAAACTTTCTCATTTTGAATGATTAAGTCCTTAAATTATTTTTTTGAAAGAAAAAACTATTAAAATTTCTCGTTTTGAATGACTAAGACCTTGAATTATTTAGTAAATAAATCATCGAGCTTTTCCTAGTCGATTACATGTAACTTTTTTTGGTTAAAAAGATGTAGGTAGACAATTTTAAAAGTGCAATAGTTTATTTATTAAAAAAAATAGTTCAAGGATTTAATCATTTAAAAGAGAAAGTTTAATAATTTTTCATTCAGAAAAAAGTTTAGGGACTAAACCATTCAAGATGGAAAAGTTAGTTGGTTCTTTTTTTGAACTTTTCCCTTTTTTATTGTTGATTGTCATATATACTATGTCATAAAGCATTTAGGCTAAACTCTTAAAAACAACATTTTATGCATTAAGTACTATTTATTAATGCATATTACTTAAAATTCAAGATTATAAGTTGATTAAACATAAGCACAACTTATGAAAGCTCCATATTTGAATTTGTGTAACTAACTACCGATAAACCTAATAAATACTAGATAAGCATTATGAGATAAAACACTTTTTTTCCCTTTCTAAAACTTCTAAATTTTTAAAACTATTCATATAACTAACCGATAAACACAAAAAAAAATCCTAGATAAAACACCTCATTTTTATTTTTTCATTAAAATATATTACCCTTTTATCGAGTAAACTTCTCTTTTGGTCCCTATGGTTTAGTGATTTATCTAAAAGTAGAACCTGAACTTCAATAAGTCAAGATGTCGTCCATCAAAGTTTGGATTTTGCTTTGAAAATAAGACATGATGACTAACTCCTTTAAAAATGGTCATTAAAGTAAGAGGTAAAATTATCCAACCATGTGTTGCCTCTCTTTATCAAACTTTAGACACCAACTCTTTAAATTTTGTAAAACCACCTCCTTCCCCAATTTTTACGGCGATAAACCCGTTGATAACTCCATTTTTTCTAGCGATACACGTATTGACCACTCCTTCATTTAAACCAAATCGTTGACCACTCTAATATATTCTTCCCTCAATCACATCGGTTCTTTCTGGTCGTGACTCCCCATTTCCCTCTCTTGCACCAGAAGTGAAGCCATCACCGTCATTGACTACCGTCTCTACCAAAACGATAAGCAAACCAGAGTAAGACACAGGGACCAAATTTCATGCACCATGTTAAAATACATGTATATACCAATCTTGACTTATTAACTAGTTAACTGATTAAACTTTGAAATTCTTGTTTGTTAATCTTTTGACAGATGAGGGCAGATTATGCAATTTGGTGAAAGTTATTGTTGTTTGTCAAGTAGAGGGACTGCGCCTACTAAAGTACATTTATAAAGGGTAGCGGAGTTCTATCTTGAAACTTGAAGGACCATTCTTGACTATTTATATAAAGGGGCTGTTAGCCGGCTTAGCTCACAACACAAATAATTTTCTCTCTACATCTATTACGTACACAAGAAGCTCTCTCTCTCTCTCTCTCTCTCTCGCATTTGTTATTAGCGATCGATCTTCGATCCTTAGTGATCTATGTTTGAGTTAGTATTTCTTGTTCTCATTGTTTAGATTCAATGTTATTAGATGTATAGATATTCTTTTTGTAATCTGTTTAGTTTTATTCTTGTTATTGTACATCTTCTGTTATGATTTCAATATTCAAAATGTTTAGAAATATGAAAATTAACATGGTATCAGAGCTTAAGGCTCGCTTTTGTGCTTGTTTCTTTAATTTTCATAGTGATAAATGATTGATTTCGATTCTTGATGTCTGGTGCTTCTATGCCCTCGCAACACCAAGTCTCATTCATGATATATGTTCTTGACTCTTCATCTTCCTTGATTAGATCTACTTTTGTAAATGACTGATTGGGTGCGTACCATCCTTCGTGTGGTCCCCTCTCGAGATATTGTTGCCTTATCTCTATTTAAGGATCTGTGTCCTATCTCCAGATCATGTTACATTGCATGTACATATTTCTCATTTTGGATCTGTGTCCTATTTTTCCAGATCTATTATGTTTTACGCTAGATCTGTGTCCTATCTTCCAGATCTGTTATCTGCATAATTACATGTATACGCTAGATCTGTGTCCTAACTTCCAGATCTGTTATCTGCATTATTGCATATATGCCTGTTCATATCTGTGTTTGTTTTGGATCTTTTCTTATCCTTTCAGATTTGTTATTACTTTCTGTTTTTTGAACCTTTATGACCGTGGCATATTTTCTCGTATATGTGTATATCTATGTGTACTGCATTAAATCCTTTTAGAACATATGATTCTTCCAGATCTTGATCTTTTTCTATGTGGATATGACCGACTGGATTGATCTTTTTATTTAGGATTTTGTTGATCTTATTAGGTCTCCTTTCGTGATCCTCTTTCTCCTTGATGTTCATGTTCTGGTTGTGTTCTGTTTGTCAAGATCTGTATGTTTTCAGATCTGGCTCTTGTGTTACTCTAACTCTCTTTATTTATTCATGTACATCATGGAGTTTCTTTCTGATAAGTAGCCTTGTTACTCTCCTTTATAAGTTTGTTTTTCTTTTTGGTGATTGGTTATTTTGCTTTATTTTATCCTTTAACTCTGTTAAAGGATTTTGTGGTAAGACTGTTCTTGCTTATTTGTGTGCCTCTGTTTGTTTGTGGTAAGGCTGTTCTTGCTTGTTTGTGTGCCTTTGTTTTTTTGTGAGAGAAACTGTCTTGTTGGCTTGACCTAGCACAATAAAGTGTTTTAGGAATCCTGCTTTTAAGCATTTCAGTTTCTGTTTTCATGTGTGTGTTCCCCTTTGCTTATGGATTCTCCTCTCGTTATTTCTAGCTCGTCAAGTCCAATGGAATCCAAACTCACAAAATTAGACTTTGGAGACCCACTGTACTTGCATCCTAGCGATACTAGTGGAGGCTCTATCTTATCTTTCAAGCTAAGCGGAACTGATAACTAGTGTGTGACCATGTGCTATGAGCTTAGCTTTAGAGACTAAGAATAAAATAGGCTTTATTGATGGCACCTGTCCCCGTCCTATCAATGATCCCATTCTTGAAAAACAGTGGGATCGGTGTAATTCGGTTGTCCTCTCATGGATCTTAAGTTCCATGACAGAGGATTTATTTATTGGACAGGTCTTTTCTAAATTGTCCTCTCAAGTGTGGGAGGAATTAAAGGAAACTTACGACAAGGTCGATGGGTCGGTAACTTTCAATCTTTACCAAAAGATAAATTCTTTAAATCAAAACAATATGTCTGTTTCAGAATATTACCATAAGTTGAATTCTTTTTGGAAGCAGTTTGATGCCTTAGTGAAATTTCCATCATGTACTTTCAATGCTTCACATGCTTTTTTTCAACATAGTCAACTCATTAAACTAATGCAATTTCTTATGTGTCTTGATGATGTTTACCAGCCGATTAGAAGCAATATTTTAACTAAAGATCCTCTCCCTTTTGTTAAAACTGCCTTTTCACTTGTGTCTAGGGAGGAATCTCATAGGGGTGCTAATTCTGGTCAAAATCGTATTAAAACGCAAATTTCGGCTTTTTTAAGCAAAAGTTTTGAAAATAAAAAGAAACCAGGAAGGGGTCCAAACAATCTTCTTTGCAAACACTGTGGTAACTCTGGGCATACAATCGAGCGTTGTTACAAACTTATAGGTTTTCCAAAAGATTTTCCGAACCGTCCCAGACCTCAACCTCAATTTCAAAATTTCAAGCCACAAAATAAAAACTTTAGACCCTCTGCTGGGAATGCCTCTATCTCTGACTCTATTTCTCCAAAATCGTCCTTTACTTTTTCTGAAGAACATGTAACTAAGATCTTGAACCTAATCAATCCTAAAACAACCTCTGAAGGAGCTTCTGCTAATACGACATGTATGTATCAAAATTCCCATTCTGGATGGATAATTGATTCGGGAGCCAATCAACACATGACTTCCAGTTCCTTAAACTTAGAAAATATTGTTGATGTCACAAATTTAAATCTTAGTGTTAGTCACTCTAATGATACTAAAGCTAAGATAAATAAAATTGGCAATTTTAAGTTGTCCAATAATGTGACTCTTTTTGATGTCCTTATGGTTCCTGAGTTTAATGTAAATCTTTTGTCTGTCCATAAGCTCGCCAGAGACGATAAAGTCTATATAAAATTTGATGAAACAAAATGTTATGTTCAGGATTATCTGCAGAAGAACATTGTGGGGATTGTTAGTCAGGATGGAGGGCTATATTTTTTTGATCAAAGTCCTAGCAATAATGTTTCTTTTGCTTCCGGTGATTGTGTTATGGTTTGTTTTGTCTCATCTCAATTATGGCATAGTAGACTTGGTCACCCTGCTGATCAAGTTTTTATGTTAAATATTGGAAATGAAAGTAGTGGTCCTTGTGAAATATGCCATAAGGCAAAACAAACGTGTGAGAAATTTGGTACTAGTATTCACAAGTCCAAAAGTTTAGGTGAACTTGTTCACCTAGACGTATGGGGTCCTTACCATGTCCAAAGCAAAGAAGGGTAAAATTCTTTTTAACTGTGGTTGATGATTTTAACCGGCGTTGTGTGGGTTTATCTTTTGAAAGGAAAACATGAGGTTGGTGATCACATTGAGAGTTTTTGTAATTTGTTGCTTACTCAGTTTGGTAAAAATGTTAAAGTGTTTAGAAGTGACAATGGGACTGAGTTCACCAATCAAAGATTGTGTGAATTTTTTGAGTCAAAAGGTACTGTCCATCAAACTTCTTGTGTCTATACACCCCAGCAAAATGGGGTGGTTGAACGTAAACATAGACACTTGCTTAATGTTGCCAGGGCTCTCATGTTTCAGGCTGGAGTGCCCCTTAATATGTGGAATGAATGTGTTTTAACTGCTACATATATGATAAATCATACTCCCACTTCTCTTTTAAATGGTAAGAGCCCTTACGAGCTTATCTATGGTTTTCAGCTAGTTCTTACTCATTTACGTAACTTTGGATGTCTCTGTTTTGTTCATATACCCAATGTTTCTAACAAATTTTCTCCCAAATCTGAGAAGTGCAATATGTTGGGATATGCTAACTCAAAAAAGGGTTATAGGCTRTATAGTCTAGAAACCAAGAAAATCATTTTTTTCCAGAGATATAAAATTCTATGAGAATGTGTTTCCATTTAAAATGGGTAATGAGGAAGCTGGTTTGACTAGAAATAAAAATGTTGATAATTTGAATTTCTTTGATACTATTTCTAGTTCTTCTAATGAGTATGATGTTATGGGACCCAATGATGAGAATAGTATACCTCTGGCTGATGATCTGAATAGTTAAAATATCTCTAGTAATAGTGACCGAAGAGAACTAGGTAGCCTATCTAGGACTGATGATAATCAGTCACTAGGCAACTCTGAAATTCGTAATGGTCAAGATCTTCCTCAACAGGATGATTCTTATAGAGTTACCAGCTGGCAACCTTTAGGTATCCCTAGACTGGTTGCCAATTGTGATAACCGGGTCTTGATTATTACCCAAGGTATTTATTATGTGAATTAATGGTTTATGTGAATACATGCTTACGTGATTTTAATATGTAAGTATGTGTATTTTATGCATAGGGATATATATATATATATATAT
>NC_037528.1:39057687-39063010 GCF_001531365.2 Cynara cardunculus var. scolymus | reverse complement strand
CTGGGGCCAGGGATAATAAGGGGAAAGGAAAAATGTGATTATTTTCCTAATTCTGATATCTGCTTTTGAAGATCTGCTTGAGATTGTTTATTTTTGGAAGATACATGTTGTATTACATGCAATAGTACATTATTTTGTTTTGGAATTTTTCATATGTAGATTTTGTACATATAAGAATCCTTGTACTAGTGGGACCTTGTGATGTAAACTATATTTCCATGTAATGAAATATGTGTTATATGCAAATGTGGTGTTTGGGGGTGTTACAGAAGTGGTATCAGAGCCTTAGTTTTAGAGATTTAGGTATTCAAAGCATGATGCGTAGACTTAAACTGTCATTTGTATGTTAAGAGTCCCAGACAAAATTAATTTCACTAGGAATAAAATATAATGGGTTAAAGAGAACAGTATGTAAGGTGAAATCGAATTACAAATGACCAATGTAATTATGAATTTACTGGTACATACCTATACTCGGATACCATATTATTATTTGGGAATATGAATATGTGATATTTAATACTAAAATATCTGCAGATGTCTAGTCGATCGCGAAGATCAGAAAGAATTCCCCCGCCCTGAATTTGAAGAAAGGGAGGAATCTCCCGTTAATCCACCAACCTATGCTTCAAGGAGTAGAGGTCGTGGAAGGAGTAGGGATAGAGGTCGATGGAGGAGTCAGATTCCAGAAAGGAGTCAGGCCAAGATTCGCCCTTATCAAGGGGAATCTATTTCTGGAAATGCTCATCAAGAATAGAAACAACAACCTGAGTTTATAACAAGAGATGTTTTGGCAGAAGAAATGGGGAAACTGGGAGAAACTTTGATATCTATTATGGGAATGCCAGCTAGAGTAGAAACCGAGCTAGTTGGGATTAATCCTCCAGCTCCTTCAGCAGGCAGCAATAATCGGGGAAGGGATATAAAGATGTTTCTGACATGTAAACCTCCGACCTTTTCAGGAGAAAGAGATCCAGTAAAAGCAATGTGCTGGATAAAAGAAATTGAATCAGTGTTCAATACTAGTAGGTGTTCTAAAGAAGATAAGGTTAGTTTTGCAGTATCTATGCTCAAATCTAATGCCTTATATTGGTGGGATGTGGAGTCTTCGGCACGACCAAATATACTGCAAATAATGTCTTGGGAAGAATTTGTGAATAAATTCATAACACAATTCTGTCCTACGATGGCAGTAAGGCAGACGGAAGAAGATTTTCTTAAGCTGGAACAAGGGAGTAGATCTGTGCGGGATTATACCGAGAAATTTACTGAATTTTCCCGTTTTGCTGAACATTATGTTTCTTCAGAGTCTCGAAAAGTGGAAAGGTACATTTGGGGATTGAAACCCTCTATCCGGGAGTTCCTGATTGCTATGAACCCTGATACTTTTTCTTTAGCCATCAATGCTGCCGAAGTTACTGAAAGAAATAAGAATCGGCAAGGTGAAGAGAAAATAATAGAGAAAAGAAAGTGGGAAGGGTCTTCAGTCAGTTTTCGAAGACCCAAGTTTATTAAAACAGATAACCGTGCTCCACAGCCGCCACCTGTTGGGACTTGTCCACGATGTCAGCAGGTGCATCAAGGGAATTTTCCGTCTGAACCAAAGAGATGTTATTGTTGTGGGGAGACAGGGCATTTGTCAAGGGACTGCAGTACACCTAAAAGATGTTCTCAGAGCAATTCAGTTGACCATATCCGACCGAATTATCCACAATTAAGAGCTTCTCATTTGACAATGGGAGGAAATGCTCCAGTAATCGTGGAAGGCCTAGTGCACCAAGGGGAGGCCAGAGTGGAGCCAGAGGCAGATCGTTCCAAATGACAAAGAACGAGACAGAAGCAACCCCATATATAGTAACAGGTACCTTTCTTATGAATTCTATATGTGCTAAAGTGTTGTTTGATTTTGGTGCAGATTTTTCATTTGTATTACCATTATTTGCTCAATCTATATGTCTGAATTCTATGCTCCTTGGTGATGAATTAGTAGTTGACACTGCTAATAGTCAAGAATCTATTAGTAGAGTATTCAATAATTGTACTATTGTTATTGAGGGGTGTGAGTTACCGATTCGACTGTTCACTATGCCGATGAAAGAGTTTGATGTAGTGGTGGGTATGGACTGGTTAGCAGAACATCAGGCCAGTATTGTTTGTAATAAGAAAATTATCAGAATTACTCTGCCAGATCAAGGAACAATTATTATTTATGGTGATCGTCAGGATCATAATACTAGTTTACTATATGTGATAAAAGCCCAAAAGTCTATTCGGAAGGGATGTCAGGGGTGTTTAGCATATGTTATTGATACAAAGAAAGAAAAAGGGAAGCAGGAATTGATTCCTATGGTTAATGAATACCCGGAAGTCTTTCCAGAGGATTTGTTTGGGTTACCGTCAGATCGAGTCATTGAATTCCGGATTGATCTTATACATGGGGCAGCACCAGTGGCCAAGGCACCATATAGATTGGCTCCTTCAGAATTGAAAGAGTTGGTTACTCAGTTGAAGGATTTGACTGATAAAGGATTTATTAGACCCAGCACTTCACTTTGGGGTGCTCCGGTCTTGTTTGTCAAGAAGAAAGATGGATCTATGCGAATGTGTATAGACTATAGAGAATTGAATAAATTGACAATCAAGAATAAGTATCCTCTGCCAAGGATTGATGACTTGTTTGGTCAACTGGTAGGAGTAAGTTATTTCTCAAAAATCGATTTAAGGTCGGGGTATCGTCAGCTTAAAGTCAGGGAGGAAGACGTTGCTACAATAGTTTTTCGAACCATGTACGGGCATCATGAATTCTTAGTTATGCCATTCGGCTTAACTAATGCACCCGCAGCTTTTATGGATTTGATGAATAGGGTATGTAAGGAATATCTTGATAAATTCGTTATTGTATTTATCGATGATATTCTTATATACTCTAAGACCGAAGAAGAGCACGCGGAACATATTCGCCTGATACTGGAATTGTTGAAAAGAGAAAAGATGTATGCCAAGTTGTCCATGTGTGAGTTCTGGTTAAGAGAAGTCCGATTCTTGGGTCATGTTATCTCAGAAGCAGGAGTGAAGGTAAAACTGAAGTAGTAGAAAAATGGGATGCTCCAAAGACTCCTTCTGAAGTCCGAAGCTTTTTGGGTTTGGCAGGTTATTATGGTAAGTTTATTAAGGACTTTTCTAAAATAGCCGTGCCATTGACCAAATTGACTTGAAAGAATGTCAAATTTCAGTGGGAAAAAAAAACTACAAGAAGCTTTTCAACTGTTAAATGATCACCTCTGTAGTGCGTCGGTGTTGACCTTACCTGATGGATCCAAAGATTTTGTGGTATACAGTGATGCCTCAAAATTGGTATTGGGATGTGTTCTGATGCAAAGAGGAAAGATGATTTCTTATGCATCAAGACAATTGAAGGATCATGAGAAGCAGTATCCGACTCATGATATGGAGTTAGCCGCGGTGGTATTTGCTCCAAAAATATGGAGGCATTATCTTCTGGGGACAAGGTGCCAGATTTATACAGATCACAAAAGTCTACAACATCTGTTCAACCAGAAAGATTTAAATATGCGACAGCGTTGGTGGATTGAACTTGTTAATGATTATGATTGTGAAATCCTTAACCACCCAAGAAAAGCCAATGTGGTAGCTGACGCTTTAAGTAGAAAAGAAAGGAGCGGGACTACTAAAACTATGGCAATGAGAATAAGTTTAGTCCCTGATATCCATAAAGAAATTTTGAGATATCAGAAGGAAGCTATGAAAGAAGATCTTATCAAGTCAAAAAAGTTGGGTAAGCTGATTTCAACCTTGTAACCAAACGACAAAGGAATTATGTGCTTTCAAGGGCGAATTTGGGTACCAAGTTTTGGGGATATCCGAAAAGTAATTTTGAATGAAAGCGATAAGTCCCGATACTCTATTCATCCAGGTACCAATAAGATGTACAGAGATTTGAAATCTTTTTATTGGTGGCCCAGATTGAAGAAAGATATCGCTAGATACGTGGAACAATGTTTAACGTGTCTACAGGTTAAGATCGAACATCAGAAACCGTATGGAAGTCTTCAATCTTTGGAAATTCCTGTGTGAAAATGGGACCACATTACGATGGATTTCATCATGAAGCTACCTCGAACTCCAAAGGGGTATGATGCAATCTGGGTAATTGTTAATCGTCTGTCTAAATATGCGCATTTTCTACCTATAAGAGAGGGATACTCTTTAGAAAAGTTAGCACAGATTTACAACAAAGAAATTGTAACTAGACACGGCGTTGTCTATTGTTTCTGATAGAGATAGCCGTTTCACCTCAAAGTTTTGGGAAAGTTTGCAGAAAGCTCTGGGGTCTGAAATATGGTTAAGTACAGCCTATCATCCGCAAACTGATGGGCAAAGTGAAAGAACTATCCATACTCTCGAAGATATGTTGAGAAGCTGTATCATTGATTTCGGGGGATTGTGGGAAGATCATTTGCCACTAATAGAGTTTGCGTATAACAACAGTTATCATTCCAGCATCCAAGCGGCACCATATGAAGTATTCTATGGACGTAAATGTCGAACGCCGTTATGTTGGAACGAAGTGGGTGAGAGACAGTTAACGGGTCCTGAGATTGTTCAAGAAACTTCTGAGAAGATTGAAAAGATCCGAGAATGAATCAGAACAGCACAAGATCGTCAGAAAAGTTATGCTGATAATCGTCAAAAGCCGATTGCATTTTGTGTAGGTGATTTTGTGATGTTAAAAGTTTCGCCATGGAAGGGTGTCATCAGATTTGGGAAGAAAGGTAAGCTCAGTCCGAGGTATGTTGAGCCGTTTAGAATATGTAAATGAATCAGGCCAGTGGCGTACCAGCTAGAACTACCAGAAGAACTAAGTCTGATTCACAGCAATTTCCATGTATCGAATTTGTGGAAATGTTTAGCTGATCCGAGTCTTGCTGTACTATTACCAGAGGTCAAACTAGACAGTAAGTTGAACTTTGTGGAAACACTAGAAGCCGTGATTGACCGAAAGATCAGGATGTTAAGAAACAAAGAAATCAGTCTGGTTAAAGTACAATGGAAGTTTCACAAAGACCAGAGGCAAGTTGGGAGTTGGAGTCAGATATGAGAGCAGATTATCCATGGCTCTTTAATTAAAGGAATTCCGGGATGGAATTCTTTTGAAGGGGTGGATAATGTGATAACCGGGTCCTGATTATTACCCAAGGTATTTATTCTGTGAATTAATGGTTTATGTGAATACATGCTTACGTGATTTTAATATGTAAGTATGTGTATTTTATGCATAGGGATATATATATATATATATATA
>NC_037528.1:39040997-39056022 GCF_001531365.2 Cynara cardunculus var. scolymus | reverse complement strand
CTGGGGCCAGGGATAATAAGGGGAAAGGAAAAATGTGATTATTTTCCTAATTCTGATATCTGCTTTTGAAGATCTGCTTGAGATTGTTTATTTTTAGAAGATACATGTTGTATTACATGCAATAGTACAAGATTGTATTTTGGAATTTTTCATTTGTAGATTTCGTACATATAAGAATCCTTGTACTAGTGGGACCTTGTGATGTAAACTATATTTCCATGTAATAAAATATGTGTTATATGCAAATGTGGTGTTTAGGGGTGTTACACCAATTCTTTTCGTGACGCTGTGTTGCCTTCTGAAGTTTCTAATGACAATACAGGTCGTATATTTGAGGGTAGACAATCCCAAACTCAATCTCTTAGAAGATTTTCTAGACCTAGTAATTTTCCTAGAAAATTTGATGATTTTGTTATTAAAGGAAAAGTTAAGTATGGTATAGAAAGAGTAGTTAATTTTTCTTGTCTTTCTTCTGATAATTTTTGCTTTGTTTCAAATTTGAATAAATCTGTTGAGCCTAAGTCGTTTAAGGATGCCTGTAGTGATCAAAATTGGTTAAATGCTATGAATGAAGAGATGTAGGCCTTACATAGGAATGGGACTTGGTTCATTACTGACTTACCTAGAAATAGAAAAGCTATAGGTTGTAAATGGGTTTATAAAATCAAGTATAAGTCCAATAGTGAGATTGAAAGGTACAAAGCTAGACTAGTGGCTAAGGGGTACTCTCAAAGAGAGGGTCTTGACTATGAAGAGACTTTTTCTCAAGTAGTCAAAATGGTTACTGTTAGATGTATTATTGCCCTTGTTGTTCAGTTTAAATGGCCTTTATTTCAATTCGATGTAAACAATGCTTTTCTTTATGGGGACCTAGTAGAAGATGTTTATATGACTCTTCTTGAAGGTTACTATGATTCTAGTGATAAAAGGGTCTGTAAACTGGTTAAGTCATTATATGGCCTAAAACAAGCTCCCCAGCAGTGGTATGCCAAGTTGTCATCCTGTTTAATTGAAAATGGTTTTGTCCAAAGCATTAGTGATTATTCATTGTTCACTAAACATGTTAATTCTGTGTTTCTTGTTCTTCTGGTATATGTAGATGATATTGTTATTACAGAAAACAGTGTGATTGAAATTAATTCTTTTAAAGTGTACCTGAAAAGTAAGTTCTTAATGAAAGATCTAGGCAAATTAAAATTCTTTTTAGGAATTGAAATTATAGATTGTATTGATAGTGTTTGTATGTCCCAAAGGAAATATTGTTTGGAATTATTAAATGATTTTGGATACTTAGGATGCAAACCTTCTAGTACTCCTATAGATGTTAATTTAGTCATATCTGATTCAAATAATTCAAAAGATTCTCTTTTATCAGATTGCTTTGGTTATCAAAGGTTAATATGAAGGTTGATTTATCTTCTTGCAACTTGTCCTGATATAGCATTTGTTGTTCATTGTCTGAGTCAGTTTATGCATGGTCCTAGACAGTCACATCTAAATCTTGTACTAAGAATTCTCAGGTATCTTAAATCTTCACCTGGAGAGGGAATCAGTCTTACAAGGTCAGATCTATTTAATCTTACTGCTTTTGTAGACGCTGACTGGGGTAAGTGTTTATCGACTAGACGCTCTGTTACAGGTTATTGTTTATTTCTTGGGAATTCTCTTATTTCTTGGAAGAGTAAGAAACAGAATACTGTTTCACGCTCTTCTGCTGAATCAGAATACAGAGCCATGGCATCTGTATCTTGTGAAATTGTCTGGGATCTTAAGATTCTATCTGACTTAGATGTTAATCATCTTCTTCCTGTAAATCTGTTTTGTGATAACAAATCCGCTATTCAAATCGCTAATAATCCTGTTTTTCATGAAAGAACTAAGCATATTGAAATAGATATTCATTATATTCGTGAAAAAATTTGTAGAGGTGTTTTAAAAATTGTTAAAATTTCCTCTTCTGAACCAACAACAGATATCTTAACCAAAGCTCTTAGTGTTAATCTTCACAGTTATATGTGTTCAAAGTTGAGAATGATAGATTTATTTAAAAGTCAAGATTGAGGGCGGGTGTTAACATACATGTATATACCAATCTTGACTTGTTAACTAGTTAACTGCTTAAACTTTGAAATTCTTGTTTGTTAATTTTTTGACAGATAAGGGTAGATTATGCAATTTGGTGGAAATTATTGTTGTTTGTCAAGTAGAGGGACTGCGCCTCACTAAAGTACATTTATAAAGGGTAGCAGAGTTCTATCTTGAAACTACCATTCTTGACTATTGTCGATTCATATATAAAAGGGCTGTTGGCCGGCTTAGCTCACAACACAAATCATTTTCTCTCTACATCTATTACGTACACAAGAAGCTTTCTTTCTCTCTATCTATCTATCTATCTATCTCTCTCTCTCTCTCTCTCTCGTTTGTTATTAGCGATCGATCTTCGATCCTTAGTGATCTACGTTTGAGTTAGTATTTCTTGTTTCTCATTCTTTAGATTCARTGTTATTAGATGTATAGATATTCTTTTTGTAATCTGTTTAGTTTTATTCTTGTTATTGTACATCTTCTGTTATGATTTCAATATTCAAAATGTTTAGAAATATGAAAATCAACACACCATCCCCTCCTAAATCGCCGGTACCACCCTCTTCACTCGAATCATACCCTCTTCCTCTTTAGCTCCTCTGACACTTCTCCCACCACCATTTTTCTGAATTACAACCATGTTAAGGGTATTTTTCCGAATCACCACCGTATTGGAAGGTTTTGAACGATTTGCAGGTTTGAACAGTCACTTGTTTTTGGGAAGATGATGGTTTGATCAGTCTGCTTTAGTTCGGTTTTGGGGAGAGGGGGAAAATGCATTGGTCCTTGTTTTTGGCTGGAGATGGGGATCTCGTCCCTATGAACTTCATGAAAATGATGGTTCCTGTGGGATCGTCTTCTCTTGTTGTAAATGATGGATGATGGTTTCATTGAGTCATTGCTACGGTTTTTGGGAGTTTGGCAGACGATGCAGTTTAATCGACGTCCCTGTGGACATGGAAGATTGTTCGTGTAGTCGTGAAAGTTAGCCCATGTGTGTAGTATATATACACACACAATATGTTAAATATATATGAGAGTTAATTACAATTCGTGTCCCTATAATTTGATGCATTTTGCAAAATCAAGAAAAAAATAGTGCAAAAAGGGAGACAAAACATGGTTGGACGATTTTATCCCTAGCAGACATAATAGTTAGAGTTTTCCTTTTCGAAGCAAAATCCAAGCCTGAGAGATGATATTTTCAGTTATTAAATTTAGGTCCACTTTCAAAGAAATCACTAGACCTTAAGGACCAAAGTGAGATTTACTCTTTTAATTTTAAATATATCTTAAATATAGTTATAAATTAAATTAACCCATCTTTAACCTCTAACAAAATACTTTATCATTATTTTTTAAAAAGAAGTCATAATTAAACAAAAATAAAAATAAAAATTCATTTTTATTTTAAATCTAAATTATACTAAAAAATCGGAATTTTATAATCTTTAGTTTGAAACCCATATTGGTAGAGTTTAAGATAACATAATAACCAACTCGCCTCTAGATTTCTCTCTAAAATAAAATTGAGAAAGAGAAACAACAAAACAAAGTATAGATTTCAGAACCCTACTGCATTGCACAGGTACACTTCTAATAATATTTATTTAGGTTGTTATGTGAATATCTATTACTAACAGATTTATATTGCAATTCGGTAGAAATTCGAGTGTTTTATTATTTTGTGATAAGGGAGTTGGCTTGTTATAACTAAAGCTTTTTAGTTTTTCTATGAAAGATAGATTGTTTGCATGCCAACTATAAATAGAAATTTCATTCTTGACAAAGGGATGTGTGAATCCATATTTCTCTCTTTCTAAATCTCTCGTTCCCTTATTCTACCATTAAAACACAGCATCAAGCTTTACCAGATGACACACGACATGCCAATGAGACTTTCGAGGCTTAGACATGAATTGTAACAACTTTTGGAAAGCAAAAGATATGTCTGGCCTTGTGATATTGAGATATAGCAATTTCCCAATTAAACAATGATATTGAGCAAGATCAGAAAGTAATTCTCCATCTTCATCATTCAAAACCACATAAGTTTCCATAGGGGTGTGATCAGGTTTTGCTGTCTGTGTCTTCCAAAATTTGCAATACATAGTTCCATTGAGATATAGAAATTCCTTTTGTAGTTCGAGCTATCTCAAGGCCCAAAAAATACTTCAACGAACCAAGATCCTTTAACTTGAATGTGTTACTCAACTGTTCTTTAAAGGTGTTGATGGTAGAATTGGAAGCACCAGTGATTGACTATATCATCTACATAAACCAATAATGCAACATAGGACTTACCACTCCCTTTTGTAACAAAGTGAACAATCAACATGTGATTGCTTGAAAACCACAGAAAACATGAACTTAGAGAACTTGTTATTCCATTGGGATGTTTGCTTAAGTCCGTATATGGAGTTATGAAGTTTACAAGCTGATTTACTCCCTTTCGGTAACTCCCCCTTGATCTCACATCCTGGTGGCAAATCCATACAGACCTCCTCGTGCAAATCTCCATTGAGAAAATGCATTGTTTACATCAAGTTGAACTAAAGGCCATGAACGAATTGAAGCCATTGTAAGAAGAATTTTTATTGTCACCATCTTTGGAATCGGTGAGAATGTGTTAACAAGGTCTACCCCCTCTTGTTGATGAAAGCCCTTTGCAACTAAACGAGATTTATACTTCCATTTGGACCATATTTCAACTTATAGACCCAACGACATCCAACAAAATGTTTATTTGCTGGTAGAGAAACAATTGACCAAGTACCATTTGCTTCCATAACTTGAAGTTCTTCTTTCATTGCATCACACCACTCTGGATATTGTACAACTTTAGCAAATTTTTTGGGTTCACAGTTGGCTGAAACAACCATAAGAAAAGCCTTATACAAACTAGATAATTCAAAGGATAACAAACACTGCTATCTGTGACATTTGTGTTGCACAAGGTTACAATGATAATTCTGGAGATAAGATGGTTGTTTGTGACGAGTGGAAGATTTTCCGACAGGAGGTCCAAGTTCATTTGATGATTCCACGGAATCTTGCGATAATGATTCAAAAGATGAAGATGAGATATGTGGTGTAGGTTGTGGATTGATACTAACTGTGGGTGTGGAACACGATTGTCAATGAGAGGAACAGTGATGGATGTTATTCTGTAGGTACTGGGGAAACAATAGATTGAAAAGGATTTGAACACGATTCTTTATAGTTTTAAATGCTTGCAAATGGAAACACCTCTTCATGGAATACAACATCTCGAGACATAAAAAAGTTCTTGGTCTTAGTTCGATACATCAAATAGCCCTTCCTTCATTCCTTATGGATATCCCATAAAAACAAAAGGCCGTGCATGCGGCTCAAACTTATGTCTAAAGTAGAAGAAAAAACAAGACACCAGAAGGTACGTAATGAAGAGAAATTTGGATCTTTGCCATAAATTTTCTGATACACAGATTTTTCACCAAATAGAACAGATGGTGTTCGATTAATCAAATGAAAATCGGTGAGAATACATTCTGATCAGAATGTAATCGGTGTTTTAGATTGAAACATTAATGCTCGAGCCACGTTTAAAAGATGTTGATGTTTCCGTTCAACCTAGCACGTGTGTCGCCCAAGGAATAAGGGGCATGATGACTTGACGTCCTGACCTTCCTCTGGCTTATCACCGATAGTTTGTTTAGGATTTCAAACTCAAACCAGCATTCTTAAGGCCAAAGAGTTAGCGGAAAAAAGGGGAAAGCTCTCTGTTACTCGTTCACCTATAGCTGGATTTTCCTCGAGGAGAGATCCTAGAATTCCATCCGTTTTCTGGGTTTGGAAAAGTGTATCACTTTGTATTTTCTTATGTCATTAAGCAAACCAAAATTTTGATTCAACAACGATTTCATTAGATATCTTACAACTAGAATCCCTTCTTTTTCCAATTGGTCCCTCCACTACTGCGAACCCTAGTTAGATTCAGGAATGCTACACTTTTTAGTTATTGGGTTCTCTTGAGATCTTCCAACACAGGATTCTGATGAAGTAAACCCTTTTTCAAAATTGAGCTACTTGGCATTATCAGTACGAAATGCCTTAATCTTTTGTCAAACTGAGTGCACATTTTATTTATGCTTGAGTAAATAAACTTAAGTGAATCTACTAAAATCATCAACAAGCATCACAAAATATTGGTGCTCTTTATGTACTGAAACATGATATGGACCCAGACATCAAAGTGTATCAAATCAAAAAGAATTCCACATCTATTACCCAAATAATTAAAAGCCAACTCCTTTTTTAGCTAAAGGACAAAACTAAACAATTTTTATTCGTCATAGCCAAAGTATCCTTAACATCTAATGACGTTTATTGTTTGGATGACCAAACATCTTGTGCCAAACATCAAGAGACACTTGATTTGCACCAACAGAGACATAAGCTAAGCATCTTGAATTACTTTGAACCTCCAAGCCATATAATCCGCGACTTCTTCTAGCAATTACAATCGTTTTCTTGTGGTTCACTTCCTGAATCAATACATGATCGGAAAGAAACTACTGTAAGCATCTTTATCCATTGTAAGTTAGTTTACTAATAAGATATTCAATTTAAACTGAGCTACATAAAGAACATCGTGAAGTTTGAGTCCTTGAATAAGCACATCACCAACAATGTTAACGGGTAGAACAACATTATTAAGTAATATTACCGTAATTGTTTTGAGGCTCTTTTGCATTTGTGAACCTCTTAACTTCACGACAAATGTGGCACGAAGCACCGGTGTCCATTATACATGCCTGAGGAGGAATTGTTTGCAAGGAAAAAGACAGATTAACATATACCTGTCGGTGCAAGGAATTCTTGACACCGGTGCTTTTTTATACTCTCGTGATGCACCAAAAATAAATTGACTTTTTATGTATTTATTTTCTTTTTACGGTTAAATAAAAACAAAAATAAAAACAAAATCGTATGATTAAAATGTCGAAAGCGCAATAAAATCTCATAAATAATCAATTTTTTAGTCTTTTTTAATGTTATTATCGACTTTTATTTATTTAATTATATCAATAAAAAATAAATACTTATAAATTCGATCTTGGGGTTTTTTTTTCAATTCGATTGATATCAACAATAAAAAAAAAAAATATATATATATATATATATATATATATATTCTATGGACCCAATCATAATACGCATTTTACTTTTAACATGATCTAAGAGTCATGTATAAAGAAACAACGTAAAATAATCATTAATATAAAGAAAAGACATACAAATGCTTACTTGAATTGAAGTAGCGGGAATTAAAACATGTCGGGCGACGAACTGAACAACCGTTTGATGGCGACGAACAATGATAGTGAATTTTAAGCTGACGTGCTGATAACATATTATAGAATAACTGAAAGAGAACAACAATATAATATAGAGAAGGAAATATGTATTTCTCATTAATCATAAGCCCTTTATATATGGATGAGTTTCAAGTAATACTACGAGATATTTCTGTTTTCGTCTAACTCTGATATCTCTTTCTCTATCGTCATATCCTATAGATGACACCCTTATCATATAGTAGGGGACCAATTGTACATTGTTTATGGCCTTTTATTAATGGATGTAAAACTATAACTCACCTCATTCCTTCTCTAGTTTTTTCAGCAAACAAAAGTAATACGTCTTATCATCGCCTCTGTAATTTGTATGAATTTATATTTGTTATCTTTGTGATATGATCGAAAGCTTTAGGGGTAACATGACCTCCAAAAAGATTGAAATATCTCTGGCATTAAAAGTAGTTCAGTACTAAATGTATTGTAGAACATCGAATTTTATTTTATTGTATTTAATATTTACCAACACCAAGACGGTGCAAGATTAGGTATCTGATTAGAATAACTTGGTGTAAATTTAGGGGTCGTTTACCAAACTCTTATCATGTGTCATTTATCTTACTGCGTGAGCATGCTAAGAACCAAGAATCATGCCCGGTAAGAAGCATAACAGGACAAAGAATCTTACTCATTAAGTAAGTGAGAAGACTTTTTCTCGGTAAGAAGAGCGTTTACCAATAATCCATTTTGATGATTAAAAATGACACGATAAAATAAGTAAAAGCGATGACTCTTGCCAATAACGCGTACTACACTTAACTAGTAAGCATTTGGTAAATGATCTATTAGTATAGAAAATAAGCATTGATGTTGAGTCAGAGATATTGTAAAAAGTAAAAACATAGTTTTAGACAAGTGTGAAATTTAAAGAGTAAATTACGATTTTCTTCACTGTGGTCTGTTAATAATTTTGATTCTCATCTTTGTGGTTTAGTCAATTTTTATTATTACAGTTTGCAATTTATTACTATTTTCATCCTTGGATAATTTCTACCTTTAAGTACAATGGACCAAAACAGTAAATAATTGTAAACCAAGGACCGAAACAACAATAAATTGTAAATCATAAGGACGAAAATAGCACTGATTTACAAATCATAGGGATGAAACCATAAATTGTAATTCATATGAACGAAAATCACAACTTTTAACAAAGCATAGGGACGAAAAACATAATTTACTCTATTTTAAACTAAAAGTTTCTCACATACCTTTTACGGAATTATGAATATTTTAATGAAAATTAATTAAAATAACCATTTTGATCATGTGGTTTTACCTCTTAGCCATCTCCCTCCCATTTTTTAGGAAAATAGCCACAGGTTCGCAAAAAGCTAGGTCCATAATTGCGGACCCAGCTAAACAACAAAAATATTTACAATTTCTACCCCTATCCACACTAACTCACCTCCGCAATTGTGGATCTGCCCCTTGGAGTTACAAAAGTTACAGTTTCTACATAGGTCCACAATTGCAAACATAACTTTTTGCGGACCTACACGTGTCGGCCCCCAGTAAACCCTAAATTCAACCTTTTCTTAACCATATGAAAGTCTGCAATTTTTGACCTTTGACCTCCATAATTTTTTAAAAATTTCTCATTTTTTGTGGTTTTTATACTTTTTTATTTGCGGACATGCACTATTTTTTTAACAAAGCTTGAAGGAATTCTGAAAATTGTTCAAGAATTGTACTAACTTCTAGTAGTTGATTGATGGTTGGTTGGATGAATTCAATTCATCTGATCTATAAAATTGCTTTGAAGGAACGTTGAAGTTATACAGAAAAACAGTAGCAATTTAATTTCTTTCTTTCTTTGCTCATCATATATCTCCCGTTCTTCAGTTTATTTGAAGTTGAGTTCCGGTCCCGATAAAATTAAGTTATTATATTTTTCAAGTGGTGAATGAGTGAAAGAAAATGAAGAGTAGGACTATGTTTCACTTCTTCTGGTGAAATGATGCACCATGTTGTACAATTGCACACAAATGTTACACATCAAACTTTGGTCGCTTATGTTTACAGAAAATGCGTTATCAATAATTTTGTTGGTATATATGTTAGTTTATAAGTATGAAACTTCAATCTATGAGTTAGCTGACGATGAAGATGTTCGTGGTTTCATGAAATTCGTCGTCGAGTCAAATAGACCGCCTACACTTTATGTGTGAAGGAGGTGATGTCGGTGGTAGTTCGAGCGTTGAAAACCATCAAATCCAAGATCAATATCAAACTCAAGGAATATATGTTCCTCATCTTGAGTCTGAGTCTCAATACGAGCGCTTCTATGACCCCTCCTTTTTTCGAGAGACACAACGAGTAGAAAAAGAAGGACATTTGTTGGAGTTGATGATGACGAGGCCCGTGTTTTCACATTGAGTATAACTAATATTGATTTATCAGAAACGAATGAAGATAAGACAAAGAAAATGTAGGAGCAAGAACTACTTCTGATAAATCATCCGCTTCTATAAATGATTTTTTTGATATGTCCTCTCCCTTCCGACCCAAGAGTCCTCTGTCACGCCCAACCAACCCATATATTACAATCATCTGAAGAATAGTTAGAGTCAGTTATTTGATACGAAAGAAGAATGATCATAGAGGTCAGAATGAAGTTCATTGAGAGGGTTTCGAGTATAGATCCCACAGAACTTCCAAAACAAGATACGAGATTGTTTATGTCCAACAGAATTGTGGTTGGCGTATAATGGTGTCTTCCATAGAAAAAGGCAAGATGTTTCATATACGAAAGTTTCAGGATGTACACATATGTACAAAGACCCAATTGCAACCCAATCACCATCAAGTAAAGAAAAAAGTGTTGGGTCATATATTGAAAGACAAATTTATAGATGCTAGTAGGGCACTTCAGCCACAAGACATTGTGCACGATATAAACCAACATTATGGTATTATTATCAGGTACCACCAAACTTGGCCTGCTAGATGGCATGTACTAAGCATGGTGAGGGGCAACCCCGAGGATTCGTTCATCCGACTCCTTGTATTTTTCTACAATATGGAGCTTCATAATCCAAGTATAATGACTAGAATAAGGATAGATGAGAGTGGACGTTTCGAGATTTGTTTCGCTACTCTTGATTGTGTGGTAGTATAACTATGTCATATGCATAAATATTATAAATTTATAACCTTTACATACGTAAACCACCAAAAAAAATTACAGATCCATTCTTTTTTGGCAAACTTGCTCTGTGTCCTTGTAACAGATGCTGCTCATTTGAAGGGATGTTTCTTGGATACAATTTTCTTAGCAGTTGCCATGGACACAAATAATAACATTGTGCTCATGACGTTCAAAGTGGGAAGGTATGAGACTAGAGATGTGTGGACTTGGTTTTTGTCCATGTTGAAGGAATGTATTGGAGATTTGGAAGGCTTGGTGTTTATGTCTGATAGGAACACTTTTATAAACCAAACAATTACCACCATGTTCCCAGGTCGCCATCATGTTCTATGTTGTCATCATCTGGAGATGAACGTAAAAACCAGGGACGCACGGATAAAATTTAATAACGAAACATTCTGGAAGGAATCTAAAGTATATAGGGTGCAAGAGTTTGACTGGATGATAGTCTACGAATCCATGTATATGGAGATAAATTGATGGATGAGGTTGGCCTAGAGAGGTGGTTAAGTGTCCATTTTCCTGGTATATGCTAAGATATCATGACTTCAGATAGTTCAAATTCGGTGAATGCACTATATTGTTTTGCATGCAAATTACTGATTGTCGCACTTATGGAGTACTTCTGAGGTTTTCAACAACAACGATATTCTTTTCATCGGGCTAAAGGAGGTTAATATACTTATAAATTTTTAATATATATATATATATATATATATACATTTGTTAGTTTTTGAGAATGTAACACAGTTAGAACATTTTTTGTAGTGAAAATCAATCACGTACTCACACCATGGGCACAGGCCAAGATTTAGAAAAGGGTTGGCAAGTCTTCAACATGGACTGTACACGAAATTGGCTATGGTTGATATGAGGCTCGAGATACCGTAGGACCGCAAAGGTCGATATGAATACTTTTACATGTGAATGTCAGCAAATGGAAATTTTTTGGCTTACTTTGTGGTCATGCCATCACTGTTGCAAGACAAAAACATTTTAGAGATTACAACCATTTGGCTGTAAATTATTTCATAGGAGAAAATTATATACTAGGACGTAGCCGTTCCAGCTGGACCTCCTAGATCATGGGTGTATGCAGATGTCACCCCTTATGACCGTCTATCCACCGCTAATAAGTAAAAGACAGGTTGGGTGACTGAGTAACAACGACCAACATCCATCTCATGGTGAAGGTCCTATATAGAAGAGATGTGGTAGGTGTGGACAACCATGACATACTTGTGCAAAATGTCCCTCCCCTAAATCATCAATTTTGTCTAGGATCAGAGCTTCTGGTAACCAAAGAAGACAATCTCAGTCACCATCAACTCTAGAACCACATGGAACTTTTACTGTTGATACTATATACCTAACTGTTGATTTTAACTAGTAAATCGTTTATGTTACTTTTAAGTTTGTTTGATGACTACTTTTAAGTGTTTGCTTCTTACATAGGATGCAATTATTCTTAAACAAAACAAATTATGTTAAACTAAAACATGATATTATTAAGACGCATAATGAAGCTAACATCCGTCCAGATAAAGTTCATAAAAACTAAACATACAACACACTGAAACTAATTCCCTTATGGATAAAGTGCTTTAGATTCATTCTAGTATCATTTTTCATCAATCATTTTCTACATCACGAGATACTGTTTTGCAATGTCCTTCATACATTTTTCCTCAACTCGAATCTGTTTTTATATTTGCTTAATAGTCTTCCGCTTCTCTTTGATCCCAACCTCAATTTGATCCAACCTCGATCTGATCCCGCCTTGTCTTGTTACTCCATAATTGATCACTTATTTCCTTTATCTCAGCTTTAGTTTTTTTTTTTTTTGATTGCTTCATCCTGGTATGCATGATTTGAGAAGATGGAGGGTTTGACGATGATGCCTTTCTAGCCATTTTTTGCAGGAAGTAGACAAGTAATTTTAGACGATTGAATATGGTTGGTATGATAATTGTGACTTTTGGGTTCTTGAGGCATCCTATTTATAGTACAAACATGGATGCACGTCCAAATTACGGAGGTCAAACTGGTCAAAACTGTGGACATAGATCTGGTCAAGATAATGAAATTTAATTCATCAGAAAAGGCTGCAAGATTCGTTTGAAAAAGCTTGACCTCCCCCACCTAGCCCTAGAGTTGTCATAGTGTTGTCAAATCATGTCATTAGTACAGGGACCAATGTGTAAATTACTATAGTTTGAAGGACCAATTTGTTGATTTGTTATTTTCTATCTTTCCCTATTTAATGGAAGAGGTTGAAAGATTTGTTACTTGTGCCCGATTATGTAAAGCAAGATGTCAAGGAATGGGAACTCAAATCTCTCTACTACTTTAAAAACGTGCCAATCCTCATGTAGAAAGGAAAAAATTGAAGAGGAAGAGATGGATTACTGATGCAAAACTACAAATTATGCATAAGCAAAATCGGGTTGTTGATGCAAAACAAAACAAATTAAAGAGAAAAAAAATTGAAGATGATGCATGGTTCGAACTTGCAATTGGAGAGACTGAAAGAAACATTAGGTACAATGAAGAGGACATCAAAAAATACACGAGATGGATAGAAGGAATTAAAGCACTCTATCCGCATGAATTTTAGTAGTTGTATTTTGATTAAATAGTGATCAATGTTCCTTAGCAATATAATATCATGCTTTCAGTAATAGTTCCTATCTTGAACTTTTGTAATCTATTGCTTTCAAATTATAGCTTTAGGTACTTGTATTTTATGTTCATTGTCCATTTCAAGTAATTGTATTTTAGTTATTTATCTGAATCGACTTGTTTTAAGCAAACAACATATCTTTGTAAGTGGAAAATGAGATTTCAGAGGTCAAACTAGTGAAAATTACGGATGTAGATCAGGGCAAGATAATCAAACCTCCATTTGTCTAAAAATCCTGCTAGATTCATTTGAAAAAGCCTGCAAGATTCGTCTGAAAAAGCCTGCAAGATTCTCTGAAAAAGCCTGCAGGATTCGTTTGAAAAAACCTCCAAGATTCATTTAAAAATGCCTTCAAGATTCGTCTGAAATTTCTTTGGTTACCTTGACTAGATCCACATTCGCAATCTCATCCAGATACATATCCGTAATCTCATTGACCTCCATGTTCGCCTATAAATACTTCATTCTAAACTATAAAAAACCACATAAAACGTATTTGTATCTGGCAAAAGTTTTACATATCGGCTTTGGTGGCATCCCAAAATCTTCATGTATGGAATTTCAGGTGTTTATCTCAATCTCTTCCAACTACTACGACCGGATTATATGATTAGTGTGTTTTTTTTGCTCTTACTTGTGTTAAATCTTGTTTAAGGCTAATCTTATTTATCAACAATTGCTTATCCACAATTTGTTCACCATGAAACTCCACCATCAAAGGTACTTCACATAAACACCTAGAAGACATTAATTCCACTTTCTAGAAATCTATGTTGACATGTTGGATGTCGACGATCTTTCCATACAACTACTTCACCAGATAATGGAAGAGCTAGGATATGATGAACGCAAATATTATAAGTTGCATTTTAAAAAGTCAAATGCAGACTTATTGAGTGGACAAGCATCGATCGTCAATCAAGATGTAATGAATATATGTCAATATGTTGACGGCCATACCATACATTGAAATGTACAACGAGAAAGTTAATGTTAACAGTTCTAGCCGAATATCATATAAGAAGTCGGACGGGATGGTGCAAAACCAACCATCGTGTAGCCGTAGCTTGACATTTTAATGACTTTGTATCTTAATAATAAACAACTTTTAATCTGTCATTTTATAAAACCTTATGTTGAAGAGGAGTTCGTTTGGGCAGACGGTGGATCACTTGTTTGATTTGTCCTTTCTTAGTGAAAGATGGGAGAGTTATGAGACCAATGGATGAGAAAGGATGCCTTAAGTCTATCATTAACGGTTGGCCGCCTTTGTCATCCACTATTATCATAACACTCCCATCTTTCATCAAGAAGGATAAAGCAAGAAGATCTCCACAGTCCGTGCAAACGAGCTTCTGATTATAATGGGGTTTTCAACACATTACATATTGGAGTTGCTAGTTAATTAATATACATTATCACTTAATTATCATGTGTAATGAATTTTTGTTGGTCAATTAAATATTTTATGTATGTATAGTATAGAATATGTAAACGTAAAACTGGAAATGTAATCAATACCAAGTTATCTATGTTGATCCTCTCTCTCAGTGATTTGATGATAATCCCTTTTCTCTTTCACGTTGTATTTGTGTTTCTGTATTTTCAGTTCCAACGATCTTCACTGAGTATGTTCAGTGATCGCTGAAGAACTTGCATTGTAAATCTATCAGAGACAGCAATACTTCAAGAAGATAACACTCA
>NC_037528.1:39039395-39040757 GCF_001531365.2 Cynara cardunculus var. scolymus | reverse complement strand
GATGATGAGACCTTCAGGTCATTCCAGCATTCAGCGATCAAAGGAAGCTTGCTTAGCACGATTGTTGTTGTCTTGTCCTTATGCACACAAAGGACAAAACCCATACCCTTACAAAAGTTAGTAAACACAAGATAATGGCTCTCTTACCAAACCTCCATGGTTTGTCTGTGACAACTTTAGTCTCTGGAAGAACCGGATGTCCCTCTTTCTGGAAGGTGTGGATCCTGAAATTCCACATTACATAGAAAATGGACCATATATTCCATTTGCTATTGTTCCGACTGTTGCAGAAACAGCTACGACTGCCGCGATTCCTAAACGGCAGATTCCAAAGCTTCCACATCAATGGAGCGATGAGGACAAGAAGAAAATAGCTATAGACATGCGTGCTCGGTCTATAATAGCTATGTCTCTTCCTGATGAGTTCTATCACTCAGTGATGAAACTCAAAACTTCTAAATYCRTATGGGATACACTTTGTGTCCAATATGAAGGAACCACTCAAGTTCAGGAGACTAGAAAGATCAATCTAGTAAGACAGTATGAAAGCTTTCTCTGTGGAAAGTCTGAGACACTGTCTGAAGTACATCAAAGATTTATTTGCCTTCTTATTGATCTTAGGGCTGTCGGTAGGGAATATTCTAATTCTGAAACCTTGACTAAGTTTCTAGAATTCCTTCCTGAGTCTTGGGACACCTTTTCCATGTGTCTCAAGATGTCAAATGACATGTCCACTCTTTCTCTTTCTACTTTATACGAGATTCTGCTTAACCATGAGCAATCTCATCAATTGAAAAGAAATCTTGTAAAAGAATCCAGGGAAATGAAAAGCTCTCCTTTAGCTTTGATCTCTGAAGCTTCTTCAGTTGAAACTTCTACTCCTTTTGTTTCTTCTCTACCTCCCGTTGTCATCACGGAGATAGATTCTTCTGAGGACATTCCAGAATCTGATTTAACAGATTTTAATGAGTTCCTGGCACTCCTGACTAAGTCATTCAGGAGGTTCGTCAGCAAAAGCAATTTCCGCAGATCTCCTCAGCTATGCTTAAGAGAGAAGCCAAAGTCTGAAAGAATAGATAAGGCTTCAGCTGTCTGCTACAACTGTCACCAGTTCGGACATTTTGCAGGTGAATGCAGATCAAAGAAGACTGCGACGCCATCTTCTAAAGCTTCCTCCTCCTCCTTCAGGACCAAAGATGAAAAATACTTAAAACTGAAGGAGAAATACAAGAAGATGAAGAATAACCAGAGAAAGGCTAAAGGCCTTATTGCTGAAGAGCATGACTGGGCTGAATCATCTGATGAATCATCTTCAGATGAAGAAGATAAAGCCTATGTCTGCTTGATGGCCATTGATGCTGA
>NC_037528.1:39031402-39036920 GCF_001531365.2 Cynara cardunculus var. scolymus | reverse complement strand
GGTTATTCGGATAGTGATTTTGTAGGTTGCAAAATTGATAGGAAAAGCACCACTGGAGGCTGTCAGCTTCTAGGTGGAAAGTTGGTGAGCTGGACAAGCAAAAAGCAAAATTCAGTGTCCACATCAACAGTTGAAGCTGAGTATGTAGCCGCTGGTACTTGACTACGATATTCAGTTTTCAAAGATTCATATTTATTGTGATAGCACCAGTGTCATTGCAATTGCAAACAACCCTGTTCTTCACTCCAAGACCAAACATATTGAGATCCGATATCATTTTATCAGAGATCATGTTATGAATGGTGATATTGAACTTCACTTCATTCCAACTGAGTATCAACTCGCTGACCTTTTCACCAAGCCTYTTGATGAGACAAGATTTAATATATTGATCAGCGAATTAGGCATGTTGAACACTGAAGATTAACCTTCAGTCATTAAACATTACTCAGTAAGTGAAATGATTCAGTGCTCTATCCTTAACACAAAACTCTTGAGTAAATATATCTACTCTCTAAGGTATGATTACTATTTTCTTTTCCAAACTTAAAACTTTCACTGAATATTTCTTTTCAGTGATAAAATGTTTTAAAAGGTGGTCTCAGTGATTCTCAACACACCAAATCTTAAATTATATCTTTATACTTATCTTAGAAATCTAAAAAATCACTGACTCTTTTCTTCAGTAAAAACAATTTTTGTTTTTAAAAGAAAATAATAAATGCATCGTCTTTATGACGACATTCTCTGTTTTCTATGAGCGACGCTTTGAGATGCACAAAATGACCTGTCATTATGCTACCTCATTAAATGTCATCCAATCGTGGATGAGAACGTGACATGTTTTTCATCATGACCACTTTCCTAAACCGTCATCTTTTTCTCTCTCATATTTCTTCTATCTCTCCTCTTACCTATAAATATGAGATTTCTTCTTCACTTTTCTCTTTACGCTTTCAAAATCATTAGACGAACTTCTGCTAAGATTATTCCAAAGCAAGAACTCTCTCTTCACACCTCTTTTTTCGACCTTTCCTCTTCACTTTCAAAGTTCAGAATCTTCTTTTCTTCTACGTTTTAAAGAAATGTGTTTAATCTTATTAAGAACTTTGTTCTCTTAATATATTAAACTGTAAAGATTTTTAATCATCTCCTTCTTGATTAACAAATCTGTTTCTTTATACACATTTTACTTGAAAAACCTTAATTTTTTAAGGATTTTTCAAATGAAGTTTTTCCTTGTTTATAAACTTTTTCTATACTCTTTAACATATACTCTTGGTATATTTCTAACCCTGTTTCTTCCTGTTTATGTTTATTTTTAACAATATACAGATGGCTGTCAAGAACGTCAACTTCACCATTGATGAGATCTCTATGAAGGCCAACAACCACATTGCCTTGCTAGAGATACCCTCCACCAGAGCTTTTTACCAAGAGGCGGCGGACTTCCTCAAACAGTCGTCCCTTGGATATGCTCTCAACCATGAGCCCCTCATGGTCCAGGAACTTCTCTAACAGTTCTGGTACACTACTGAGATAGTCGAGGTTCAAGACGAAGCTGGACGCATTATGGAGCAAATCCACTTCACTTTCAACTGCATGGAAGTGAACTTTGGGGTTTCTACACTCCGATCAGCTCTCCGTCTTCCCAGGGGTCCCTTCGACAGCGAACCCTCCACCACCGAGATCATCTCCTTTCTCGATGCCATTGGCTACCAGTGGCCAATGAAGGACTCCAGCGCTCCTCTCAAATCCCTCACGAAGATTGAGAAAAAAAAGGATGTCAGTCGTCTGGCAATACCTGTTTTCTCATTTCATCCACTGCATGGGTGGAAAAACWGGMGGTCAGGACCAGGCYTCYAGGATYGCCTTRAYCATAGGCGTMTCTRCGATWCARCRTCGCAATATAAATTATGTTGCGGTCATTTTCGATGACCTAGTGCTGAAGCTGAACAAGCRCCARCGAGAAAAGGTGGTGCCTTACWCCAGGTTTCTTTCTATGGTATTGACTAAGATCTTCAAAAGTCTTTACCCCAAAGAAGGAAACCTTGCAGCTTTTAGGCTTGGATCCAGGATTCTRGATCATAAGCTGAGGGACAGTGATGTGGCACTTTCTTCCATTGTGTCCATCACTACCTCTTCCTCTCAGGTGGTCAGGACAAGGGCAAACCCCCCCGAGTCTAGCCAAGCCACCAAAACCCCTTCAAAACGACCCTCTTAACCAACTCTTGGTTCTCCTCAGAGAGCCAATAAAGCCAAAAAGGGGTCAGCCACATCACTAGTTGGGGCCTCTCAAAAGGCTTCAGTTATTGAAACTAGCCTTACCATCGAGGCGTCTTCTGTTATCCCTCTCAGCTCTTCAGAGATTTCTCCCATCACTGTCGTATCACTGGTACCTTCACCAATCATTTCAGTGACCCAAATCACTGAAAGTGTAGAKATCAGCGCCGCCACTGCTGAACACCCACGTCTTTTCTCAACCATTTTCTCTTCTCCTCCCTCCTTGCTCTTTACACATGTCGATGATGTATCAGCGACTGTTCTTTCTGATACTGAGACACGCACCACTGGACCTGAGGCTGCTCCTCTCGATACTCCTCAGTATACGGATGTCCATCCTCACGAGGACATCTTTGCTCCTACCAGTGACACTCCTTTCGATGTCACTGAAGACCCCTCACGTATTCCATCTTCCTACCCCTTCATTTCTTCTAACCTTGAGCCTTCAGCTCACACTTCTTCTTTTGCAGGTCCTTCTTTGATGCATCAGCCTGATGTTCAAGAAGTGGAAAAGGGAGAAAGAGAGAAAGATGATGGAGGAGATGAAGATGTCGATGATGACTATGATATGTCATCGGATATCAAGCTTCTCCTTTCAGCCGTTGATACTGTTCTCTCCACAACGAAGTTCACCAAGAGATGCTCCGCCAAGGCGATCTTGATGCGAACTTCCTTGCCCTCCAGGCAGATGTTCAAGAAGTTCAGAGTCAACTCCAGACTCTCCAAGAAGCTTTTTACGCAAACAACAACGCCATTGCTGTTCTTCACAGCAGGGCTGACGATGCTCAGGCGATAACTGATCAGCAGACTGGTCTTCTTCAACAAATCCTGGATGTTGTCCGTCAACCAACTCCAGTGATTGCACCTTCCTTCTCTGCCGATGATCACGCCCAGCTCCATGAGACGCGTGAGGCAACAACAACTCTAGCCAATGCTTTGCAAAGGCTGGAGGAATCCATGGTTCTTCAGCGTCAGCGCTTGGACGAACTCTCTGGCCAATTCTCTCGAGTCTTAGCCAGAGAGGGGGAGATGAGGTCTAATGCTGGTGAATCATCTGATGCTGCTCCTACAGCTTCTCAGGCTGTTGGCCCAGTATCAGCTTCAATTGCAGTTCAAGCTGAGGCTCTCGGAGCTGAAGCAGTTGCTGCTCTTGTAATCACGTCCATCGAAGCTGCTCTAGCTGAGGTTGACGAAGCCATCCCTAGGGATGATGTCCATACCATCACTGCTGTTGGTGATGGTGATGATGTTGATGATGATGAAGAAGAAGATGATGAAGACGATAATGAACCTGTCATTCCAGACACCGGAGATGATCTAGATGGTGACGACGACGATGATAATGAAGATGACTTTACTATCAAGTTCCAGAAACCATCAACCGTCACCAAAGGTGTTGCTCTCGGGGACTCTGCATCCCAGGGGGAGCAAAGGCAAGGTGAATCGACTCCATCAGGGAACCAGGACCCCAAGTCGAAAGGCAAGGCGATCGCTGAAGAAGGTARCTTGAAGGTACTTTTCAAAAGCCCTCAACAAACCTTGTTTGAAGACTCTACCTCTCAGGTAGTGATTACTTCACAATATCAACTTCATATCCCATCAACAACCTGCGGTCGACTGGAGCGGGTGTCTGATCAACCCGTCTCTTGTGCTCCAACAAACCAGCAGATGTCTCAGCTGAAGGAGTCACTCGACCAGACTAGCGTAAAAATTCCTCTTCGTACCTCTAGTGGTGGTGAGTTTGACTTCTTATTCTGAAGCTGAAAGACTCGAGGCATTAAGGGCTGAAGAAGAGCTAGAGCTTCAAAAGAAGCAGACTGAAGACAGCTTAAAGCTGGCCAAGTCACTAGCTGCTAAAGTCCTTCCCAAGAAGAAGTCCAAGAAAACGGTGAATCCTGTCCAAGCCCAAGCTAGACTTCTTTCGATTGCTGAAGCTGAACGCAAGAAGAAGCTAAAGCTGGAGGATAAGGATAAGCAATGGAGCGAAGCAAAACTAAAAAAGATACTCAGTCCCTGCCCAATCATCAGCGTCAGCATCAGCGGATGTTCTAAAGACGATGGAACACTGGTCTCAATGCTCATCACCAGGGCCAATCTTGATGCCGTTACCGAGTACCCTTCCTACCTTGGCCGCTATGGATACAGCGAATGGATGGAGATCAAACAAGCCATTCAGCAATCCAAGTCGAGACACAAGACACTTATCGAGGACACCATCAATGAGCTCATCAAAAGGATGTCTAGGTATGTCAAGGTCCCTGACTAGCTAACTCTGAAGAAAGATGGGAAGAGAAACTCAAGCTCTTTGATCCTAATGATGGACCATTCCTAAGGAATGAACATGAAACAAGGTTCTTCTTAGATGAAGTCCTGAAGGGTCATAAGAGTATAGACATTTATATGCTGAATCTTGACTTGCCAGATAAGGGTCCCTATACACCCAACTCTGTGCATTTTAAACCTGAGTTAGGGGTGATATTCCTTGACTATGAAGGTGAAGTCAGATTTCAGAGAATATCAGAGCTACATTTATGTCCAATGGATCACTTGGTTTATCTTTTGCTCTGGATAGATGATAGCATACCTGGAAAAGTCGTAGATCTAAAGATACGAAGGGAATTCCTACGTCGAAGAAACCTTGGTGAAGATGTACCTGATTACATAGATCTAAGTGTTCTAGAATAAGATTCTCTTTGTAACAACAATCCACTTTTCCTTGTAACTTCATGTACTATATCTCCTTTCAGTTATTATACTTATATTTTGTAAGTTCTGGACATGTACTATAATACTTGTAATATTTTCTATTATTAATAAAATGAGTATTCCATGTACTTCACTGAAAAAGATCCCTGAAAAAAGTAATAGGGACACAAGTCTATGAGTTCTAGTGTTACTTTTAGCATTCACTGACAGTCTATAATTCAGTGAATAAGCTTTCAGTTTCAGTTTCCGTACTTGTAATTTTCTTAGATATAACTTAAGAAAACTTCTCAAACTGAGACTGACCAAACTGAAAAAGATGCTAAAATAGTAAAAAGGGATATACACTTTATATATAACTTTTCCTTACTATTATTTGATAAGATAACCTTCTTTATGTTATCTTGTTATCATCAAATAGGGGGAGATTGTTGATCCTCTCTCTCAGTGATTTGATGATAATCCCTTTTCTCTTTCACGTTGTATTTATGTTTCTGTATTTTCAGTTCCAGCGATCTTCACTGAGTATGTT
>NC_037528.1:39028143-39031257 GCF_001531365.2 Cynara cardunculus var. scolymus | reverse complement strand
CTATCTACATATGTGTGAAGACTGCTCTAGCTTCAGCGAATGATGATGAGACCTTCAGGTCATTCCAGCATTCAGCGATCAAATGAAGCTTGCTTAGCACGATTGTTGTTGTCTTGTCCTTATGCATACAAAGGACAAAACCCATACCCTTACAAAAGTTAGTATGGTACGGAGCCGATTAGTTGACTCTTTGTCCACCAACTTTAGGTAAGGATGTCTGCTCAGAAATAGTGGTTTTGTACTATTTACTGTAGCAAAGGACAAGCCTTCCTCTTAAGGTTTGACACGCACTCTAAGCCTACCATATTGCATTAAATGGATATTTAATGCACTGGGTATAAATAGAAGTGTTTCTTCTCCATAGAGAGAGCGCGCATCTCTCTCTARCCTTATTCTTACTTCAAGCATCTTCTAGCTTAAGTAAAGGATCTTTCTTTTAGCAACTTCTTTTCTTGTAATTGCTAAAGCTTTGTGTGTAACCAAAGATTGTTTATATAGGTTTTTATTATCTTATCTTTCCACAAACAATCTTGTAAAATATGTATTGATCTTCTCTATCAATATATATTTTAAATTTGAAAATATTGTGTTTGTATTCATCCCCCCTTCTACAAACTGTTTCACTTCTTGTAGATCCTTACGGGACCAACAATCTAATTCATAATAAATTATGTCATTTTGATCTGAAGTTGTACCATTGTATACAATAATGATAAATATAAAATAAGCTAATCCACCTGGCCGTCTGCGGCGTCACGTATAAGACCTTTTCCATGTGTCATCGCCACTCTATCGTCTTTGTTCTCGCATCATCGTAGCTGGTCAGCGTGTCACTGACAAGCTGATGCCTCTGACAACCAAGAAAACCCACATCCACGAACATCAACAAACAAAGTCAGACAACATCAGTGTGCGAAAGGCCCTCCATGTCTCTAAACCGCGTAACCACCTCAGTATTCTTCAAGTTTGTGGGATCTCGTGGTCTAGGTCATGTTGCGGCTGGAAACACCCTATTGTAAGTACATAGACCCAATATGTAAGTCTGTCAAGTTGAATCACCTAATCTATAATTATTTTAATTTCAAGGACCTAATCTGTAACTATTTTAAGTGGTAGACTAATTAAGAAGCTTTTGTATCTTAATGCACGTATTTAATTTATTCGGAGTGCCTATGACTTCGTTTCTCAGGAAATTCGTGATGAATAGCCCCTCCCAGAAATATATGTTCCCTTCATTTATCCTAGAAATTCAAATGAAGTTTGAATTTGTAATAAGAGTCTTTGATTGGGCAATAGGGACCAAAACTTTAACTATTGTAAGTGTAGGGACCTAATTTGTAACTAATATAAATATAGGGGCCTAATCTGTAACTAATATAATTACAGGAACCTAATTTATAACTATTGTAAGTACATAGACCAAATATGTAACTCTTTTAAGTTAGAGCACCTAATTTGTAATTGTTCTAAATTCAGGGACCTAATTTGTAATTGTTTTAAGTGATACACTAATTATAGGAACCAAAACTATAACTATTGCAAGTGGAGGGACCTAATATGTTACTAATCTAATTACAGGGACCTAGTTTGTAACTACTGTAAGTGTAGGGACCAAAAAAACTCTTTTAAGTTTAAGGATCTTCTGTAAATACTCTAAATGTAAGGACCTAATATGTAACTAATATAATTATAGGGATGTAATATGTAACTATTTAAAGTGCAAGGACCAAATCTATAAATATTTAAAGTTCGTAGAACAATTATATAAATACACTAATTATAGGGACCTAATCTGGCAGAAACCAAATCTAGCAGAAACCTAATCAGTAAATATTCCAAGTGCATGAACCAAAATTGATTTTTTTATGGGTGGACCAAGAATAATTGCGGACCAGTTCGCAATTTTTGCAGACTTACTCTTGGTCTACCCGGAAAAGAAATTCGATTTTGAAGCCAAAACACCCATTTTCATAAAAGATCGTATAGTAAACCTATAATAATGTGTTAAAACTACAAAATCATTGGATAAAGAACAATAAAACAAAACTACAAAATTATCTGCAATCTTTATAAATAAGAACAATTTATGTACATACGGGGAAAAGAAAAACTTACCTTACGAGCCGTTGCAGAAAATAAGGGATTACTGACATGGAAAATCGTTAAAAAGAATCATGTGGTTTTTTTTGTGAAGAGAATTTTTTTTCGTGCAAATTTTGGTCCCCACTTCTTTGTATTTGTATAATAATAAGAAGGGGAAAGAGGTGATTGCGGACTTGTTAGGGTCAAAAAATTTCAAAAAACGGTGTCTTCTTGAGAAATGATTCGATTGGGGTTTATAAGCGGCCTACACGTATAGGTCCGCAAAACGGCAGGTCATAATTCTATAAATTTTGAAACTCCAAGGGGTAGATCTACAATTGCAAATATAAGTTATTGCGAGCGTGGGTAGAAAGTGAAATTTTTTCGTTGTTTAGCTGACGGACCTAGCTTATTGTGGACCAGTGGCTATTTTCGTAAAATTGAGAGAGAAATAACAAGAAGATAAAACTACATGATTAAAATGACTATTTTAATTAATTTATTTATTAAAATGCCTTTTGAAAAATGTGTAGAACTTTCCACCAACACATTTCTTATAAGGATTTGAATAATTTGTTGATGTGATCTTCAAACAGTATTTGTATGAATTTGAATTATATTATACTTCAAAGTTTGGTAAAAGTTGTTCAAATTCAAATAATTTGGAAAAGTAAAAAAGAATATTTGTCACTTCTGGAAAAGTCTAATTTTTGGAAAATAAATCAAGAAAGATGTCATTGGAAAACAATTCAAAATTGCTACAATGCTTTTTGGACGTTTGAGTTTTCATAAGTCTTGGATTTTTATTAGTTCTTAGATAGATTATCGTTACTTTTTTAAATTATATTCCTTATTAATATTGATTATTATCTATTTCTATTAATTATAAATAAACTAGAAGAGTACTCGCGCAATGCAGCGAGATACATCATGTTTTTAATATTTCATTTTATTCTTTATCTCAGTCGATGTTATAATATGACTTTATGTGATTTTGAGAAAGCGATGATGTTTTTATTTTTGAATAAAATA
>NC_037528.1:39025094-39026808 GCF_001531365.2 Cynara cardunculus var. scolymus | reverse complement strand
AACCGTGTGAACCAATTTCGACCAATAAGAAAATTCCATTTATTTTTAATTAAATTTAATTGATAAGGTTATTTATGTCATTTTACAAAAAATTTTGATAATTAAGGAAGTTAGTAATATATTTTATTTAAGGCAAATTTAATAGGAGAAAGTATGAAAAATGGTAATGTTTTAAGCTTTTATTGTAATATATTATTAAAATCTATATTTTTAAGAAATTGCAATGGAATGAATCTTCTGCGTATCTTGTTCATGTAAAAATATGAAGGTGTATGCAATAGATTATGATGGTTCATGTATCACCCTAACAGCCCTTGTGCACTATTTTTTAATAGGAGAAGGTGAAAAGATTTCATTGGAAAATAATTAATGAAATAGATTCAAGATAGTGAAACGTTTTCATTTTCTTAACAAATTCGAGATTAATGAACTACTTTCATTGAGATCCATGTAAAAATGTATATGAAGTTGTTGCRTTCAGTTGTTATAATAGTCATGATACGGTTGCATAATTGGTTTTGTTCTTTTTGAAATATACGTATCGTGAAATGGGTGCATTATGGAATAGATTCATTTAAAATAGTTAATGAAATAGTTAATGAAATAGATTGAGGTAAAACAGTTAATGAAATAGATTCATGTAAAAAGTTAATAAAGTAAAACTCGTTTAATGCAYTACTTTCATCGTGATCCATGATGCATTGTATCAGAAGTTGAATCGCTATGTTGTTAGAATGGTCATGAAACGAGTGCATATTGGGTTTTGTTCTTTTTGAAATATACGTATAATGAAACGGGTGTATAATGGAATATATTAAAGTGAAATATTTAACGAAATAGTTTCATGTAAAATATGTAATGAAAAAAATTCAAGCAAAAAAAGTTAATGAAATACATTCATAGGTAATGAAATCATTAATAATGGATTTTGTACGTTATGAWGTTAATATGCATGCAAGAATTTGAAGGTGAAAGTGTTTCATTGCAAAAAATTTATAACGAAATAATTTCATTATAATGAAACGTTTTCTTTTTCAAAGTAATTCGAGATTAATGCACTACTTTCATCGTGCAACGGGTTTTGTTCTATTTGAATGGTCATGAAACGGGTGTATATTGGGTTTTGTTCTATTTGAAAATATATGTATCATGCAACGGGTGCGTAATGGAATAATTAACGTGAAATAATTTCATGTAAAAATATGTAATCAAAAAATTCATGTAAAAAAGTTAATGAAATATATAATGAAATAGATTCATAGGTAATGAAATAATTCATAATGGAAATTGTTCGATATGAAGTTAATCTGCATGTAAGAATTTTCTTACGTGAAAATGTTTCATTGCAAAATAGTTAAAGAAACGCATTCTTGATAATGAAACGTTTTCATTTTCTAAATAATTCGATATTAATGTATCACTTTAATTGTGATCCATGTTGCATTGTATCTGAAGTTGATCCGTTCAGTTGTTAGAATTGTCATGAAACGGGTGCGTAATGAGTTTTGTTCTACACGAACCATGCAAACCATGAAACGGGTACATAGTATTTGTTATTGTACATGAAATTAATGTGCATTAAAATATGACAATTTCATGTTGAATTAGTGAAAAATGATACGTTTTCATATGAATTTAAAGTGCATTAAAATACAAATTAATGTGCATTAATGATACGTTTTCATATGTTTACCATTCTACCCTTATTGATTAA
>NC_037528.1:38979157-39022944 GCF_001531365.2 Cynara cardunculus var. scolymus | reverse complement strand
TAGGGATGAACGGGTTTAAGAGTTTTAAGAGTTTAAGAGTTTTTAAGAGTTTTAGCCAAATGCATTATAATATAGTATAGATATTAATTAATATGAACTGAAAATTAATTATTAATTATACATTAATATTATTTATAATAATTAATAATCATAAATTATTTTCATATTATTATTATTATTTTAGTCTATACTATATTATAAAACATTTGACAAAAACTCTTAAAAATGATTTTTTTATGTACGAAGTACTGTTTATTGATGTATATTACTTAAAATTTAAGATTACAAGTAAATTATGCATAAGTACAACTTATTAAAGTTTCATACTTGAATTCATCTAACTAACTGCAGATAAACATTATCAAATATTGGATAAACATCTCATTTTAAATATAAAAAATCTAAAATATATAATTATGATAATCATTGATAACTAACAGGATACTTAGTTATTATCTTTATAAAAAAAATTATATTATTAAAGATAAATTAAATTTCATTGTTATTAAATCTAAATTAAATTATAATTAAGAAAATTACATCAAAACACAAGAACTTTAAAAAGATTAATTTAATATTGATATCGATATTTTTTTTTTCAAAATTTTATGATATTTTTAAATTTATATTTTATTCAAAAATAAAAAAATGATCACTTTCTCAAAACCACATAAAACCAATGTTTACTTAAAGTTCAAAATTACAAGTAAATTATGCAAAAGTACAACTTATTAAAGCTCAATGTTTGAATTCATATAAACATAATCAAATAGAGAAAAAATATTTTATTTTAAAATATAAAATATAATTAAGATAATTATAGAGTTCTAACAAAATAATTAATTATTATCTTTATAAGAAAATTATATTGTTAAACCAAATATAAATTACTTCGTTATTGTACCTAAATTAAATTATCAAAAATTGAATAAAAAAAATTACACAAAAAAATGAGAAATTTTAAATAATTAATTTGATACTAATATCGATATATTTTTGTCTAATTTTTATGATATCTTCATACTTATATTTTATTCAAAAATAAAAACATCATCGTTTTTTATCAAAATCACAGCATAATACTATATTATAACATCGACTGAGATAAATAATAAAATAAAATATTAAAATCAAGATGTATCTCGCTGCATTGCACGAGTACCCTTCTAGTTATTATTAAATATAACCTAAATATCACAATTTTAATAATGTTTATATAACATAAACCTTGTAGTTATACTTATTTTGTTTCATATATAATATAAATGTGTTAAATAATTTAATTATTAAAAATACCTTTTGAAAAATTATTAATTAATTAAGATATATGAGGTATACCATTTTTATTCTTATTCTATATGTAATGGTTATTTAAAATCATAAATACTAGATTTTTTCTAAAATTCTAATATTACAATACATAATAATCAATTTAAGATTCTTTAAATCAATATATTATTTTTTTTTCCATCTTGTTTGTATTAATTAATATATTATATTATTAAGGATCTTTTTCCATTATAATTTGCAATATTATAATTGATAAAATTTTCAATATATCATTTTTGGTCATTTTACATTCTTATGAACTAGTTTTGCCGAACATGATTTGTTCATCTGTTAGCATATCATCCATCAACTAACTTATCAGCTATAGACTAGTTTATTAACTATTCGCCAAACATAGCCTTAATATAGCATTATCTCAAATGTATGGTATGTTAGGAATTGCATTTCTTCTAATTTTACCCCCGAGTCCTAAGCTCCCTTAATATGTCTTAATTTCACTTGCTTTATGTCTCATCATACGAACTTTCTCCTCTCACTAATTTATAATCATTTAGGAACTACTTAAGATGATATATATTCCCAAATTTTACAAGCTTATGGATCTTGAAAAACTAAAAATCTTCAAAAAAAAATCTCGATCTAAATAACGAGCCGAGAGTTATAACCCCAGAAGTTTAATATGAAAAAAGCTTACAAAATTGTTTACGATATGTTTATGTTGAGTTTACGAACCGGTTAAGACGATCTATATATCTAGATTTTATAAACTTGAACATTATGATAAAATAAGCAATCGCAAAAAACAATCATCACCAATCGAAGTTACGAGTCGAGAATTGATACATCCCAAAATTCACTAAGAAAACGGTTATGGCATTGTTCCTAATTTGTTTGCAAAATATTTACGATGAGTATACAAACTGGTTATGATGATCAAGATTTTCAAATTTTACGAGCTTCTAGATTAATGACAAAATAACCAATTTGAAAAAAAAAATCATCACAATTTGAGTTACGAAATTAAAAATTATTGTCCCCCAAAGTTCATGAAGAAAATGGCTACGAAATCATTTACGAACCAATACTGATGACCTAGATTTCAAAAATTTACCGACATGTATCGTAATTGTATGGAATGTCCTACTCATGCGGTCCTGCCCGAGCTTTCCAATCAACTAATCCCCTATTTCAGGGACAGTAGATCATAAAAGATAAGCAACTAAAAAAATTCGTCTCGATCTAACTCCTAAGTTT
Source organism: Cynara cardunculus var. scolymus (assembly GCF_001531365.2). NCBI lineage: Eukaryota > Viridiplantae > Streptophyta > Magnoliopsida > Asterales > Asteraceae > Cynara > Cynara cardunculus. Next base: position 39,020,400 of record NC_037528.1, on the reverse strand, counting down.
GTAGTCAGGAGTTAAGATCCCTCGATATTTACAAAGAAAATGGTTATGGCCACGAAATTATTTACGGTTAGTTTATAAACTGATTATAGTGACCGTGATTCCTAAGTCTTATGGCTTGTATATAATCATCAGTATACATATTCCATTCTTGTGATCAAATTCAAATTTTGAAGAAACCATAGGGACCACCAAATAACAATGTAATTCACTCTAAAATCAATCTATCATTTTTCAAAGGAGAATTTTATTTTAAATTTGACGTATAAAAAATGTTTTTGGTTTTCCCTTAAAAAGGAGAAAAGACATCACGTTACTACGTTTCAAAATTTAGCAGAAAAGAACAACGTAGTTTTAATATTTGAGTTTTTGCCCCAAACTATTTGAAATGGACTTTAGATTTAAAAATGGTAGTTGCAAATGGAGCAACCAATATGTTCGGAGTTACTACGTGTTGAAGAGACTTAATGTTCTGGGTCTTGCTAAAGAGAACCCAACCAATCGACTTGAATTATTGTATCACGAATGTCTGGCATGGCATTATTTTAGAAGAAAGTAACCATAAACAGTTGTTCCAAACTTATAGGAAATTGATACACTAAAAGGAAAGTATTAGGGCCTCAAACCACACGCGAGTTTACGTGTCTTTCTTTACCTGTTGCATGCAAATATATCTATGAGTCCTTTATTGCAGCGTTATTCATGTATTGTTATGTCAATATATTATGATTCGATGGAAATGAAGATGTTATGATTGTATGTTTGTGCTCAAAATTTCTCTTGTTGGTACTATGTCAAGAGTCATTGACTCATAGAATGGGAGTCAGGTTCCATGGTATTATAATGGTTTATATGGGAGATGTCATCAGAATAAGACAAGTGTGTCTTGCAAGAAAATGTTATTCGTATGATCATCAAAAGAGGATTAGGTAGTGTAGGCAACGTCGTTACTGAAAAGCTGGTGGGACATGCTGCTAGATATGAGAAGGACGGAAACAATAGCAAGGATGACATAGGAAGAGTTTTAAGGTATTATACAGAAAGAAGGTCAACCTATGCCATGTTATAAGGCAGTTAGAAGAAGAATTCCTAAGATTGGAGCAAGGATTCATGAATTTACAAAGAAAGCAATATTTTCTAGCATCAAGGATGAGATATTTGGAGCTGAGTGATACATTTGGGGTATGAAAGACCATCATATGGAATTCATTGTGACTATGGGCCGGATGACATCCGAACAACAATAGATGCAGCATAGATGAGAGAGAGGTAAAAGAATTGCAAGGACAAGGAACGAAGTGACATGAAAACGAAGATGGAAGATAACGAACATTGTTCAAATAATTTAGATACCAACAATAACGGTAAAGACGACAAGAAGATGGAAACAATGGTACATATAAGTTTTTTGTAAAACAAAATCAGTGACATACAGGAGAGTGTAGATTGGGGAAGGTTGTTTGTGATGCTTGTGGGAAACCAAGTCATAGCACAAACGAGTGTAGGGTAAACAAGCGTCATTGCTATCACCATCAAGAATTAGGATATACTTCTCATAATTGCGAAAATGAAAAGATAATAAAGTAGTCGACAAAGCAGAGGGGAACGGAAAGATGTACCGAGACTCAACAAAGAGTCTTCCAAATGATAGTTGAGCAGATAAATTTTTTTTAATATCATGAAAGGTGCTACCGTGCCATTTTGTTGTGTGTGCAACCACATATATTTTAAAACTACAAGGGAACACAAGTTTCCCTATATAGAATTGGTTAGCAAGACTTTCTCGTCATCTCTGGTGCATGTTTGAATCTCATTTGTGTCATTTTTTAGTTTTTAGGTTTTAATCTCAAATGTATTTCGTTTTAAAAACACTTGCTATAAAAGACTCGAATATAAGACCTCACATAAAAAAACAAGAAACTAATTAATACTGATTTTATGAAAAAGTATTCATATCTTCATTTCTTAAAATCAAACTTTGTTGGAAAAAAATTTGGTAAGTTATATATTTAGTCTATACTATATTATAAAGTATTTGACAAAAACTCTTAAAAACAAATTTTTATGTATGAAATATTATTTATTGATACATATTACTTAAAATTCAATTGTACAAGTAAATTGTGCGTAAGTACAACTTATTAGAACTTTATTTTTGAATTCGTGTAACTAACTGCAAATAAACATAATTAAATACAAGATAAATATTTTATTTTCAATATAAAAAGTTAAAATATAATTARGATAATTATTGAGTTTTAACATAATACTTAATTATCATTCTTATAAAAATTATATTATTAAACAAAAATAAATTACTTTATTATTAAATCTAAATTAAATTATAATAAAAAATTGAATTAAAAATTATATAGAAAACGAGAACTATTAAATAATTAATTTAACACTAATATCGATACCTTTTTTTTTTCAAATTTATACTTTCTTTAAAAATAAAAATATTATCGTTTCATATTATATTAACAAAAAAATAAATAAAATAAAAAATTAAAATCTAAATATATCTCGTTTTATTTTATTATGCGAATATCTTTATAATAATAACAAACAAATGTGGAAAAGGTTAATCACTATAAGGATTCAATATGTGAAATGATGATGCCATAGTTTTCATGGACAGAAGACAAGGACATGATAATAAAAAAAAACAAGTGTGGTGGTAACTTCAATAATTGCAATATATTTCACAAATCATAATTTATTTATGGTGGTGAACATATATAATATAATATAATATAAAAAGACTTGTAATTTGTGTATGGTTGCCAAATTTAAGTGTTATTAAATAATCAAAAGGACGGCACAATCTAATAAATTTAGTATTATTAATTAAATACGTCCATCATATATTAATTTAGGGATTTATCACGGTCTTTTTAGATAATACATATAAAGGTTTAAAGAATGCAATACAAGAGAATATGAAAACGATCAAATTTATATGTATAATTTTACATTAATAATCGATAAAAAAAGTGGGAGGTCGACATGGCCAGTGATCTCACATTGCGTGAATCATATATGATTTTACACAAGAATTTAATGTAGAATCACATGTGATTTTACACAAGAATTTAACGTAGAATCACATATGATTTTATACAAGAATTTAATGTAGAATCACTTATGATTTTATACAAAAATTTAATGTAAAATCACATGTGATTAAACCGATTTTTATATACTTATTTGGTTACTATTCTTATATGAATCGGTAAAGGAGGATTTCGAGGTGGCCACGGTGGTAGTGGTGGTTTTCATGTGTGAATTTACACAAAGTCTTCTCATGAAAATCACACCGAACAATAACCACCCTAACTTTCATATAAAGAAAAACACAAAGTAAACATTCAACTTTCACAAGTAATCTCGCCAGAAAACGATGTAATGAATCTAAAGGTAGGCTTCCAATCCACCATGAAAGATATTAACGAAAGCCTCCATCTCCGTAGCCGAAAGGGACACACCGATCTCCAGATCCTCGGTCGATTCTTTGCAGGCACTCAGAGATATCGAATCATTATAATCTATCGAAATCGTTTCGTGCTTTCTCGGTTTCCCCCATCCGAAATCCAAGTCGTAAAAGTGGAGCCTTGGTGTCCCGGCAACCCCGATAATTGTCGTTGGCATGCCTTGCGACAGTAGCTCGTCCAACGGCCCTATATCTTTCACGACTCCATCTTTATCGGTCAAGATCTTATGCAGATTCTCTCCGAGCAATTTAGCAGCAGTCAAGAATCCTTCCTTTCCGTTCATCAAAAGTGCGGTTTTTGCCATCGCGATACACGGCACGACACAGTTCCCGAAATAGGCTGCGGGCAGCGGTGGATCCATACGTGCTCTACAATTTATGGTGAAACCAAATAGTTGTAGCTCATCGTTTCGTGATTTCGCAATGCAACTCCAGAAATAACCACATGCTACAGTAAAAGATGATACATATGCTAATGTTGGCAGTTGGGTAGAAACCCATTTCTTCAATCTATCGATAACAGTTCGTGTCAAGATCAACGTGACACGAACTTTATCGGTTGGTCCTGAAAGGCTCTGAGGTTGATACCCTTCGCAAAAAGTTTCAACCTTTGCGTTCTTTAGATAGCTTTCATCTAGTTTCGGGTAATTCACCACTCGATCAAAAAAAGGCAAAGTTCCATTGGCTAGAAACGACTCGTCTGAACCACATCTAGCGAACGATGTCCATGCCTTCAAGAAATAAAATCGAGTGCTAGCATCAGCAAGGAAATGGTGATTGGTCATTCCGATAGAGATCCCACAGTCAGGAAATAACGTCACTTGAACCGCGAAAACCGGGATTGTTACATGATCGGGTCCTTTAGCAGCTTTTGGCAGTTGAGGTATAAGATGATAAAACTTATCACAGTCTCGAGGATGGTTTCCCGTAAGATCGTTGAACTCAAGAGTACAGTCTGCGACCGTGAGCGCAACCGAGTCACCTTCAAGATAACGGATTTCAGGTTTTCGTGTAGGAGTAGGAAATACGATCAAGTTCCCCGCAAATGGGAAAAAATGTTGAAGGGTGATTGATAAGGATCGTTTAAGATTGGGAATGACAGTTTCAATGAAATGGGTTTTAGTGATGGGGAGGTCATAGAAGAAGAGATGGTGAACTGGATGGAAGGGTAGCCATGAGATGTCGAAGAAAGTCAGTGGCAGCGATCTGTCGTCTACGGTGGCTGGTGGTGGCGATACATCGGACTGTTCAAGAACAGTCAAGATGGGAAGGGAAGCCATGCTATTCAACTTGCGTCAATGTTCCAAAACGAGTGGAGTACGTAATATATAAGGATTAAGGAAAGGTTCCTTGTTTTTGCCGTAGCAGCTTCTTGTTGATTTAAATTAGAGTAAACTACAGACATGGTTTTGACGGATATAACCATTTTTTCTTTCTGTAGATTTCGAAAATAATTTTCAACATATATGTAACACCCTAATTTCACTCATAATATAGATTTGGTTTATAAGCTATTTAATTTTTACGAATCCGGCCTTAATTTTTTATCTATACTATTTTATAAAGTATTTGACAAAAATTCTTAATAACCATTTTTATATATGAAGTACTGTATATTGATGCATATTATTTAAAATTCAAGATTACAAGTAAATTACAAGTTATTAAAGCTCCATGTTTAAATTCGTGTGACTAATTGCGGATAAACATAATCAAATAGAGGATAAACATCTCATTTTAAAATATAAAAGATCTAAATATAATTAGGATAATTATCGAGTTCTAACTAAATAATTAATTATTATCTTTATAAGAAGATTATATATTAAACCAAATATAAATTGCTTCATTATTGAATCTAAATTAAATTATAATAAAAAAATTGAATTAAAAAATTACACAAAAAATAAAAAAATTTAATAGTTAGTTTGATACTAATATTGATATATTTTTGTCAAATTTTTATGATATCTTCAAATTTATATTTTATTCAAAAATAAAACATCATCGCTTTTTTAAAATTACATAAGATCATACTATAACATCGACTGAGATAAAAAATAAAATGAAATATTAAAATCAAAATATATATCGCTGCATTACGCGAGTACCCTTCTAATTTATCATAAAAAAACTCTTTTAGATACATAATTTTTTTTTATGGATTTGGTTCGTGAAGCAAACCACCATTCATTAATTTCTTTAAATTTAAAGGTATTTTTGTCTTTTATCATTTTTCTCCATTTAAATATCTTCTAACTAATTTTCATCTTGTTATTTTCTAGAGTAAACTACAAATTTGGTCCCTGTGGTTTATTGTTTGTAACATTTTTAGTCTTTATAGTTTCGAAATTACAGTTTCGCCACATGGTATATAAAAACGATCGGATTTTGTCACTCCCTTTAACAATCGTTAAAAGAACCCATTAAGTAAGGAGTATTTTAGATTTTTTTTAATTTTCCACACTTTTCTTTTAGAAATAAACTCTAAATAATTTATATTATATTTAATATATATATATATATATAGAGAGAGAGAGAGAGAGAGATATGAGTTATTATGCAACCCTTTATATTTGTACAACTAATACAAGTCAATCTCAACCGTTCATTTAATTTGATGAACATATGTGATTTTATAAAAGTTTTGATTGTTTCCTAATATAAAGTATTGATCATAATTAATGAACTTTAGTCATCTTATATAAATATTCAAATCATAATAAATGAACTCTCATCATTTACGTAAATATCTCAATTAATTGGGTTGCAAAGGTTGTACAAATGCACAAGGTTGTAAAAGAAATATACCCTATATATATGTATTTATGTATGTCTGCAACTTGTATCTTCACCGGAAAATCATCTTCGTCGGAAACTTCATCGACCGGTTCTCATCTCTATTCCCTCCCCTAATATATGTCCACCACACGTGCCCCCCCAAGTTTCACACCCTTTTTCGTACTTCTTTCCATCCTATCTTTTCATATCATCTCGTCGGCCATCTTCAACAACCAAAACCTTCCGTCTAGACCCAATTCTAAACACCAATATCAAAAATCAAACTCATATTCAAATCCAAATCCAAATCCAAATCCAAATCCAAATCCAAATCCAAGCACTATTACGGATCAATCCATATCTCAAGGAAAAGGAAAGTCTACTACACATTCAAATTTCATTTAGTATGTATTTCTATATTTAGTTGATTGATTGTGACTGTGCATTAATTTAGGCAATCATTTATCCTTTATGTTATTGTATTCCCTGTATAAATCCCCATTCTTGTTCAATAATATGAATTACTTATTCTCATATCCTCTATACCATTATATGGTATCAGAGCCTTCAATTTGCTCTCACGAGAAATCGATCCCAGCTTCTCTCTAATCAAAATTCTCATTCTTTGCAACCCAAGAAATGTCAAACACTATCATTCAGATCACATCAACCACTCACTTCCCTATCAAGCTCAATGCAAACAATTTTTCTGTCTGGAAGAAACAGATCCAATCGACACTCATTGGTTTGGATCTTGACAGCTTTATCAATAGGGAACATAAACCTCCACCAAAACTCATCACCGACAAAGATTCAAACAAACCAAACCTAGAATATACACGGTGGTTCCGGCAAGACCAAATCATTCTAAGCGCCATTCTTGGCAGTTGCGTCGATACAATCCAACCCATTTTGTCTTCAGCTGAAACCTCTCGCGAAGCATGGAAACGGCTAACCACCAGTTATGCCAGTACCTCTCACTCTAGAATTATCTCTCTAAAATCCAAACTTGCCAAGAACCCCAAAGGAAACCGATCTGTCGCTGAATTCCTCCACGACATGAAGTCAATTGCTGATGAACTCGCTCTTGTCCACAATCCTGTCGACGAGGAAGACCTGCTTATCCATATTCTCGGCCAACTAGGTGATGAATACAACATTGCTGCCCTAAAGGCTCGTGACACACTTATATCGTATCCCAAACTGTTTGATAATCTAGTTGACTTTGAAAGACAACTAGGCGACACAATGCCTTCCTCTCCTCCAATCATAAGTGTCAACTACACCCCACGAAGCAATGGTAGAACCAATTCCAAAAACCCTCAAGAAATGCAAAACCATCAATCTAGGTTCAACTATTCGGGACGTCAACAGTGGCCCAATTCCACTAATAATTCTGGTGGAAATCACCGAAAACACAGATCAGCTCATTGCCAATTCTGTAATATCCCGGGCCATGAAACCAAAGATTGTCGAAAACTCGCTCGATTCTTACGTGACAACAACGTTACACCACACCGATTCCCAATGCCAGCACTTCCAGACCTACTTCTTCATCCCCAACGTGGATGTTCGATACCGGAGCCTCACATCACTTTACTTCTGACAAATCCTCTCTTTACACACTCTCCGAGTATGGGGGGACCGGATGAAGTTATCCTTGGCGATGGTAAGCCTCTTTCCATATCTCACACTGGTAATGCACAACTATACACTTCCTCACGCCCACTCTCTTTATCTGATGTCTTATATGTTCCAAAACTTTGCAATAACCTTGTCTCGGTTGCTAAACTTTGTCAAACTTTCCCTATCATTTCCTTGTTAAGGATCTCAGCATGGGGGCCCGTCTAATATGGGGGAAGAATCATCTTGACATCTACCATGCCAATCTTCCTTCCACAACACAACTCAACTCCACTACAACCGTCTCGCTTCTTGATTGGCACCACAAACTCGGGCATCCATCCATTATGATTTTTAAATTTCTTGCACAATTCATAGGCCTTAAGTCATAGCTTCAAGATTTTCATTGTCATTCTTGTTCAATTAATAAAAGTCATAAAATACCCTTTGGTATCACTTCATTCACTACTTCAAAACCATTAGAACTTTTATACTCTGATGTGTGGGGACCAATTGAAAAATCCATTGATGGTTTCAATTATTATGTAATTTTTGTGGATTTCTACACCAAATATGTATAGGTATTTCCGATGAAACACAAGTTAGATATCAGAACACTTTTCCCACAGTTTAAAAACTTGGTTAAAAATATTTCCAAACTCCTTTGATCTCCACCTTTACTAACAATGGTGGTGAATATACAGGTCTCATTCCTTATCTACAAACCCATGGCATATCTCACTTTACCACCCCCCGCATACACCAAAACAAAATGGTATCGCTGAAAGACGCCACTGGTTCGGTTATATTTCACACCTCTAGACTTCATGAAATTGGGCCGAAAAGCAAGTATACAATATGGCCCAATGTCGTCTTTCCAAGTAATAAGTGGTACAAGTACCGAGTTATCGTCCACAGGGACTGTAGTCAAAGTTAGATTAGAGTCTAATGAAAGAGATGATTTCAGATGGCGATTTTGAAGACTTTTCTCTGATTTTAATATGATCCAAAACAAATTACAGAATATATAAAAGAAGCAAGGGTGTGAAACTTAAGTTGAGACCCAAACACGAATTCCAGCAGCCAATGCTATAAGAATGCTATAGCAAGCAGTGTTCCGAAACTAAGTTCCACCATCTATTTTAAAGGCATTCCTCTCGGACTTCACCATTTCACTATCTTATAGCTTTCCACCCATATCTCTATGTGGTGTCCGGACCGGGGATAGTGACACAATGGTGTTTTCAAAATATATGGATAAACAAATCCCTTTGTTAAAAATCACTCTCTCGAGCCGATTCCCATATCATTCGAGTTGGCATGTTCTTGATATTTCATCTCTGAATATATCACACTTTGACACTTTTGACAAGCGACCAACCCGTCGGGAGTTACGTTTTGAAAAACATAAATGACAAGTCTCCTTGTCGGCAACTTTCTCAAGTCTACCTCTTATGTCATCTAAGTTGACGTGCTTATTGATGGCTTATCTCTAAGTCCATCGCACTTTAACACTTTCAAGTGATCAACCCATCAAGAAGTGTGCTTGGTTTTATAAAAACTCGAATGAAACAATGGAACGTCGTTTTCAAAAACACTTAGCTACTATCGTTCGGTTTGAAAACTCACATTTTTGTCTCACACCCAAGCTATAAAAGCTTAGCTACTCATAACGGAAAGTAAAAAATAAATGACGGAAAGTAAAGACATAAATGTAAATTGCGTAAARTAAATAACGAGAAARTAAATGACGGGAAARTAWATAACGAKAAAATAAATTGCGAGAACGTAAATGACAAGAAAATAAATTGCGRAAAGTAAATGACGGAATGTAAAWGACAATAATCGTAAAGGAACGTAAAATAAAGAGCGGAAAATGAAAGACGAGAAATTAAAGAAGAAAACTCAAAAACTCAARAACTTGRAAATTTTTCTSAAAAGCTCTCAAAATCAGCTCTCACTAGCTGATTTTGATTCTTAAGATATGATATGAGATGTTTAAACAAGTGCCCAAGCACTCCTATTTATACAAAGAGTCTTGCATAAAACAACAAAACTATTACCTATAAGTAAATGACCAAAGATTAATACAAAAAGGAATCCTATGCATAAGATAATCMCTTGGTCCAAAAATTCCCAGATTACTAAAATCTTCCAGCTGTCATCTGGCTGTCTTCCAATCAGCATCCAAAAATCAGCAGCTTAATCRTTAAGCCCTTGCCAAACCGCGTATGTAACAGGTGGTTGCTGCTGCAGTGCTGTAGCATTAGGCTGTTTTACAAAAGATTTTCCGTTAGCTTAAATTTTGATGTCCCAACAAGTAAAACCACAATATTTTAGCTCCATAAAAAAATATAAAGAAATAAATTAAAATGACTCAAAGTGGGAACGAAAGACAACTAATTTTAACTAGAAAGACGTAAAACGGATGCATTATATGTTGAATTCTCAACACATATCACACCCCCAAACTTAAACCGTTGCTTGTCCCCAAGCAACCAAAAGACAAATATAAAGACTTAATTTACACAAAAATCTGCATGATCAAGGCATTAAGTGCCAACCCAACAAGAGTTATACATACATGAGGTTCATAGCTTTTCATAATTCCTAGATGAGTTTATTCAAAACCAAACCATTTTATGTGAACCATAGGCTAGCATTCATTTTTCTTTGTTAGTTCAAACACAACCACACATAGGATCAATAGGGCTTAAAAAGGTTAACTCTCTTTGGCGTTTCTTTTTCTCCCATTGCCTTTTTTCATTTATACTCCACATATGAATTTTTTCAACTTTTTGGGCACTTTGGCCTCTTTTGCTTGGAGTGTGCACATAGCCCCTACGGGAATTTTTAGTGTGCTATTTTGAAACACAAAGCCCCTATGGGACTTTTATTGTGTTTATCTAAACCCTTTTGGTGATAAGGAGTCAACTTAGAGCTTTGCTCTTTGGTATTGACACATAGCCTCATATAAACTCTTCCCCCAAACTTGAATTTGACAATGTCCTCATTGGCGTTTGATGGGGTAGGAATTGTGTGAAAGGGTGCAAAAGGCTTAATATGAGTATAGAAAAGAAGGCCTAAATCATTTCTTATTATGAGTTGTGTGATCAAAATATTTTCCCAAAAAGTGGTTTGCTAGTTCTAGTTTTGAACAAAGTGATTCGGGTGAATGTCAAGGAATCCGCAAAATTACTCAAGCTATGAACTCATGCGCATAGGACTCATCCTAAGTGATCACGCATGAAAAGAAATCTAAAAAAAACTAGTAAAAACTATTCCCAACTCAAGTAAATAAAATATGGAGACTAAAGTATGTGATAGAACCTGCCCTACTCCGACGGAGTAGGCTGTGTGCACCGAACAGCCGCGTCGAGCTCTGTCTTTAGCCTTGCATTTTCCTTCTTGTAGCGTGTCAACTTTTTCTGCAGATTCTCGATGGTACTCCCACCTCGTTTCTCCAGCTCCTCAATCGTACCACTTGTTCCTTTTTTCAGCTCCTTTTTGAGTTTCTTAAGTCTTTTCTTGGTCTGTTTTTCATTTTTCTTCAACTTTGCCATAAACTCAGCTTGCATTGCATCCATCTTCTCGACCATCTCAGTCCGATGGTCCATCAAACTGTCCATCACACTACTGCCCTGTGCAAATAAATCTTCCAGAACCCGTCCAATTCCCGTGTGTTCCCTGCCTCGGTCACCTCTTTCTCGGAGCCGTGAGACTGCTTTCATATCGATCGACCATTTTTCCTCACTTTCCTTGATTACCAAATCGTCTATATACCGAGGCACTCCCTTTTTCAACAACAGTTTGCTTAGTACGCCTGGGAAAAACAATTTCCCTTGATTCCTCCTTGCACAATAGAGGATTGCCTTTTCAATGACCTCTCCCACATTAATAGATTTCCTCATGATGACACAATACAGTAAAATAATTCTCTCCACCAATACGGAACTGTCGTGAGTGGTAGGGTAGAGAGAATGTCGAACAAAGTTCATCCAAACGTTTGCGTTGGGCATTAAGTTGGAAGCCCTAAAAGATCTCACCATGTAATTGTTGTGTGAGTCCCATGTGGCTCCGGGCTTGCCTAACTCTCGACCAATTTCCTCTAATTTCACTTGGGAGGCCGTGAGGGAGAGGGTACCAAAATCTGTGTATTTCGGGGGTGAGAGGCCCAAAAATCTGTTTATGGCCTTAGCCGAAAAACTGACCTTAACACCCCTTACTTTGAGTTTGGTGGTGCTAAAAACACACGCCTCTGCGTAAAATTCTCTTACCAATGTTAAATTGAAGGAATTCTTGACTTCACACAATGTTTGCCAACCCTGTTTGTCAATGACTTCCTGTATAAAACCAAACTCCTTGATGCTTCGTTGATCAAACCCTTTATCAGGCAACGCTTTCTTATTTTTAAATTTGTCAAACATATCACGTGCCTTGTTGGAACTGAACCCTTCAAAAGGCATCTGGGGCCTTGTAATGGTTGTAGGTTTAGGCGTGGATTTGACCCCAGATGGGCCTGTTGGCTCGGTCTGTATTGAGGATCCCTTTCGGGGTGATTTGCGTGGTGGTTCCGAAGATGTAGGAGTCTGGTTGGTCCATTTTCTTGAGGGCTGTCTTTCCATAGGTTTGGATTTCTTTGCGAAGACTCGCCCTAGGCCTTTTCTTTTCTTAGTGGGTATAGATGTCCTACCCCTAAGATCAGCTTCTAAGTCAATCTCCCATGTTGGGAACTCAGTGTTGTCCTCCCCAACCAAATGTGTACCAACAAACTGAAGGTGGTATTCAACTGGCTGTGCACAGTGATCAAACTCTACAAATCCTTCCTCAACAGGATGTGAATTATGCTCACACTCAATGTTCTCCTCAACAGTGTGAGGAGTAGAGTGGTTGATTACAGTGTGTTCAGGCAAGTGGGTGCAAGGCTGATCATACCAAGTCAAACGATAGACTTTGGCTTCATTCAAACAAGTGGGTGATGGTTTCGAAATGGCCATCAAATCATCTTCCTCCACAGAGGAATCGGAGGTTGTAAGGCCCTCTAATAAGGAATTAGGGCTGAAATTAAGGTTTACCTCAGGACCCAATTTAGGGTTTGCACCCGCTGTGAAGGGTGTCGGAGTGGTGTCGGCGATGGTAGGTGGAGGCGAAGGTTGAACGTCGATGGCAGGAGGTGGTGATGTGGGCGTAGCGACGGCGGCGAGCGACGGAGATGGAGGCGAAGGTTCATCGACAGTCGGGTGTGGTGGAGGTCACCTAGGTGCTCGCCTAACCTTAGGCGAAGAGTCGGCGATGAGAGGAGTAACTATCGGCAGGCGTGGTGATGATGGTGAAGCGGGTGGAGATTCCGATGGACTGTTGGTGGTGAGGTCCATCCATTCAGGCTCTTGCATCTGTCGTGAAGTAGAGGTGGTGGCTCGCCGGCGGTTGCTCCTTCGTATCGGCGGTGGGGGTGGGTCGCGCAAGACCAGTTTCTTCGATCGAGCCATGGGGTGATTCACACAGTGAGTTAGAGGAAATGTTCGGGGGGGGGCGATGAAGGTTTGGTGGGGAAAAGAGTTTGGATTTGATGGAGCCGGTGTTGATAGGCCGGCGGTGGTGATGATGGTTTTTGAAGAACTGAAAGGTCTCATCTCAATTAAAGTTTTTTGTTTCTTTCTCTTTGAAAAGTGACGGTTAAGTGAAGAACCAGTGGATAAAATGGTTGCATGGAGATTAAAAACTTTCATCATTTTGGGGGGAGTGGGTGGTTCTTGCATAGGAGACAAAAATTTGAAAAGAAAAGGCTGACAAATTTTTCTGATTTTTCAGCCTGCTGCTGATGTCACTGTACTCTCTATGACTTTCATTATTTTGTCTTTACCCACTTCTCAAGTGATCTCTGGACCAGAATGCTATAGCAATCAGCAAAGCAATCAACTTTTCTCACAACATTTTCGATATTATCCTGCACATTAACAAACTAATAACACATAACTGCTCTTAATAAAAAAAAAAATAATAAAAATAAAAAATGATAGAAATAAAAAGGAGACTTATTTACAAACACCTTTGGACTGCACAGAGTCCATAGAACACAATCATCTAAGGTGTAACCCACTTCTCAGAGCACAACTCTGGGAGTGATACAGCTTCATGAAATGTCTTAACACGTTGCCCATTCACCTTGAACACAGAGTTTTCCTCCGGATTAATGAGGTTAACTGCTCCATAAGGGTAGACTTTCTGAATGACAAAGGGTCCAGACCACCTAGACTTGAGCTTTCCCGGGAATAGTTTCAACCTAGAGTTAAATAAGAGGACTTTTTGACCTTCTTTCAACTCCCGGTGTTGGATCCTATGATCATGCCATTTTTTTGTTTTTTCTTTATAAAGCTTGGCATTTTCATAAGACATTTGTCTTTGCTCTTCCATTTCACAAAGTTGAAACTTTCTTTTATTTATGGTCTCATCCAAAGACATATTGAGCTCCTTGATAGCCCAATAAGCTTTGTGCTCAAGTTCTAGGGGTAAATGGCATGCTTTTCCGTAGACAAGCTTATATGGAGACATACCGATTGGTGTTTTGAAAGCGGTACGGTATGCCCACAAAGCATCATCTAATTTGAATGCCCAATCCTTCCTATTGGGTTTGACCACTTTTTCCAAAATGCTTTTGATTTCCCTGTTAGAAAGCTCTGCCAAACCATTAGTTTGTGGGTGATAGGCCGTGGCAATTCTGTGGTTAACATTGTATTTTTCAAGGACTCCTTTTAATAGATTGTTCACAAAGTGAGTACCCTCGTCACTAATTAGTGTCCGAGGGGTGCCGAAACGTGTGAAAATCTGTTTTTGGAGGAACTTAACCACAGTTTTTGCGTCATTTGACACACATGCCATGGCCTCCACCCATTTGGAAACGTAGTCAACAGCCACAAGAATATATTGGCAATTATTTGACGAAGGGAAAGGACCCATGAAGTCTATTTCCCAAACATCAAACAATTCAACTTCGAGTATCCCGTTTAATGGCATTTCATTTCTTTTGGAAATGGAGCCACTCCGTTGACACTCGTTGCACCTTTGTGCAAAGTTGTGGGAATCTTTGAAAATAGTTGGCCAATAAAAACCGGACTGTAAAACCTTGGCTGCAGTTCTTTGGCCTCCAAAATGGCCTCCGTATGGTGCATGATGTCATTGTTGTAGGATGGTTGCCGCTTCAGATTCGGGCACACATCTTCTCAAAATCTGATCTGCACCAAGCYTAAACAAAAATGGTTCATCCCATAGGTAAGATTTAGCATCATGAAAGAATTTTTTCAACATGTGGCTTGTGTAATCAGAGGGTTTTATTCCACAGGCCAAGAAATTAGCTATATCTGCAAACCAAGGTGTTTTCGGTTGGTCAATCAAGAGGATTCTTTCATCGGAAAAAGTGTCATTAATGTCCATTCCTCCTTTCTCGGGTTCTTCCAACCTAGACAAATGGTCTGCAACCTGATTCTCTACCCCCTTTCTATCCAGAATCTCTAAGTCAAACTCTTGTAACAAAAGCACCCATCTTATCAGCCTAGGTTTTGCATCTTTCTTTGAGATTAGGTACTTGATGGTTGAGTGGTCGGTATGCACAATGACTTTTGTTCCCATCAAGTAGGACCTAAATCTCTCAAATGCAAAAACAATGGCTAACAACTCCTTCTCAGTTGTAGTGTAATTAATTTGTGCTTCATTCAAGATCTTACCTGCGTAGTAGATTGAATGAAACACCCTGTCTTTTCTTTGTCCTAGTACTACACCTACCGCCCAATCACTAGTGTCACACATGATCTCAAAAGGTTTGTTCCAATCTGGGGCAACTACCACTGGTGCGGTAACCAAAGCTTTTTTCAAAGTTTTGAATGCATTTCTGCATTCATCATTAAAATTGAATTTTTGGTCATGCTGGAGGAGTAAACAAAGAGGTTTTGAAATCTTTGAAAAATCTTTGATAAACTTTCTATAAAATCCGGCATGTCCCAAAAAGCTTCTGATTCCCTTAACCGTGGTCGGTTCGGGTAGTTTTTCTATTACCTCAAGCTTTGCCTTATCTACCTCAACCCCTCTTCTTGAAATCAAATGTCCAAGAACAATTCCTTCTTTGACCATGAAATGACATTTCTCCCAGTTAAGGACCAAGTCTGTTTCCTCACACCTTTCCAAGCTTTTTTTTAAATTATTTAAACAATTATCAAATGATGATCCATACACAGAAAAATCATCCATAAATATTTCAATGGATTTTTCAAGCATATCAGAAAAGATGGACATCATGCATCTTTGAAAGGTGGTCGGAGCATTACAAAGTCCAAATGGCATTCTTCTGAAAGCAAAGGTGCCATAGGAACAAGTAAAAGTGGTTTTCTCTTGGTCTTCCGGAGAAATGGCTATTTGATTGTATCCTGAATATCCATCCAAGAAACAGTAGAACTTCTTTCCAGCTAGCCTATCCAGCATTTGGTCAATGAAGGGCAGTGGAAAATGGTCTTTTTGGGTAGCTTTGTTCAGTCTCCTGTAGTCTATACATATTCTCCAACCGAAGACCACTCTAGTAGGGATAAGTTCATTTTTGTCATTCGTGATGACTGTGAACCCTCCCTTTTTAGGAACACATTGGACCGGACTAACCCAAGAACTACTGGCAATCGGGAAAATAATTCCAGTATCTAACCATTTTAAAATCTCCTTTTTGACTACTTCTTTCATAACTGGGTTTAGCCTTCGTTGGGGTTCTATGGAAGTGAAATTTCTATCTTCTAGGATGATCTTGTGTTGACAAATAGAGGGAATAATCCCTTTTAAGTCAGCAATGGTCCATCCTAAGGCTTTCTTATGTAATTTCAACATTTCCACAAGTTTCTTTTCTTGATGCTCTTCTAGGGTAGATGAGATAATGACAGGCAATTTGCCTTCTTCTCCTAGAAAAGCATACTTTAGATGGGATGGGAGTTGTTTCAACTCCAAATCAGGTGGTGATTCTACGGACGGGGTGAAGTCTTTTTGCTCATTGTTTTCTAACAGCTCAAATGCTGCAGCATCCACTGGGACAACATCAGTTCCTAATTCCTCTCTCTCCTCAGTACTTTTCTCTTCTAATTCCTCATCATGTTCTCCTTCCAACTTAAGGTTCTTAAAAATTCCTTCTTCCAAACACATCTCCTCTATCTCATATATTCTTGAACACTCTTCCAAGTAATCAGGGTACTTTAGAGAGTTGAAGACATTAAAGGTGAATTTTTGGTCCTGTAGTCTCATGGTCAACTCTCCTTTCTGGACATCTATCAAAGTTCTTCTGGTGGCTAGGAATGGTCTCCCTAGAATTATAGGAATGTCCTTATCAGCCTCAAAGTCTAAGATGATAAAATCTGCCGGAAAWATRAACTTRTCAACTTGCACTAACACATCCTCAATCTTTCCCTTAGGGTATGCAATGGACTTATTGGCCAATTGGAGTGTGACGGTGGTAGGTCTAGCCTCTCCTATGCCTAAGGTGTTGAAGACAGATAAAGGCATGAGGTTAATACTAGCTCCTAAATCACATAGGGCTTTCCCTATCTCCTTCCCTCCTATTGAACAAGGAATGGTAAAACTCCCTGGATCTTTCAGCTTAGGGGGTATTCTATTGGTCAAAAGTGCACTACATCCTTCGGTTAGAGCTACAGTCTCATATTCAGTTAACTTCTTCTTCTTGCTTAGGATGTCCTTCARAAACTTGGCATAACTAGGCATTTGCTCAATTGCCTCAACAAGTGGGATGTTGATGTGCAATTCCTTAAACACATCCAAGAATTTCTTAAATTGCAGTTCCTCTTTCTGATTCCTTAACCTTTGGGAGTAAGGAACATAAGGAGGTACTGGTTTTATTACATTCTTACTTGGATGAGTTGAGCAAGACGGGTCTTGAATGCCTTGGGTCTTTGTGGTGCCCTTCGGAGGTTCATATGAACTGTGAACATCAAGCTTAGTGGTCTCTAAAACCTCAGTTTCTTTTGACTTTTCTAGAGCATTCTTAGGAAAGAGTAATGGAAAGTCTGATCTAGGAGGGACAGAAGTGGTGGTCTCTAATGCCTGTTTCTCTAAGGGTAGGACCGGGCTTTCTTTGGCAGGAACCAATGCTGTAGCATCAGYTTCTGTCAAAATTGGTGCACTATCTTTGGGCACTTTTTCTTTCAACTCCTTCCCACTCCTAAGAGTCACTACTTTCACATGTTCTTTACCTAAGTCTCTAGGGACTTCTGTATTACTGGGCAAGGTTCCATGGGCTCGACTATTCTGGTTAAGCGCGAGTTGACTGACTTAAGTCTCTAAATTCCTGATGGCCGCACTTTGTTGATTTATTAAAGCTTGGTTTTATGCTTGTGCTTGTGCAAAAAGTCCTTTAATCATTGCTTCCAAAGAGGATGATTCTGACTATGGAGGAGGTTTGTTCTGGAAAGGTGGCTATGAGTGTTGAAAACCTTGTTGGTGATTCTGAGTGTTAGAACTATTTCCATGATGTTGCGGTTGGAAATTAGAAGTTTCTTGTTGCTTATGGACTGGTGGGTTTAAACTGGGACTGGTCCAAGAAAAGTTCGGGTGCTGTTTCCAACTGGCATTGTATGAGTTAGAGTAGGGATTAGATCTATTTTGAACATAATTTACTGATTCAGAATTATGAGAACAATGTTCATATGAATGATCCCCACCACAGCACACACACATTGCACAGATAGGACTGTTGGAACAGATGTGTTAGCAGCTTGTTGTACTCCCTGACCAGAAGTTAAATTTTTCAATAAATTGGTCATGGAAGTGAGCTGAGTTGTTAATGCAGTGTATGCATCCACCTCATGTATTCCCGCAGTCTTTTTCTGTGTCTGGGCACGTGGGTCAGTCCAATGCCCATTGTTTGCTGAAATCTTTTCTAGGATCTCGTATCCTTCATTGTAGGTCATAGCTGTAAAGACTCCGCCCGCAGTCGCATCGAGCATTTGTTTTGCCATGGGATTTAACCCATTGTAAAACGTCTCGAGTTGAATACAGTACGGAATGCCATGGTGTGGGCATTTCCTCAACAACTCGTTAAACCTTTCCCACGCATCAGGAACAGCCTCATCGTCCATTTGTTTGAAAAGACAAATCTCATTTCTGGACTTAGCGTTCCTTGTCGGTGGGAAATATTTTCGCAAAAAAATTTCCGCCATGTTACTCCATGACGGCACAGATCCTGGTGTTAAAGAGTTAAACCATGCTTTTGCCNCGTCATTTGACACTCCTGGGATCAGGAAGGCATCTGTGATTTCCATGAAAGACTTTAAGTGAGAATGTGGGTCCTCTGAGGGCAGTCCAGCAAATTGACCGTTGGTCTATAACATGTGAAACATGATTGGTTTTAGCTCGAAATGGAGAACGGTCATATGTGGTCTGACTATCCCAGAATTTAACTGCTCAAAATCCGGGATAGCGTAGTCCATGATCCTTCCATTCTTGGAATTTGCCAGATTAATGATATTTGGAGTTTGTGCCCTTAGGTGTTCAGTAGGATCTGATTCGGTGTCCAAATTATTATCATTCTCATTATGTGGGTTTCCATGGTGAAAGTTTTGGAATGGTGGTATTTGCCCAAAAATTGGCGGTTGGTTTTCCAAAATTTGTGTTCCCGGATTGTTGGGAGCAGGTAACTCCATGTTGGGAGGGAGTAGAGCCTGAAACGCTCTATGAGCCCTCCTTCTATGTTGAAACGTCCTCTCAATGTCTGGATCAAATTCGAAAAATTCACCACAACGCGTTCTTGGCATACACCACTTTTAAAAACAATTCAAACGGAACAAGAAAAATCAAACCTTTTACTTTACTCAAAATAAAACTTTAGCGGAGCAATCCCCGGCAGCGGTGCCAAAAACTTGGTTCGGTTATATTTCACACCTCTAGACTTAATGAAATTGGGCCGAAAAGCAAGTATACAATACGGCCCAATGTCGTCTTTCCAAGTAATAAGTGGTACAAGTACCGAGTTATCGTCCACAGGGACTGTAGCCAAAGTTAGATTAGAGTCTAATGAAAGATATGATTTCAGATGGCGATTTTGAAGACTTTTCTCTGATTTTAATATGATCCAAAACAAATTGCAGAATATATAAAAGAAACAAGGGTGTGAAACTTAAGGTGAGACCCAAACACGAATTCCAGCAGCCAATGCTATAGGAATGCTATAGCAAGCAGTGTTCCGAAACTAAGTTCCACCATCTATTTTGAAGGCATTCCTCTCGGACTTCACCATTTCACTATCTTATAGCTTTCCACCCATATCTCTATGTGGTGTCCAGACCGGGGATAGTGACACAATGGTGTTTTCAAAATATATGGATAAACAAATCCCTTTGTTAAAAATCACTCTCTCGAGCCGATTCCCATATCATTCGAGTTGGCGTGGTCTTGATATTTCATCTCTGAATATATCACACTTTGACACTTTTGACAAGCGACCAACCCGTCGGGAGTTACGTTTTGAAAAACATAAATGACAAGTCTCCTTGTCGGCAACTTTCTCAAGTCTACCTCTTATGTCATCCAAGTTGACGTGCTTATTGATGGCTTATCTCTAAGTCCATCGCACTTTAACAGTTTCAAGTGATCAACCCGTCAAGAAGTGTGCTTGGTTTTATAAAAACTCGAATGAAACAATGGAACGTCGTTTTCAAAAACACTTAGCTACTATCGTTCGGTTTGAAAACTCACATTTTTGTCTCACACCCAAGCTAT
The DNA here is from genome assembly GCF_001531365.2 of Cynara cardunculus var. scolymus. Classification (NCBI taxonomy): domain Eukaryota; kingdom Viridiplantae; phylum Streptophyta; class Magnoliopsida; order Asterales; family Asteraceae; genus Cynara; species Cynara cardunculus. The sequence continues at coordinate 38,999,750 of NC_037528.1, read as the reverse complement.
AAAAGCTTAGCTACTCATAACGGAAAGTAAAAAATAAATGACGGAAAGTAAAGACATAAATGTAAATTGCGTAAARTAAATAACGAGAAARTAAATGACGGGAAARTAWATAACGAKAAAATAAATTGCGAGAACGTAAATGACAAGAAAATAAATTGCGRAAAGTAAATGACGGAATGTAAAWGACAATAATCGTAAAGGAACGTAAAATAAAGAGCGGAAAATGAAAGACGAGAAATTAAAGAAGAAAACTCAAAAACTCAARAACTTGRAAATTTTTCTSAAAAGCTCTCAAAATCAGCTCTCACTAGCTGATTTTGATTCTTAAGATATGATATGAGATGTTTAAACAAGTGCCCAAGCACTCCTATTTATACAAAGAGTCTTGCATAAAACAACAAAACTATTACCTATAAGTAAATGACCAAAGATTAATACAAAAAGGAATCCTATGCATAAGATAATCMCTTGGTCCAAAAATTCCCAGATTACTAAAATCTTCCAGCTGTCATCTGGCTGTCTTCCAATCAGCATCCAAAAATCAGCAGCTTAATCGTTAAGCCCTTGCCAAACCGCGTATGTAACAGGTGGTTGCTGCTGCAGTGCTGTAGCATTAGGCTGTTTTACAAAAGATTTTCCGTTAGCTTAAATTTTGATGTCCCAACAAGTAAAACCACAATATTTTAGCTGCATAAAAAAATATAAAGAAATAAATTAAAATGACTCAAAGTGGGAACGAAAGACAACTAATTTTAACTAGAAAGACGTAAAACAGATGCATTATGTGTTGAATTCTCAACACATATCACGCCACCATCATATCGTTGAAACAGGTTTAGCACTACTCCATTATGCTCACCTTCTGTTCCAGTTCTGGTCCCATGCCTTCCAAACCGTCGTCTATCTAATTAATACACTTCCGACACCAATTCTAAATTCCAAAAGCCCATACGGTATTATCTATGGAAAACCACCAACATACACCAAACTCAAGTCGTTCGGATGCCTTTGCTATCCATGGCTCAAACCGTATGCAAAATCAAAACTCCACCCAAAATCAACGCCATGCATTTTTTTAGGTTATTCTTCTTCAAAATCTGCCTACAAGTGCTATGACTTATCTTCCCACCGCCTATTCCACTCGAGACATATTCAATTCATTGAACATCTATATCCATGCATGTCCAAAAAAGCCACCAAATCATCCTTACCCACTGTTGACCAATTCCTTCATTATAACTCATATACCTTCACCAACCCTCCAAATCAAAATCACCCCATGACCCACACCCCATGTCCTACGCCACTCAATATTCACAACCAACCCAATACACCTACTACACCTCCCATACAAGAACCACCTTCCCMTACCTCACCTCCCTCTCAACCGAACCCACTCGATAGCCCAATTCCCTCACCTCACCCATCTCCATCTGATGTCTCACCTACACCAACCACTCCCAATCTACCCAATGATTCCCCTACACCAACCACTCCCGATCAATCCAATGCTTCTACACCTCCTCCTAGAACTCGCAAACCCAACCCCAAATACTTCAATCCATAATTTATCAATACTTCTATCCCCCATCATATACGTCAACTACTGAGCCAACTACCCACACCCAAGCCTTAAAATATCCCCAGTGGCATCGTGCAATAGACCTTAAATTTAATGCCCTACTCAAGAATGCCACGTGGGAACTCGTACCTCCTCATTCACACAAACCTATTGGTTGCAAATGGGTTTTTCGAATCAAACGCAAATCGGACGGCTCAATTGATAAATATAAGGCACGCCTAGTCGCCAAAGGTTTTCATCAACAATACGACAAAGATTATTTTGAAACATTTAGTCCCGTTACAAAGCCGGTAACTATTCGTACCGTATTTTCCATTGCCTTGTCCAAACATTGGCCCTTAAGACAACTTGACGTCAACAATACATTTTTGCATGGTCACTTACAAGAAGAAGTTTACATGACCCAACCTCCAGGGCATGTCAACCCAGATTTACCAAACCACGTTTGCAAGCTTCACAAATCTCTTTATGGATTAAAGCAAGTATCACGTACTTGGTATCTCGAACTTACAAAATTTCTTCTCAACCTTGGTTTTCAAAAATCAAGAGCATACTCCTCATTGTTCATTTATAACCATGATAAATTAACTTGCTATTTTCTAGTTTACATGGATGACATTGTCATGACAGGAAACAACAACCATTTTCTTCAAAAGATCATTGATGCTTTGGCGAATGCATTTTCTATTAAAGATCTTGGCATGCTACATCATTTCATTGGTATAGAGGTTATTCCCACTTCCAATGGTTTGTTCCTATCTCAACACCACCACATACAAAACTTGCTGACCAAGTTCAAAATGGATGGTGCAAAATCGGTTGTCACCCCTCTACACTCTTCCGACCCACTATCTCCCAACGATGGTTCAGCCGGGGTTGATCCCACACCCTACCACCAACTATTAGGTACTCTACAATACCTTTCATTCACTTGCCCAGATGTGTCCTTTGCGGTTAATAAGTTATCTCAATTCATGCACTCGCTAAGTCAACTACATTGGGAAGCATAAAAAAGGGTACTACGTTACTTAAAAGGAACCATCCATCACGTCATGCACCTCAATCGTGGTTCCCCACTTCACCTTAAAGCCTTATCAGATTCTAATTGGAGAGGTATTTCCAATTACGGACGATCTACTACCGCTTATATATTATATCTCGGATCCAACATTATCTCTTGGCGATCGGCGCGCCAAAAATCGGTGTCCCGCTCCTCAACTGAGGCTGAATACAAAGCCTTGGCAAATGTAGCAGCAAAATTATCTTGGGTGCAGAATTTACTTCTCAAACTAGGTGTATGTATTTCAAACCCTCCTGCCCTGTTTTGTGACAATGTCGGTGCCATTTATCTTTGCGCAAACCCGATATATCATTCACGCATGAAACACGTTGCCTTGGACTATCACTTCGTGCGTGATAAGGTCGTTGATGGCTCTCTCTGAGTCCAACATGTACATTCAGCAGACCAACTTGTTGATGTCCTTACAAAAGCACTTGGTCAAGGACCATTTCTTCATCTTCGCTCCAAGATTGGAGTCTCCAACGGATCCTCCATCTTGTGGGGGCGTATTACGGATCAATATATATCTCAAGAAAAAGGAAAGTCTACTACACATTCAAATTCCATTTACTATGTATTTCTATATTTAGTTGATTGCTTGTGACTGTGCATAAATTTAGGCAATCATTTTTATCCTTTCCATTATTGTATTCCATGTATAAATCCCCACTATTGTTCAATAATATGAATTACTTATTCCCATATCCTCTATACCATTATAAGCACCAAAATCAAAAATAAAATCTATCCCAAATTAAACCCAGACCTTAAAACTAAAATCAACATCAAACCCCTAACGTGAACCTAAATCCAACCCAAAATCAAATCAAAATAAAACCCAAACAAAAACAAAAATTATAATCGAATCTATGCCACCACATTGTTTGTAATCATTGTGCACTCCCCCTTTTCCAAACCCCCATCATTTTTTTTTTCTGGTTAAAGTTTTCAAAAACATTCACTTGTAAGAAATTTGTGATTTTTTCTATTTTTAATCTCTTTCTGTAAAATCATTAAATTGGATTTGTGCTGGTATAGAGGGAGTTGGAAGTAAATCAGTAATTTAAGCTAGTTGGTGGTGGAGACAACCGAAGAAGGTGGATGGACTTGATAGTAGTCGGATGAGGTGGATGGTAGTGTAGTAGCCGAATGAGGTCGAAGTAGAAAGCGATGGTCGAAGATGGAACGAACTGGATTTGGAAAGGACCCGGGGGGGAGATTGGTGCTTTTGGATGATTATACCAGTGCTTCTGGGTGGTGGGACTCATGGCCGACGAAGATATGGCCGGCGACGATAGGTGGTCTATGAGTTTGTATTGTCTTTGAGATATATATTATGTATATACATATATATATATACACACCATATAAATATAAATACAAATTTTATCATATAATTAATTTAATATATATTCATTAAATTTTAGTTTTTTAAAGAAAAATGGTAGGTAAATGGAAAAGGTCTAAAATGTCCCTCATTTAACTGACTTTTTTACCCTATGTTAAAGCCACAAACCAAATCCGATCGTTTTTGCATGCCACAATGGCAAAACTTTAATTTCAAAACTATAGGAACTAAAAGTGTTACAAACAATGAACCACATGGACCAAATTTGTAGTTTACTCTATTTTCTGTGAATTTTTATCTCCTCACCTTCATCAAAACTCTAAAATATGAATGAAACCATTTAATATATGAAACCTAAATTGAACTCTAAGATAAAAAAAATCTAATTCAAACCCTAATAAAAAAAACAGAACAAAAAACTTCCAATTTAGGTATGCGAGATGAGTGTTGGACACCAGAGACCACATGGACGAACCATAATATAGGTGTTCTTTTTCCAGATCTGTGTTACAAACCATAGGGAGGAACCACATGGACGAAGGCGTTTGGGTGTTCTACTTCCAGATCTGATTCATAACACCCTCATTTTTATCATGAGAAATGTTACAAAATCTAAAAGAAATTCTCCATAAATACTCCAAAATGACGACTAAATTAAAACTTTAAACCGTTTACAACGGAAGATTTTAAAATAATAAATATGTATCTTAATGCTAACATGTCCAGTACCAGATTGCTTTACATGTTTATCTATCATAGATGTTTGAACATGAATATTGAACTTAAAGGAACTAGACAAGTCTCTATGTGTGATGTTTTCCTTTGTCCAACCTAAAACTTTTGTCCCTGAGATGCATACTATAATCAGCTTATAAAACTCGGTGATTTTATGGTTTGCATGAATTAAAATCATTTCACATATACATATTAGCTTTGAAACTTTGTACCAAATAGTATGCATTTTCTGAAAACAATGTAACACTGAAAGAAAAGAGATATCATAAATTGTCTGATTGTGTATGGGTCATATTGTCACTAATATTCCCTGAGTTGTCTACCTGCACCTGTGTGGACACCCATTACAGGGTCATGCCACTTGTCGTGTGACTTATTGGTTAAATATCCACCAGTTAAAATTGATCATAGAACTTCATATGAAATAGCATGCTAGAGTTATTTGAAAAAAAAAAATAAACGCGTAGCATGCAACCGACCATAAAATAACATACATGTAAAATATACAATATCATGTATGTAAATTGTACCTCATGCATATGCACACATCACCATGCATACAAATCATATAATACCCAAGATAAATTTGTATGTAGGTATGTATTCTATTGTAAATCTCGTGAAGACTCACCTAATTGTGTGTAGATCTCAGTTTGACACCATGTCCAATTAATGACCTAATTTCTCCAAAAGTCAACTACGGTCAATCCGACCAGACCTATAATCAAACTCCATATTCCTCAAATAACTCAATTTGAGACCATCATTAAAATCAGCGGTACGTCAAACAAGTCAAAAGTCAACCTTGGTCAACTCATTCAACCTTGAGCAACTTTAGTCAAACCCCAAATCTAAAACTCGATGACGTCCCAAAAATCAAAATAATCATTATATAATCTTATAAATCTATCTCTCCAAATTAAAGAGTCACAATAATTACTTAACTCAAATTACAACACTTTAATCTCATTATTAAATCATCAAAATAATTTAATGTTTCATTATAAAAATCTCATCCTTAGAAAATAATAATTATTTAATTAATAATTTGTAACATCCCTATAATTGGAGCTAATTTAAACTGGAAAATCATATATAGAATAAACATCTATATAAATAAAAATCACCCAAGAAGGAAAATTGTAAAGCGTTTACAACCAAAAGGAATAGAAGATAAATAACAACCTACTAATCTAAACTATTCTATGTTCAGATTATGACCGGGTGTCACTATCACCATCAAAAGAATCCTGTCAAAATATAACGTCCAATTTGACATCACTATCAATCCAAAATGTGTCTCTACCGGCATCCAATCACTTTGCTCAAGGCTTCGGACCCCTATCACTAAGAGAACCTGATATAAATGTCATTTTAAGAACAAGTGTCAGACTTGACACCTAGTAAGATCAAACAGTTTATAATTGATGTAAATAATCAATGCCGTAAAAGTTTACAAGCTTAATTTAAATCTGAAGTTCATATATTTTAAGTAAGGGCCATGAAACCCAAAAATACATCTCATGGTGACAAGAGAGACCCGATTTCCATGGTTAGTGGCGGAATACAAAAGTGGGTCACTACTCCATGTTATAGAGTTACATTAAGGGTCAATAGCCAATGAGTTCAACAAATCGTGATCTATAGCTCAAGGCCCCCGGTGATCCCAATTATACTCTTTTTCTAGAAATTACAGCGTATGGTCAATGCTTGGTATCATGCTCCAAGAGTCATACCATAATGTCACAACTAAAATTGACCAACAATAATCATACGCATAATTCTCATCATATAAATCTCCTCGTAAAAATTGTTTTAACACAACATTTACCAAATAGGACAAAGTCTTAATAGATTTCCAATAAAGCCATTTTCTTTCCCAACCTAATATCATATTAATCATCTTTCACAAAAATTCATGAGTTCAAAGATAACTTTTCTTCATAATTAAAAATACCTTTTTTTCTAAGTTTAATCATTTTTCTATTATATATCTTCAAATATGTAAAAATTAAGTAAAATCATAAATCATGTAGATCAAGTTCCACTATAACATTTATGTACCAAAAATGTATTTTCATAACACATATTTAAAGATCTCATATTTATTAGTAAAAAGGATAACCCCAAATCTCCCAAAATACCCAAAAAATTAATCAAATTACTCAAATGTAACACCCCACTTTCCACATTTGCATATAAAACATGTACTTCATATATTAAAAAATAAAAAAACATAACTTCAGTCCCACTAGTACAAGATACTATAATACATAATTTACAACCCAAAAATTCCAAAACTATAATCTTGTACATCACATGTATAAGCAACATGTATACTCAAAATCCATCAGATAACAGGCTGATCTTCATATAGCAGATATGCACATTAGAAAAATAATCACATTTTCCCTTTTCCTTATCCCTGGACCCAGCCGGACCTGCCATGCATATTTTTAAAACACAAAATGAGGGTTTGACCATGAGGTCTAGTGAGAAAATCCGTTCTTTGCAATTACAGGGTGAATATCACCAAAACCTGTTATAAAATCCATATTTGAACATCCAACCATTCTGATAAAATATAACTTTAGTAATATAACAAACTACAAGTTATAAAAGCATTTCTTACCACAAAGGATAATATACCACTCAGGTTCTCACAGACATATGGTACACAACTCTCCACGACTCTTAAATTTTATAAGGATCAGAGCTTATAATCTCAACTTCCAACATCGTACAAAGAAATACCAACAACCAGAGCTCTTAGTTACTAAGTAAAGATTTTAAAATAATAATAGTTTTAAACTCAAATGAAAATTGAATTGAATAATAACCAAAGACTCTCCGGGTTTTATTTCAAACCTTAACTCCTTTGAACAATCAAGATATGAAATCTGATAACTCAAAATCATTTAAAACACGGGCAATTAATGCCTACGGCTGTAAGCCTTTTTCTCCTTCTCAATAACATTGTTGTTATCATTTTTATAAGAACAATATTTCCAAGTCTTCATGTCACAAAGAAATATTAACTCAGAATTATCGCATCTTACGGATATGATAACAAGAGCTATAATATAACCAAATCTCACAAATGTCACCCTTATCCAATGTACCTTCTCCTTGATATGACACCCTTATCCCATGGTACACATCTCCTTGATATGACACATTTATTTTCTCATTAAATCTGCAGATAAATCTGCAGTTTTTAGCCAATAATGGCTTCAAAAACAGTTTCATATTAGAAACTTTATCTCAAGAACTTTTCGAGTTCTTAAACCTACTTTTCTAATATCAACTCAAGATTCTTTTAGAAACAGTATACTCATCTCAACAGTTTTGAAAGAAATAAATTACTCTTCTCAATACCAAAACAGTTTTGAACATTTAAACAAAATTTTGGAGCAATGATAGTCCTCATCGGACTAGGCATGGGCGATGACTGCCCCTTATCGACCAACACTCTGGTTGATAACCCTCTCATCGGTCACCATTATGACTGGATAACAACCTCATAGGTCAATACGCTACCCGGACAACACTATGACCAGATAACAACCTCACCGGTCAACACTATGTACGGTAACAACCTCATCTGTCAACACTTGAATATAAATAAACAAACTGAACCACAAGGGTGGTGCCTGATTTGTTTGAGCTTGAATCAAAGGTTAAAAGTGCCTAAAGGTCCCAAGTTCAAATCCAAGAAGGAACAAAAATCCCCTTGTGGCCATGGAGGTTCAAATGCGGTGACTTCAGGCTACCTGCAAAGCAGGTGGTCGCCCTGGGATTAGTCAGCTCACATAGCGGGTTGGATATCCAGGTTAATCAAAAAAATAAAAAAATAAAATAAACAAACCAGATATTGCTTTGTCCGATGAGCATCCTCACCGAACAAGGCGTTGGGCGATAAACATACAATCTGGTCAACACTTGAAATCCCAAACATTTTAATCCGTTCAACACTTGGGCGATAAGGTGCCTAATCCGGACAACCCTTGTCTGATAAAGGTCTTCACCGGATAACACTTCATCCGGTGAAGTCCTCACCGGACAATACATAAAATATGCATGCTTCCTCACCGGTTAAGGCATGACCGATAAAGGACTCTCATCGAACAACACTGTGTCCGATTACAATCCTTATCGAACCATGCATTTTGAATAAGAAATATACAACATATGTACACCAGCAGTTCAAAATCATGAAAAACCAGTATTTTAACAACACATAATCAAATTCAAGGATTGATTGTAAAAACTCATCTTATGCAAGCAAGGAGTTGAAGATGAAAACAACAATTACAAATCAGCTACCAATTTGAGATCCCAAAATAATGCTTCTATTCTTGGTAAGAGATTCACACAGATCTCTCTCTTCTTCTAATTTTTCTTTCTAAAAATGGCAACCCTTGCCCTTTCCAAAACTTTTCTTTTTATACATTTCTAAATCAAGGGCAGTGGATGATTGTAATTTAAAATCCCTCCACCTCTTCACCCACATAACATAAACTCATACATGCAATCACCTATTCATGCATACATACCCATACATGCATATTCACATATACACATATACACAAACCCAAGCATGCATGCATATACAAATATGCACATATTCATATTTCACATATATATGCATATATCCACACTATGGATTAATTATAAACAATTAATCATATACTCACGTAACCAAATAATTACCTCAAATGTATAACCGGAACCTGGTTATACACCAAACATGTGAATTATATCAAGAGAAACATTTTAGAAGACTAAAATAAAGCATTTTGACATGTATAAAGTTTGAAAAGGATAGAATGAACTCACAATTGGATTTTTAAGAAAACCCTAAAATTAGGGTAACAATGGAGAGGAGACGATTGGGGAAGATGAGGATCTTAAAGCTTTAAACCACAAAGCTTAAATCTCTAGTTGTCAAATATTAAACGCTCCTTAAACCCTCAACATTGAGAAATATTTGTGATTGTTCAAAATAAATGGGGGGAGTAAATGCCAAGAGTGAGAGAGTGAAAGAAAAGGGAAATTGACTTAAATGACTATATTCCACAACTAAATTAACCTACTAACCATTTCTTTCCGGACTTCACTAAAAGTCACTAGATTTGCTATACATAGGTCCACAATTATTGTGGACCCACTAAACGACAAAAAAACAACATTTTTAGGCCAGGTTCGTTGTGATAACTGGATCTTGGTTATCACCCGAGGTAATTAAATATGTGGTTATTTGTTAAATGATTATGTGATAACATGATAAATTGTTATATTTGATCATGCTAGTATGAAAATTTTATGCATAAGGGATTATATGCATAATGTGAAAGGTATATGATATATATATATATATATATGTATGCATGTATGTATGTGATTACGCAAAAAGAGAAATGTATGCTTAAATATTGGGCATGGTGTTTATGTGTATACATGTGGGAAAGGGGAGGAGGCTGTAATAGCCGACTTTCCTGAAAAGGAAAGTATAAAAGGAGGGCTTAGCCTCCATTCTCTTCTTCTTGCCACTTTTGAAATATGGTTGAGTGATTTAAAGAGAGGAAAAGGTTGACCGGATTGCTTATTTTGAAGGAAGATTCACCTGATTTCTAAAAGAAATTCACAAGGTGAGTGGTTAAAATGTTTTGAACTTCTTGATTGGTATATCGAATTATGCTTTAAAAGTTTTGCAACTGATTTTAAGCTTTACTTGGATAAGTATTGAGCGGTTTAGGTTAAACCGGACAAAGGGTGGGAAAATCTTAAAACTTAACCGGTCAAGGCGTGAGCGGGTTAAGGCTAAACCGCCTGAGGTATTGAGCGGTATAGTCTTAAATCGGACAAGGTGTAAGCGGTTTAAGTATAAACCGGTCAAGAGTTCAACGGATTAGACATTAAACTGGATATGCCTTAACCGGTTTAATGATTGAGCGATTTATGAACTTCAACTTTATGTTACACTTTTAACCGGAGAAGTATGAATATAACCACGAGATGGATGGTTTATCTTAAATCGGATGATGAGGTATAGAGTTGTCCGGATTTGATATCCGGACAAAAGTGTTGAAAATTTTATTTTAAAATGTTAAATCGGACAATTTGTGAAAATGTTGTCCGGATTTGTTATCCGTACAAGGTTGACCAGACTATGATTGACTTGTTAAGGTATGGAACAATAAATGAGAATTTTGACAAAATGATTTGAACTGGTAATAATTTCGTTGACTGCGGTCTATTCTAAATGGAATTGTTTTATGAAATATTTTTATGAGGAAATAAGGGTGGCATATCAAGGAGAGGTATATCATGGGATAAGGGTGGCATATCAAGGAGAGGTGTACATTTGGATATAAGGGTGGCATTTGTGTATGTTATGTAATATAACTCTTACTATTATATCCTTTAAGATTACCTTGATCTGGAATCTTTATTTCTTTGTGACTTAAAGGTTTAGGATCAGGGTTCTTATTGGAAATCATAGTCTGGATGTTATTGAGAAGAATATACTAGGTTTGGCATGAAACTTTGAATAAACCTTGTTTGAATGAAAAAGGTTTAAAAGTGGCATGATGTTAATTTGGTTAATATTAACATGTTTGGATTTGATGTATTATTTGCAGGCAGAGAAGTTTTGGCTTGAAAAGTGAAAGGTATCGATATTATGTTCTTACTTGTTCATATATTTGTGATATATATGAAAAGTTGTTTACTTAAAAGTTTTGGTGATTTTCACCCTGCAATAACATAAATAGGGTAACTCACTAGACATTTCGGTCTAACCCTCGTTTTGTGATTTTAAACATGTATTGCAGGAAATGCAAAAGGTAAGGGAAAAGGGAAAATATGATAAATTCCCTATATGTTTACCTGAATGAAATATGACTGATGATATGTATAGTTTTGATAGATGAAATTGGTTTAGTGTAAAGGATTGTATTCGGAATTTTTGGACCATGTATTTTGTACTGGTAAATTCTCGTACTAAGAGACCAATGTGGTATACAAACATGTATTTCTTGTATATGAAGTATATGTTACATGCAATGTGTGGGATGGGGTGTTACATTCGTAACCACTGGTCCTCAATTATTATAGATTCAACCCAAAACTCATTTTCCTATTATACCCCCAAGGTGGACACTTACAGATCTGGTATTACGGATTCTAGGAAAATGGGTTTTAGGCCAGATCTATAATAATTATGGACTTATTGTTATGGACCTGGGCCAAAAACATCTAGAATTTTGTCGTTTAGTGTGCCCATAATAATTGTTGACCTAGTGACTTTTGGTTAAAGTCCGGAGACAAATGGTTAGGAAGTCAATTTGGTTGTGTAATATGGTCATTTGGGTCAACTTCCCGCAAGAAAAATGGAATGGAGCATAGACAAGAAAAAGAAAGAGAGGAAGAATGAGTAAGATCAGATGAACAAAGAAATAAAGAGAAGACAGAGAGAGGTTGTTGGTCCCAAACAGATCTACAAGAGTTTTAAAGGTAACAATTTGTAGATTGAGGGGTTGAATACCAACACACAAATTTTCACTTTTTAAATTCTTTTATTGATAAAAGAAGATCGATACAATATTTATAGATTGTTGCAGAAATAGGTAAGGTAAAGATCTTATAAATCTACCTCTCCAAATTAAAGAGTCACAATAATTACTTAACTCAAATTACAACATTTTAATCTCATTATGAAATCATCAAAATAATTTAATGTTTTATTATAAAATCTCATCCTTAGAAAATAATAATTATTTAATTAATAATTTGTAACACCCCTACAATTGGAGCTAATTTAAACTGGAAAATCGATATAGAATAAACACCTATATAAATAAAAATCACCCCAGAAGGGAAATTGTAATTTGTAAAGCATTTACAACCAAAAGGAATAGAAGATAAATAACAACTTACTAATCTAAACTATTCTATGTTCAGATTATGACCGGGTGTCACTATCTCCATATATGGTGCAACTGGAAGGGTTGTGAACCCAAACTACCTTTAAAAGGTATGTAAGCTTCAAAAATCGATTTATGGATTGAAATAAACATTTAGGAGCTGGAATCTTATGTTTGATGAGAAAATCAAAGAGTATGATTTTGCTCAAAATCAAGATGAGCATGTGTTTACATTAGCGCTAGTGGGAGCACTGTAGTCTTTCTGATCTTGTATGTTGATGACATCTACTCATTGACATGATATTCCAACCTTGCAAGATGTTAAAACTAGGCTTGGAGTATGCTTTGCCATGAAAGTTCTAGGAGAAGCATCATATCCTTGGAATTAGGATATATAGAGATAGATCAAAGCTGCTAGGTCTTAGTCAAAGTACATTCATTGATAAAATATTGAAATGGTTAAAGATGCAAGACTCCAAGGATGGAGCCCTACCAATACAACATGGTATTAGATTGAGCAAGTCTCAGTGCCCTATTACACTTGATGAGGTGAAACACATGAATGGAATTCCTTATGCTTCTATCATTGGATCCATCATGTATGACATGTTATGTACTAGCCTGATGTGTCATATGCTTTAAGTATGACTAGTAGATATCAATAGAATCCAGGTGAATGTTAGTGGAGTGGTGTAAAGAATATTCCTAAGTACCCGCGAAGGACTAAACACATTCTCTTGGTTTACGAGGATTAGGATGAGGAGCTCAGTGTTAAATGTTACACTGATGTAAGCTTTCAAATAGATCGAGATGATTCTCGATCCCAGTCAGGCTATGACTTCATCATAAATGGAGGTGCAGTTGATTGGAGGAGTTCGAAGCAGAGCATGGTGGTGCAGTCTACAACAAAAGCATAATATATCACAGCCTCAGAGGCAGCTCAGGAAGCTGACTAAATAAGGAAGTTCATTGCTAAACTCGGCGTAGTACCCAACATTGAAAACCTATATAGATGTACTGTGACAATGCTGGTGCTTTGGTGCTTTGGTGCTTGCAAAAGAACCGAGAGTACATCAAGGCAGTTGACATATTCTATAAAAATTTCATTATGTTCGAGAAGTTGTCAGAACGAATGAGATTAGTTTTCTTAAAGTTCATATAGATCAGAATCTAGCAGATCCGTTTACAAAGCCTATACCTCATGCTAAGCATGAAGAACACGCTAGAGGTATAGGATGTCGTTTCGCTAGTAGTTTGTTTGATTTGTTAATTCTAGTATTTGGATATTTGGAACATAAACAGTATTATTTAATGTTATTGATATACATGGTATGATCAGCTTCATCAAATATTATTGTGTTCTGTATAAGCATGTTTAATCCATGATTAACTGTTGGTTATTCTAAACTTCCATAATCGGTCATGTTATGGGATAAATATGAATTAAGACTAATGTGAATGTTGGTGAATATGTTTAATTAAGAACCAAGTTCACGTGTATTCGCGGTTGGTGATTATTGGACAACTTCCTGATCTTGGTTATTACATTACTTTGACTTCATATGGGTGTTGATCGGCACCCCGAGACGCAAATTGGGATCGTCATGACAACTCAATTTGTCCGGTAAACTACTAGGGTCTCCCTTCTTCGGCCCAGCAGCGCCAATTAAGGTTGAGTACTAGAGGGATTGACCCGACCTCAAGATGTTACTTCATGAACCTTCGTCATTGGTGAATCTTGAAAATGATTGTGTCTGTATATCTTTAGACTTGAGATGTATGTTGGTATTAAAATGAGCAGATCATTACATTTTGAGGTAGTCATACGTTGTTCTGAATAAGACAGTTAAAAAGGCTATTATTGGATATAGTGTGAATCTCAAAATAATCGTATATAGTCGAGATTGAATTTGTTCCTTTTGCTAGCTGAGAGTATGATATCACTGGGGCACTTGAAGAATCGAATAGATATGAGTGTATAGCCATACCCAAATGACATTGACAGTTGGTCAATCTAGTTTGATGATCATATTCGAGTACTGGATCAAGAAACCTATCATTGAACTAATATGAGAATGATTAAATTCATGCCTCAAGTTCAAATTGATATCAGTAAGAAAGGGACATAAGACAAAAGATCATTATACAAATGAATGTATGTTTAACATTCGTATGTAGTTAGGGGATGTGGTGTGTTGCTAGACGCTTACCACAGTCTATATAGTTAATTAGCCTTGAACCATGCACAAATGGGAGTCTGTTGGATTTATGTGCAAGGAACAAGACTGTTCAGTATTAATTATATTACTGATTGCATATGAACTTATGGGGTCACACACAAAGAACAATAATGATACCAATTAAATAATATATATGTGATATATTATGATTCAATTAAAAGAGTAAAAGTTCATTTCAGAATTATTTGGCTAAGTGAGTCGAAATAATGTCTAAGAAATAAAATGGGGAAATTAATCCATGTGATTAATTAATTAAAGGGTTTTATTATTCAAAAGAGTTTAAATAATATAGAATGGGCCAAGTTAGTTTAATTAGATTAAACTAAAAGAAAAGGCTTAGGGTTCATATGATAGAAAAGCCCACGAAAGCGGTTATAAAAGGAATAGGGTTTAGGAGATTAGGTTTTTATCTAATCTCCTACCTATGCTTCCTAGGATCAATTTTCAGTCAAGAAGAGGAATTTTTTTTTTTTGATTGAAGTACGGACTAGCATCCGATTGGTGTCGCTCGTGTGGATACCGATAGAGGCGTTTTTGCTTGAACACTTGTTTCTACATCAGTTTCTTCCAGATCTAAAAGGCAAGAATTAGATCTTGTCGTTCTTAGTTTTATCTTTTGGTTGATCTATTCTACTCAAACAAATCTTGGCTTTTGAAAATTGTTTTACATAAAGTTTTTTGTTTTTCGCTACTTTTATTTGTGTTGTATGATTAAAAGGTCTTGAACATACCCTAGATTTCCAACATGAATCCATTTTAGATCACGAACTGTCATCTCTATCTTCAACTACTTATTGGACATCGCTAAAGGTTCCTTTGGTGTGAATTTTGACTTTAGAGAATACTTGTTCTTTGAAACGTTTACAATACATGTTTAGCGATGACTTAACAGAATCATAAATGATCGTTGAAAATAAACAGAAATAGAACATGTATAATTCACTAAGTATGAAAGGTCATCATCAAATCAATGAGAGAGTTTGGATCAATAGAGGTCATGCATGATAAAAATTAAGAAATAAGAAGAATAAATGAAATGGGTGAGAAAGTCAACACCAACAACCAATTAAATAAGAGGGAGGAAAATGAGCTGGTCAACAAGGAGGACACGGTCAAAGCCCTTCTTCACAGGCATTAATGAAACTATCCTATAAAAGATTGATTTATTTTAGGTCAATAGGTTGTGAGCGAGGTCTCGTGAATTAACTTAGGTTACAGGTGTGTTTCTGGGTGTAATGAGGTTTCTTAAATATAACTGTGTAACATCCCCCGTCCATGTGGTCCTGAACGAGCGATGTCACTAACGGAACTTTATTCAAAGACATAAACATTGCAGAGCTACTAATAACTTCAAACATATATTAACTTTTAAAGCATGTTTTACAACCCAAAATATTACATTCTAACAATTATTTATAAACTTAGAATATTATACATCTATAAACAAGTTTACAAACTCCAAAAGTTAAACGCTCGATCTTAAGTCTCGTCCCTATCAGTATCACTTGGAAATTGCCATGTCAGAAAACAAGAACAAGACTGAGCATGGGGCTTAGTGAACAGGTTATAATATAAACTTGAAATAATAATACGTAGCATCGATAATAAAGCGGAAGATTTACAATTCGATTAAAATGAATTCGTAGAAAATCAAGACGTTTCACAATCCTTATTTCAAAACATAACTTAAAAAAATCTGTCAGTTCCTATAATGTTCGTGGGGTGGCCAAACCACACTAACTATCAAGCCGGCGTGTGGGCACACAACTTGAGTCCCCCGTGAATTTAACCATGGTCACATGGTGGGTAATCCTAGGATCGATCCATCCGCCTTGGAGCGAATAAATCGGCCTAGTCCACAAGGTGGGTTCATGTAAGCCACTAGTGGGCCTAACCCTGTGGACCAAGTTCACCTGCTGGACGCCATGACTACGAAGTCACCATAGAAGGCATCCCAAATAATGTGACTATTAATTGGGTTGTTCTAAAAACAACGAAAACTAAAACATATGCCACTTACCCGAATAACGTTCATAAAAATTAAGTTCAATATAGTTCACAAGTTTCATAACCAAATCCATACGAGACACATTTTAATGAAACACCAAAAGGTTCAAATGAAAATTTCAATAAACCAAAATCAATGTATATGTGTGTGTATAGTTACACGTTTATTGATCACATTCAGTTGATCAATCACCAACCACCTTTAGGAAAGGTCAACTACAACAAATAGTTGTCCAAGAGTTAAAAGAAGTGAAATCCGTACCTTAGGCGGAATAGAGAAGTAAAGCACGATCAAACGGGATTCACGGTAAAGTATGACTTGGTCGCGTGCCTAATAAAGGCGCAAATTGGTTATTACTTAAACGACGTAAAACCATATCCTAGTTCTACTAATAAGTTACTTAGGTCCTACATGTTTATAAACAATTTAATCTTCAAAAGGAAAATCCGGATACTCATTAACAAATCAAACACAAAATTAGCTTTATATAATTTTGTTCTCGGCTTTTCACAGCTTCTATCCTTCATTTTCGAGAGCATTTTTACCCCACTTAGGGGTTGTTCGGTTCGTTTTCTATTAAGACCTGTATGGATAAAGATGTCTGTATTGATAAAGTTGTCTGTATGATAACTTATAAATTGTTGTTCGGTTGTCATGCTGAATAAACCGTCTGAATGTGAAAAATGACATTTTTACCCCGAATCATCTCTCGCCGACTCTGTCCCTGTGTGGCCGACTTCCTTCTATCGCCGACTTCCCACAGACCAACCCTCTCATATCCTTCCCTCGCCGACTTCCCTCTGTCGCCGACTTCCCACGGACCGACCCTCTCACATTCTTCCCTCGTCAACTTCCCTCTGTCGCCGATTATCTCTCTCGTTCGGCCCCTCAACCCGAACACCACCACTCACCGACCGCCACTAACCGAACACAACACATACCCACAGACCGACCCTCCCACCTCCCTCCCTCGCCGACTATCTCTCTCGTTCGGCCCCTCGACCTGAATACCACCACTCGCCGACTCTCAGTCACCCCAAATCCACCCGATTCTCCTTGTTCGGTGTCCCCCAAACCGAACACAACACATACCCACAAACCCTCTCTCACCTTTACATCGATCTCTCTCTACGCTGCACACACCGATTTGGCAAGCCCTCCCTCACATCAATCCATCCCTAACTATTCGGCGCCCTCTTTCGTCCCATCTAACCTCGTCGCTACCCCATCGGAAATGCATGGAAGTGAAAGGGGAAAATAGGAAAAGGGCAAAAGGGGAACAAATGGTTTAATAAAGGGCTGAATACAAGAGACATCACTTTCCTAGATGAGCGATTCAGCCATGGCTGGCCGAATAAGCCCATACCGAACAGCTGGATATGGCTATGCGAATAAGTCATATCCTTTATACAACTCATTAAGCTCCTACCGAACAACCCCTTAGAGGTCAATACAGAAGAGAATATCTAAATGAAAGTTTCAATATATATATGATGGATCTACTAGTTTTGGAATCACCTCATTTGGATTATCCATCTATTTTATACAAATTTTACAAAACAACAGATTAATCCCGAATATAGTGCAAACAGCCCAAAAAACACACTATTTTGAGCCACTTAGATTCATAAATGGCTTTTCAACCCTTCATGAAAGTTGTAGTATACAGTAAGATCTTTCTAACTTCAAAATACGAGCTTATTCCAATTTACAGTTTGTGAGTTATACACTGTTAAATTACGGACATGCACAGTCAGTAAAATCCGATTTTTTAAACTTCCCTACTAACTTTTATGATTTGAATTCAATGATTCGCTACATTTACATGCTCTAAACATACTTCAACATGCAAAACAGTAAATAAGTCTAATGATCGCTAACCTAAGCTTAATCATGCAATTTTACTATTCTCGACATTTAATCGAACAATTGGTGTGCGGTTAAACATATACCCACAATTTAACCATATTGAAACCATAATCTACCCTTTACTTTCTACATCAATTTTAACCAATCCTAGAATTCTAAACATGAAAGATATCATAATTTTATCAACATCAATCCGTAAACTTAAACATAAACATAATTTATAAACCGGTCTCAAGGACTCTAACGTAAACACCCTAATAAAAGCGGATGCTTTAGAAAGGGTTCCCAGAGTGTATTCCGAATTCGTGATTGTTACTTCGATTCTTTCATACAGTTTGCGAGATATTTTAAAGAGAATTATTTTTTAGAGAGAGAGAGAGAGAAAGATGAGATATGACGGTGATGGTGAGAATGGACGTAACTCATATATATATTTCTTTTTTTTCTTTTATATATATATGGGGGATTAATCAAATGAGAACTATTTTGTTTGTGATAACCGTGAGATCCAATCTCAACCAATTCTTTTAATATATTAATTATTGTTTTTAAATTAATGTAAAGGGGCATGTTAGTAAATTACTAAATTTAGATTAAATATTTGTTTATTAATTCTATATGTTTCAAACTTCCAATTAATTTTGATTTTACATTCCTAAATTATCACATGAAACCACAAACAACTCAGTTCTTCCTTAAATGAGCCCCTATATATATATTAGAGCTTAGTTCAAATACTAACCAAAATTTTTGTGTTAACTTTGTTAACCAATCTTGGCCATTGATTCTTACAATAAAGGGTTGTGATTAATCATGATAAAAAATTAAAATTTTAAATTTACAATTTCAAAGAACATATGTAAACAAAGAAGAAAAGAGTATTTAGGTCATTTTCCTTTTTATGTAACTCCCATATCATTAATTGAGAGTTACAAAATCAAAAAATCTCATTATTTTTATTAATGTGAGAACCATATGAACACATACACACACACACACACACACACACACACATATATATATATATATATATGTGTGAACCATTGTGTCAAATACGAACAAAAATTGACATATATATGAACTTGGACTGTATAACATTTATGAACACAATATGAATATAATAAGAATAGTTGTTACACGAAAGTAAATAAATAAATAAACAAGTATGAACACAATATGAACAGTTTGTGAACAATAGTTTCTTCATTATCAACACATTTAGGAGCAAGTCAATGTTGAGATATGCAGCTAATGTACATATGAACACAATATGAACAGTTTGTGAACAATAGTTCATTCATTATGAACACATTCAGAAGCAAGTCAATGTTGAGATATGCAGCTAGTGTATATATGAACACAATATAAAGACTTGTGAGCAATTCTTTAACAATTACATATGAACTCGAATTCCGATTGTAGTCGTAGATGATTTTAACATTTTCATTCTCATTGTTGTCGATCTGTTTTCCAATAGATTTATCCATATTACTCGGACGATATCGAAATCTTTAAAATCGAAAATTCTTTAACAATTACAAAATCAATATCATTATGGATAGAATAAATCGAAATTACAAAACATGAACACATAAAAAAATATCAATATTACATAATCATCAATTATTGAGATTTTTTTATTTGTAACTCCCAATTAATGATTTGGGAGTTACATAAATGACAAATTACTTAATTACCCTTGTCATAAATATATGAGTTATATGTGAACCTAAAAAAAGATGGAATACGATTGGTTGAGCTTGGTTAACAAAGTTAACACAAAAATCTTGGTTAGTATTTGAACCAACCCATATATAGGGGTG
>NC_037528.1:38948107-38978811 GCF_001531365.2 Cynara cardunculus var. scolymus | reverse complement strand
GCTCCTATATATATATATATATATATATATATATATATATATATATGAGCGATCAAATGAAAACCGCCCTCATTTGTGTAAACCATATAAACCAATCTCATCAATCCATTTTCTTGATCAATGGTCAAGATTAGTTTAGTTTATATTAGGAAGTTAAAAAAATATTTTTTTAATTGAAAAAAGGGTAAAATTGTAAAACCGTCTATATCAATAAATCAGGTATAACCATCAGTTTCCTTAATCAACCCCATTTTGAATAAGGAAACAATATTTTTAACTATTACATTTAATGAATGAAATGATTTCACCGTATTTTTTACGATACACAAATCAACGTCTTTCTAGAGAAGTCATATGTCATTTTTATTTTCTCAGAAGATGAATCTGTTTCAATCTTATTATGAAATGGTTTCACTGTTTGCCTATTAAACACCATGTTCTTAACGTTAACATCTCAACCGTTTACAATAACCATTCCATGAACCTGTTTCACAACTTATAACAATTAAAAATATTGTATCCATCATACCATACAAATCAATAACCAT
The DNA here is from genome assembly GCF_001531365.2 of Cynara cardunculus var. scolymus. Lineage (NCBI taxonomy): Eukaryota > Viridiplantae > Streptophyta > Magnoliopsida > Asterales > Asteraceae > Cynara > Cynara cardunculus. The sequence continues at coordinate 38,978,263 of NC_037528.1, read as the reverse complement.
TATGTGAACCAGATAACCCGGGAAAAAAACGAAACGATTTCATCAACAATTGTTGATAATGAAGCAATATTATCCAAGAATATATTTTGTATCCTAATATATTATGCAACGATTTAAACCATAGATGAAACGATTTAAACCATAGATGAAACGATTTCATCAACGTAATATATGAGGCATTTGTCATTTTCATGTTTTCAGTACGTGGATCCGTTTCAAATTAATTACGAAATGATTTCACTGTTTGCCAATTACACAACATGTTCTCAACAATTATGAAATGGTATCACTTTCGTGTATTTCTTATGCTTTCACTTTTTTTTTCTTACATTAATCATTTTTATGGTCAAACTATTTAATATTGTTTACGTTTGAAAAAAATTAGGAAACAAGAAAACAAGATTATCGAAAAAAATTATATTATGCAACAAGTTCATCTATAAAAATTTCAGTAAACATGAATCTATATCACTAATATTTATAATTTTACCGGTTCATAAATCTTTGTTTGGGATCTGTTACTGATTTTGTTTATCAATCATTATAAGCTTTTGATCTTCATATTTTTATTACGTATAAACTCATAAAACAAATAAACATATTTAATTTTTAAAATACTAAATTAAATAAGAATTTAAATATTACCATTTATAACATTTCCTTTATTACGTTTCTTTATTTAACATAACTTAATAACTTTCATATTTAATCAAAAACAATGTAAATGACAATTCAACCCTTAATGATTAAATTTAATTAAAAAGGAATTTTCCTATTGGTCAAAATTAGTTTACACGGTTTTTAAGAATTAGGCGGTTTTCAACGGATCCCGTCTCTATATATGTATGTATGTATGTATGTATGTATGTATGTATATGTATGTACAGGAGTAATGGGATGATATAGGTATTTAATGCATTAAGTATAGATAAGAACTAACATTAAAATTTAAAACCCCGTGACCCTGTTGACATCGTCCTTCACGTAGGCTTGCATCTCCTGCAAGAACCCTCTTTTCCCTTGAGTTAAGAAATATGAAGTCATTAATTAGACTACATCTTCAAATGTTCATAACACAAGTTTTTCAAAGTTTTTTTTGGTAAATGGTAGCGAAAACCCATATGGATTTAGAGATTTGTTTAATCGGAGTTGAAACAAAGGATGTTGAATTAAGATAAATCTTTTACACATAGATTATCGTAACCTAAGACTACAACCTCATTCAAATGGAAAATTAAGATGGGTGATATGACAATTATTTTTCATCTTATATTCCCACATTGAAGAGTAATTCAAAAACTCTTAGTAGTTTTTCGTTCGCAAAATAATCTGACTTTGAAGGAATTGGAATTGAATGTCATCACCTGTTTGTGTATGTGTTTGGTTGACATATATTGGAATAGAATCTGTTAAACGAATTAAAATCTATTTGTGTTTGGTTCACATAATGTAGCTTTGGAATTTGAAATAAAAATTTTGAAAACCAAAATCCGACTATTGTGGTTCAAATCGGTGGTGGTCAATGGTAGTTCAAATGGCGGTGGTTCAGATCTATGGTGGTCGGCGGTGATCGACGTTGGTTCAGATCGGTGGTGGTCGACGATGTCAGTAGTAGTTCAAATCAAGTAGGAAAGATAAGGATAATTTTGTCTTTTTAAGAAAGTAGGATAGAATGGAAGTGAATTCTTTCCTATAAATGGTGGAATGTGTGGAATTCAATTCCATTCCACCTGTAAACCAAACTCCTTAACGAAATTTGGTCAATGGAATTGAGCATTCCAATTCCTTCGAATTCCATCAGAATCCTACGAACCAGACACTCCCTTAGGTCCCATGTCCATGCTTTTTGGACTCTTAACCTTAATTACCAGAAACATTGGTGTATGCCACCAAAAGGTCAAGCGACCCAATGATATTCGAGTTATTAGTAGATTCTACCATCTTAGGAAGTCAAGGATCCAAGTCTCATAAAAGATGAGAGCGTGTGAGTTTTATGGTATATATATTATTATATAGTTCAAGAAACAAAAAAGTGGTGTATGCCATTAACTCGATGGACTACCACTTCTTCGTTCACTTTTTACAACCAAAATCACTTGTTCTCATTAAGAAAATTCTAACAATTACCATAGATGCAAACACAATATTAAAGTATATGAACAACAGCATCTTTCGTTTTGTTTCCAACGATTCCTATTATTTTGCACGATTGTCGATCTCTCTAGAAACGGCATTATGATTGCTCATATCCAACAAATAAAGATTAATCATCATGTAACATCCTGCTGTTTTACTCACAATACAGGAATGCACCAAGAAACACATTAGAACAAGCTGATGATCATTTCTCCCTTTATGCCCATAACCATGGCTTTACTCATTGGGTTGTTTCAGCTTCTTTAAAAGACCCCCAAAAACGTTGCGACTGCAAAAAGTAGAAATAATACTCCTCCCAAATACCCAACCTGAAAGATTCAAGATGATATCCAAATTCTTAAGCAAACGAAATCATCAACAAATAAGAATCTGAAGTGCGATAAGCAAGTCAGCAAAGAGAAGTACCAGTTTCTCGGAAATATAACTGGCAAGAAATGCTCCTCCAACTGCTGCGATAGCGGTTGCTAGCAGGTGACCAGCAATGGCTCCACTAGCCACGCCCCATGGAGACTGTCATAAGTATTGGAACTGTTAGAATTCCACATCGGTTAGACTTGGACCTTTCTACTTTAATATATGTTGGAACCCCCGTCTCCTAAATGGCTCTTCTGAAGAGTAATTTGATGGGATCCACATATCTCACATAGTATTAGAATTAAGGTCTACCACTGGGACATGTGTGACATCTAGCCTTTGTTGGAGGGGGGTGTTAAGAGTCTCACGTCAACTAGACTTGGAACTTCCTACTTCAATATATGTTGGAGCCCCCTTCTCTTTTAAAGGGCTCTTTTGAAGAGTAATCTGAGGGGTTCCACATATCTCATATGTGCTCGTGTAAACTCTTTTCGAGGGGGAGTGTTAAGAGTACCACATCAGCTTCAATATATGTAGGAACCCCCTTCTCTCCAAAAAGGCTTGTTTTGGAGAGTAATCTGATGGGTTCCACATATCTCACATGGTATCAGAGCCAAGGTCTACCTTTGGGACATCTGTGCCCGTGTAGCCTCCATTGGAGGGGGCGTGTTAGAGTCACACATTTGTTAGACTTGGAGCTTTCTACTTTAATATATGTTAGAATACTCCGATATGTGTTGATGGAGTGTTACTTGCCATCCGGTCACTTATGGTGTTTTCAAGAAAGAACAATCACTCATCTAGGTTTTGGAGCAGAGATATACCTGCGCGGCCCCAAGAGCTATGGTTGCAAGCATTGAACGGTCACCCCATTCCTACAAGCAAAAATCACATGATAATCTTGTTTCATAACAAACAAATGGCTTCATGCCCACAAAAAGAAAAGAAGAATCTATGCTTTAACATAGTGTAATAAAATTATGCCTTATGGACGAAAGAGAAAAGGGTTACCGCAAAAAATACAAGACTAAATGACTTCCAAATGATTTCAAATGGATTCTTGAGCTGTTTAGATGCCTGCATGAATAGCTAAGATCTTTAACAAACTCAAATTGTTGATATAAGTCAAACGGAAGAATCAAAGTAAAGGGTGATGATGACCTTTTCTTTTACGAGCTCCTCAGCTTCTGCAAATTCATCAAGTTCAGAGCTGCTTTTCTCACCATTTTTAACATTACTTGATGGAAGGTCCCATGCATCCTTGATAGCTTTGAGGCCGAAGAACATCAGAAGAGTCACTGCAGCGTATTCTCCAATCGGCAACGCTGTTCGTATGATCCATGAAAAAATTAGAAAAAAATTCAAAAAAAAATGGAGGGGGAAAAACACCAATGACTTACTTGTCTGAAATTGAGCTGGTACTGAATTAAATATCCTTCCAATTATGACCGACAAAACGGTCATAAGTGATAAAGCACCCATTGATCCCAAGATAACCTAATCATCAATTATGAGTCCTTAAGACATGTGATAATATAAGGGTACATTCATTTTTTAGAACTATAAATATTTTGAGAACCGTGAGAAACCAAATATTCATAATGAATATCATGAAAGAGCGTTAATGATAATCTTCATGAATATATATATATATATATATCCATTATGAATATTCATGATATTCATGTAGATTCATTATGAATATTTGATTCCTCGGTTCTTAAAATATTTATAGTTCCTTTCCCCTGTGGTACTAATAGTTATCTATAGAAGATATGTGTAGATCATACCAGTACTTTATCATATTGCATGGCCAATAACGCTGCAATGAAAAATGTCTGATAAAGTAAAGAAAAGAGGGATCTTAGTTGTAATGAAGGCCAAATACAAGTTTACACAAGGAAGTCATTGGTAAGTGGTTGTTTTTTAGTTACCTTGTCTCCAATTTCAGAAACAAAAATTAACGTAAAAGCAGCAGTGAATCCCGACTTTGAGATTGCTGCTAAGAGAGACGATGGTGCACCCTTCCCAAAGGCGATTATGGAAAATACTAACGCACATCCAGATAACACAAGGGCTATTGAGAGCGGATAAGGAATTTCCTTAGGGAGCTTTTTACTGCCAAGATAAGCAGGGCATGAATGAAATTCTAAAGAGAATTAGTTTTTGCTCTAAAGGATTGTTGCATAATACATGCATTATAATACTCGGGAAGGCTCATTGAGACCTGCAAATATTTTGAGAACCTAGGAACCAACTATTCATGTTTTATTCATAATGAATATCATGATAGATATTCATCATAAAAATGCATGATATATAAATTATGAAATGAATGATCTTCATGATGAATAAATTCATGATTATTCACCATGAATATACCAGAAATAGTTGGTTCCTAGCATCTCAAAATATTTATGGTTCTCATTTGATCATTCCCCTCATCTTCAAGTTAGTGTATAGATAACAATCATGCCCAAGTTCACAAGCAAGACAGAAATCAAATCTCAAGTTCACAAGCAAGACAGAAATCAATTCTTTACAACAAAAGATCCGATCCTCAAAGCTCAAACAAGCACACTTGTTCCCCATTTAGATCAGCTAGAAAACCCCTTTCAGTACTGAGTTCTCCACAATGGCGTTAATCATTGTACTCTCTTTGCTCTATGACTTTATGTTAAAATATTATTTGATTATGTTTATATTATGGTGGATAATAGACATGTTCATTAAAGGATGCTTCTTTCATCTTACATGCCATCACACACCATATATTCTATGAGAAAGAAAGGACTGCCATTTTTCTGAGAGACCTCCGATTTTCACATAAAGTAAACATTCACTGCCTTCACTTGCACCCTTCCTGGTAGATAAATCTAATCCCATGGGCCCCTGAAGATAAAAGCCAAGAAAATCCCCAGTGGCCTTGAGGAGACTTGAACCGGCGACCTATGAGCAGAAGCCTCAAGGCCTACCCTTTATTTGACAGTTGAGTTGGCCCACAAGATTCTTCCCGGTAGAGATTGGATCAACATGTCATGCTTTTCTTACAATTTTTTAGTTAACACCACATTTTTTGGTCTAAGCAAAATGATCAGAAGAGAACTCACATATTAGAAGAACTATCACTGGTTGGACCATTAGTAGATAAATTTTGGTTGTCATTTTCATCTCTCCCTGCATAGCCTCCAGCGCCAACACCAACATTAGATGCATTTGCTCTAACTCTGTTGCCTGCCAAATCTGGTTTGAATATGTCTCTGCATTGTACTGTTGTATGGAGGAAAAAATATCATAAAAATTTGCTTGATAACATATACTCCTGTAAATCCATTAACATGTAAATAACAGTAAGGGGCTGTTTGATTGTTCTGATCAAGTCCTACATGGATTAAGCTATCTGTAGGGGTGAACCAATACATAAACAAACAGCCCCTAAGTCGGTTAACAAGTTGGGCATTGATATAGTCACCAAATAACTCACTAAATCCACATAACTATTCACATTATCAAAAAGTAAAACCGTCTCAGCTGTCTAAACTTGACCATGTAGCACCTCGGGCTGGCAGAAAGGATAGGATAGCTTCAATTTTAGGTAGAATTTCACAATATATGTCAATACCTGCACCAAAAGTAACAGACCAAATATACCAACAGAAAACCATCTTAAGTAGATGTTCTCCAAGCTATAAGATTTATCATGTTGGTCAAAACTTATCCAAAACCCTCTACTCTTTATCTAAAATTTAACCACCATGAGCGCAATAATTCTTTGTTGCTCAATTTTTAATGTCGTGTCATCACCCCTCAGAGTAGATTGACCTCTCATAAGAGCTCTTGGCCTAGGGGTGGGGGTTCGTTGATAGAGTAGACAGAAGGTAGGGAGCTGCAGCGGTAGAAAGTGGGAGATAAAGTTCATAAGTTACACTAGGGGTGTGTAGTTTCCATAAATTGGTTAATTTTTTTCTTGTACCACTTCTATTTATATGTTATTGCTTACTTTTAACCTGCTTTTCAAAACTTTATCATATCTGACTCTCTCTTTGTCACACTTATCACAAGCCAAGAGCCTTCACGGGAACAACCGCTCTACTCTTCAAAGTTAGCGAACATCTTACCCTTCAAGACCCGATATACCGGGTTCGTTTGATTTGGTTTTATCGTAGATTTTGCTTCTGCGTTAACATGTTCAAGACCTTTTTAGCACTCGTTTTAGATCATTAATAGAGCTCTTTGATTCCATTCCTGTTTTCCAAACAAATATTTTTTTCAATTTTTGCAGCATACATCATCATCATGCTTAACAAGATCAAACATAGCACCACCTATCATCAACATGGCATCATTTTCTTGTTTCAGAGAAGTTCACTCTTTCTTTCCCCCAAGTAATATTAGGTTTTTCTCCATGAGAATTCAAGAGCCATCTCATAGGGTAATTAAAGAAAGTCAACCGTATAAACAGCAGCATGTGTGTTCCAATTTGCAAGGGGCAATCTTTATGTTTCCTTTTTCGAGCTCACTTGATTTCCAACTAAACTCAACCCTCCAAATTTTCGAACAGGATAAAGTCGCAGAACAAAAAATTCACGTATTCAACGGTAAATCAAGGAAACCCAGCTTAAAATCTGTTCATTTTTTGCAAAATCGAGTGAAATTATACAGACTACAGCAGAAACCATGAAAATTCAGAAACGAAAATGCAAGAGAAAACTTACATGATGAGGGTGAGGAAGACGAACATATGGTTCTTGTAGGTAAATCAGCAAAGCAAGGCGAAGAATCAACAGATGCCAACAAAGGCAGCTTTCTTCTTGCATTTGATAGCACCAATACAGGTGCTTGATGGAGAATTAGACCTGTCATCTCTGTGTTGAACTGGGGTTTCACTTATAACTTCAGATCCATTTCTTTCAGTAAGTGCATTAGAATCAATCAACCCAACGATGCAGAAATCTTGATGCTGAGTTAGGATGAAGAAGGAAGAGGGTGGAGAGAAATTGAGGACCCAAAATTCTATCTTTTTTGGGGGCCAAAAGAATGCTTTGTTGTTCAGAGTGTGGGATGATTCTTGCCGTGCGGGTGGATAGAGAAAGAAGAGATAAAATGATTACAGTTTTCAAGGAACGACGTCGTCACTGTCTTATTCCTTTTCCATGTGTTATGGGGCAATTGGTTTCTTGATGCTTTTATGATTGGATGAATGTTGATGATATATGAGACAATTTGTAACCATTTTCTGGAAAAGGGGATTTGGTTTTGTAGAGCATTGTGACATTGCAATGATGTTTAGCAAACAGGTTTGTGTTAATGATGTCTTCGCCTGCATGAAGCTGAAATCGTTAGTAATCGCCGTTGAGGACCAAAAGCTATGGAACTTGGGTGTGGGTTTTTTGTCGAAATGGAATGACCTTTTTGTTTATTATTTATCGTAAATGAGTGAAATATTACATATAGTATGTCTGTCCCCCATCAACGTATTTTTTTGTTTTACGCACCCGCAATACTGATTCGATCCAAGCTCTCTTGGAATGGATGCCTTGGTGGTGAAATGGTAGACACGCAAGACTCAAAAATCTCGTGCTAAAGTTCTAATTTTGATTCAAAGAAGAAAGTATAGAAGGAAACTATCAAGTTGTGGAGTGCGGTAGGGACAGAGGGAACACGAGGATTGCGCTTGTTGCAGGACTTAACCCAACACCTTACGGCTTGCCGGTATTAACATGTAGAACGGGATTCTATGGTATTTATACACATCCTACATTATGAATACGATGTAACAAGAATACTAAGGATACACATAATATTAATTGATTACAATTATAATAAAAGAAAACTAATCAAAGGTAATCGACTAGGCATGGCGACAGGGGTACGAATAGGATGTGGAATGCAATCCCCGGCCCAGGTTCCACTATCCCCACTCCATGGTGGGTATGTGGAATCAAATCCCATCTCTACTTGTTGTAGGTCTTATCTTCGGTTCAACAAAAAATGGTTTAAATAATGATCAAAATTAGTTGAAAAGTAAAATAATATATACATATATATATAGAGAGAGAGAGAGGGAGAAAAAGTCAAGTTCATACGAGGTTAGTAATCAAATAAGAGGATAAAAAGGCAGTTGAATCACATGTGATTTTATATTAAATCATGTGTTAGTCGCGGGCTACGTCATCCGCACACCCTTGCATTGATTGTTAGTGTAAAATCACATATGATTTTTCCGCGTGATTTGGCCGTCTTCATGTTCTTTTATTTAGTTATTGTTTTTATTTGAACCTTCATATCTATATATATATATATATATACACACACACACTAGTTAGCCACCCGTTGCAATGCAACGGAAGGTAAAATTTTATAAATTGAATTATTTTATGATTTTGTCTACCTCCATAGTTGGGTGGATTTCTTTGCCACCATCTTTATTTGTCTAACCTGAATGCATGTTGTTTTGATGCACCATAACTTTCTTTAACTATTTTCCATGCGTTAGAATTAAGAATTGAAAGGAGAAGAATAGATCACTTTGTTACTATTAAATCATTATATATCAAATTTTGAGAACCTAAAACCCCACAATCTTTATTTACTTCTATGGTCAAACAAACAACTCAACTGCACTAAGAAATTAAATGGAGAAAATACATTTTTTTTTCTATAGCTAATAACAAATTTAATCAGAAAAATGGTAGAACCATTGGTGGCCAGATTACATAGTGACAAAGTTGAGCTCTACTTCTTCTGTTATGGCTAATCTTAACAACGAATGTCCCTCTTGCATGCTTAAACCTCGTATATAAAAGAGATGGAGAACAAAATCGATAGCGGTAGGACTTGAAATTGTAAAACAATAGTCCAACAAATTTTTGATAACATTGCTACCTGAAAGTTGGGGGACTCCAATTTGAATTACTTGCTACAACTCCATAAGCTGATGCAAATGAACTCGTGTAAGAATTCGTCCCATTTTCCCTCTTTAAGTTCCCCATGTAATCCACCAGATTCTAAAAGAGAATGCATAGAACAAAAAACCATATGTAATTTGTAGTCAAGTTTTTACATAACCGAACTAATAACAACTTCTCAAAATTGTAATACTCATATACCAGAAGAGCTAAGTTGAACCACCATGTCTGGCATAATGGTCTATACAACTTGGAAGTGCTACCACCACCATCACTAGGCCTAGATTTTGTCATATTCTTATACCGAGTGCAAATAAAAGCAAAAATAAACTACTCAGATTAACAATTTAATAGCATATCGAATCTTGTACTACCTTTGAACAGACAAAAACAATTATCATAAGACAACCTAACTGATGACACACGAGAAATTTACATAAAAAAGTTGTATACATTATGAGTGCAAGAAAAATTCACACAAACATGTAATAATTGAACAATTTGTTTAAATATTTTGTACGTTATGATTACAGTAAATAACTTAAATAGAAATATAAAAGAAGTAATGCACATATAGATGTTGAAAGGGTATCTGATTAACAATACACCATGAACGAAATTGTAGAAGATCACAAACTTGTATTAAAAACTGTAAAGACCAAGAAGAAGGAAGTCCGAATTTAAACATAAAATCCTTCATTTATATGAACGACAATTTTCAATGTACATGAGTTTACAAATCACCAATCAGCAAATCCTTCCCTTATATATAAACGACAATTTTCAAAAGTAGGCACATCCTATATGTATCTTTTATGGATTATGCCATATTATTTTTTTGTCTCATTTAAGTTCACGAGCAACACAAATGCATGCACATAAATCGTAAGATGTTACTCCCATCTATCCAGACCAAGTTGAAGTTTAGTAATAAGATCTCAAAAGCTATGTCCTCTTTACCAAGTTAGCATGTTTCTTGGTAAAGCCAATGTTGAACATCTCAAAGCATAACCAACCCCTATAATATTTAAATATGAATATAGAAATTGGATAACAATCATGACAGTTTGTTGAAATGAGACTCTCACCCTTTGTGCGTATATGTTTTTTGGATTTGAGGGGTCCAATTCAATTGTTTTGTTTGCATAAGCAAGAACTTAGCTTCTGCTCCTAAGAAAAGAACTACAAAAGAATTTGCATATTAGGTAGGCAGACACCATAGTAATACTACAACCAATCAGAAGTAACTAGGTGGTTCATACAGGTCAGAACTATTGCATATCCGATCAATAGATCATAATACACTCAATTGCATATTCGAACAAGTCAATAGTAAAGCAAGGTGTCTACTTATGGAGGTAATTGAGTTGTCACAGAATACACTCAATTTTATACTCGAACAAGTCAATAGTAGCTTTAAGCTCAAAAGGTTGTATCTCTTAAAAATTTCAAGATAAAAGAAAGTTCTTTACTTCTGTACCCCGCTGCAATGTGGTGGGATGTAAACCAATAATGGAAAATTAATGAAAATTTTTATATACTAAAATAGAATCTAAAAACAATTGGCATAAACCAATAATGTTAACCATAACAAATGCATAAACATAGGATCTACCCGAATCATCTAACGTCTAAACCAATAGTCATCTAAATGATCATCGACCCAACTATTGCTTATAAAATATCCAATCTCATGAGCGTTGTTAGAACAAGATCAAGTCTTCACATTTTTACAGCAAGAATATCAAACAACCATTCTGTACAATCAATGGGAATAAAAAAACCAACATGATTCAAGAAAAATGGAACAGAATAAAACCAATGATTAGATAAAAAAAACAATGTAATTCAATAAAAAAAAAAAAGCCAATATGATTTAGCATCTGATATATTTCAGATTTCAATCAAACGAGCAGTAGAGCAAGATCAGGAAGCAACAAACCATGTTATTCAAGCAAAGCAAGATTAGAAAAAATAGTGACAATATCCAAATAGTAATAATATGATGGTGGTGGGGGGTTTCCTAGAGCTTCAAAAACTTGTATGTAAAGGGTGAGGAAATGTACCTCTTAAAATTCGACACTTGACCGTTTAAATGCTTTATAATATAGTATAAATACAAAACAAATGTATATCTTGTATAAATGTGTTTCAAAAAGTTTATGACATGTTTTTTTTTTATGTCTTTTGAACATTCTTAAAATAAAGGTACAACTGATTTTTATGGCATCTTTTTTAAATACAAATCCAAAAAGATGTCATATAAAAATGTAATTTTTCAGAAATTGAAGTAGTAAGAAATTAAAAGCATAATGACCAAAAATATGAAGAAAAAGAAATTGCTTGAAAAAATAATTAATTATTTTAACATAAACAATAACAAAACAATTAAAAAAATCATACGTTTAATTCTTTCATATAGTTTTATTAAATCAAAAAGGCTTAAAATAACAAAAGAGCAACCAAACCCGTATTTTTTAATATAGTATAGATATAGATATAACCATTTAAAGTCTTTTATAATGTAGTATAAATTTATATGTATTTATGATATTTTATAATATTATTAAATTCAAAAATATTCAATAATAAACTTATTTTGTATGTATTAACGAGAAGATTATAATGATATAAAATTTGTCAAAAAGACACATGTTTAATGTATTTTATTTAATCTATAATTTTGTATTTGGCAAAGACATATCTTATCCATTAAGTGAGGGTGATGAATCTTACCTCGTTGGTGTTTACATGATAAATTGATAAATTGTTACATACAATATCATTTTACACATAATAAATTGTTATATACTCTTATCCTTTTAAGTGAGGGTGACGACTTTTACGGATAAACGTTTGGATACACAACCACCACATTCATCCATGAGAAATTTGAATTTTGGTACAATAAAATGTTTGACCTCTCATAACCAAAGTTGTGCTAACAATAACCCTGTCTCCATAGCATAGCGGCTTGGTGGTATGGAGTGTCTGCTTGGTTTTTATAGTTTTGTGTTTTTATAGTTTAGGATACACATGGACATAATAAACCAACCAAAATTTGGAGTACATCATGAGAAACATCGAAGGGATTGTCAGTTGCTGAATGGTTTGGTGTAAAATGATTATGTGGTCAGAATGATTAAGAGCCTCTCATCATATAATGCAAAATGAAATATAATTGTTTCGTAATTGTTTACAATGAAATTGGGCCTCTTAATGGTTAAGGGAGACCCATGATACAAAATCATCCAGAAGGTTTTAGAACTATTAAGAGGCAGATTTTTTTTTGCCTAACAAGATTCACCTCTTAATGATTGAGAAGATGCCTCTTAATGGAACTATTAAAAGGTAAACAAACAACCCCTTAATATTAGAATGAAACGGGCTTTAAATACTAACAATTCATTGTATTTTGGAGTATCATTTTGCATAATGTTTGTTATTATTTTGGTCTATAATTGTTTTAGTTATAGTTTTTAAGTCATCAAGGTTGCATTTGATATCAGACAAGACAGTACAAAACATGAGAGAATAGGATACAACAACTATTCAAAGTTTGATCAAACAAGACTGATAAAATGATCAATTTATCATTAATAAGTTGTTTAATGTTTTTTTTTATCAAATAATCAATCTAAATGAAAATTAACAAACAATATTTAAAAATACATAAACGTCTAACATAAAATCAAAATGTCTAAACATTTTTTATTTTATATCTTCTTTAAAAAATCGAAAATATCTAAAATTACGTTCATAAATATTTTATCATTTTTAAACTTTCGTTTTTACTTCCTTTAAATTTCCGTTCCTTATGTTATATAGTTTGACTAATTTAAGTAATTATTAAATATTATGATAGAAATAAATATTTTTATAATAAAATATATCATTGAAATGTTTTTGTCGATACGATTAAAATGATATCATATTAAGTTTACGGAATTTTCAAATTTTATTTTATACTTTTTCTATATCATGTTTTTATTATTAATATTTAATAAATTACATAAATTAACCAAAAATACAAAAAATGTATAAAAATGAAATTTTGAGGACAGTAAAGTGAAAATTTACAAATAATAAAATACAATAAATAAAATTTAAGAACGGATAAAATATAAAAAGAGAGTCGTGCTTGATAAAATATAGGCTTGTTTCACATTGTTCTAACTTGTTTCATGGGGTGGAGGTGTCACACGTTTGTTCCATTTCGTTCAACTCTGTTCCTATTTCACATAAAAGTCATGTCAAATATGAAACATTGATCCTTGTTCTCTTCTGTTTAATCATATCGGTCAGTATATTAAACGTACCTTAATGAAATGACGATTCTTCAAGAATATGGTGATTTGACCAAGTACTACTTAAATATAGAAAAACGATGAATTAAGTGGTCAAAATCTGAAAACCGAAAACAAAATTGTTTAGTAATGATCAATTAAATGTATTTGAGAGTTGTTTTTGACTTAACTTTCCAATAACAATTAATAAAGCTCAAGCTCACGATTGGGTGAATATTTCGAGTAGCTTTCGTTTTTTGATGAATTGTTGAATTAATTTTCTATGTATGGGTCAACAATAAAGTTTTATCTTTCGCGACATTGTGCAGACACACTGTTAGTATATATATGGGCTTAATTATTTGAGAACTTTACAATTTATAAGATCCGTAAAATCCATCATAAGTCACTAATTTAAAATAATTAATATATTTTTAGGAAAAAGTCAAATTGCATAAATATACCTCTCTCTCTCTCTCTCTCTCTCTCTCTCTCTCTCTCTCTCTCTTAAGATACACACACATACATAGTTAAATATGTGCACAATGAAAACAACCTTAAAAAAATTCCGTACTAGGATGTTCATAATGTGTTTATAAGTGGTAGGTTTAGATTTTATTTTGTTGATTTAGTTGGTGTTCACCAAGTGTTAATAAACTTGCTTGTTTTTTGAGGAATCTCCGGAAATGGTGTTTCGCGACCCTTACACCCCGAGATAGGGTCGCACTTTATATATTGTATGGGGTTTTTTTGGGAAGACAAAACCCTTGTTTCGTGACCTTGGGTGGCTAGGTCGCATGTCAAGATCGCATACAACCTGAATGGTTAAAAATCAGATTTCAGGTTAAAAATCGGATTTCGGATTAAAAATCAGATTTCGGGTAAAACTTCATTTGGTCATAACTTTTTCATTTCTACTCCGTTTTGGGCTATTTTTTTTCTATGAACTTGTTTTTTTTTTAGATTTTAATATGTGAAAAATGATGATTAAAGGTTTCTTGATGAACTCGGGGTTAATAGAAGTTGATGTTCACATCTTTGTCTTTTGAATCAAAGGTTTGGTTCTTTCCCACCAACAACTTTCATTCTCTCTTGGTTTTTATTTCGTATATGTTTTAGGAGAAAAGGAGTTCATTGAAGATTTTGCACCATCAGGGCAAATCTTGGGGTTTCTCATGCCCTGGACGAGAAAGTAAAATAATGCCTCCACTATTTAAAAACTATAAATGAAACATACTATTTTTTAAAAGGTTTGGAACCTAATCAAGCTAGGCATCTCATACCTAAGCCAATTTTTATTATTGTTATTATAATTTATTTTTTATAATGCATATCTTATTATTACATAATATCATAAATGCAATATCAAGATAAATTGAACTTTAGAAACTTACATATAATTATAGTTGTGCTAAAACTAATTGTATACAACCATATAAAGATGTTTAATTTGTCTTAAAACTTAGGAAAACTTAATATTATACGTGTATCATATTTTTAAATATCTAAACATCTTTGAGTAGCGAGTGTTATATGGTTTAAACAATCATATATGGCCTTAGGCAACAAACCACATTATGGGTGACAAAAAAATTGGAATTATGAGATTCGACATCGAATAAAGAAATATAATACAAAATAAAAAATAATTTTCGAGAATCATATTTATGACTATGGAAATCACAAAAAAAAATAGTTGAAATTATATAGTAATCTAAATTATTTCATACATGGTTTGATTTTAGAATATATAACAAAAGATATTTGTGGTTCTAAGTTGAAATTAGCTAGTGATCTAAATTGGTTTATGTAGAGTTTGATCCTATTAATTCCTTGCATAGAAAAAATGTTTGACAAAAAGAATAATAAACTTACAAATATTGTCACATGATTTTCAAAACAAAAATACATAGAATATATTAATTGTTAAATATGATTAATTTTATTTCAGATAAATAATTGTTTCCATGAAAACAAGACAAAAATCGAAAAAAATGCAAGGAAGAAAAAAATGAATCAACGAGAAAACTAATAAAATTAAAATTGGACAAAAAAAAATCAAAATATTAGTTTAGGTCTTGTAGTTGTCACTTTGAAACTTTTTTATTAGTAATAATATCACTAGGCTTAAATTGATGTCTCTTGAGCTTTGATGTCCTGGGCCGTCGCCCTGCTCGCCCACCCTTTGGGTCGGGCCTGTGCACCATAGATTGGATTTGTAGCTTGAGGATTTTATCTCTTCACCAAAGGAAGTTCCATATTGGGATAAAACCTAAATTTAGCCTAAACCTAGTAATTTGAGTTCAAGTTGCTTTTGTGAAAACTATGTACATGAAAAAATGTTTATTTTTATGTATTGAAATGTTTTCATTACTATATCTCAAATGTGTTCAAGTATTTGATGAAGTTTACGTACTTGGTACTTTTGGGTTAATATATCTTGAAAATGCATATATTTAGGATCTTTGAGTACTTTGTTAAATAAATCATAACTATGAGTTCTTTGATGATTTATCTCATAAATAGAGGTTATTTGGTGATAATGTATTTTTAGAGTATTCGGTTTGGAAAATGCACATTGTTGTGCTATGGGATATTTTGAAAATATAAATGGCATAGCTTTTTTTTATTAGGATTGTTCCAACCTTTAATGAGTTTTTGAGTTAATCATGCAGGTGATGATATATACACCCCTCCCTATTGGTAAAGTGTACCCCCTCTTATCCTTTAGGTCAAAGTCAACTAATTGCATTAATTTTTTTTCTATAATTTATGTCTTATAAATTTATGTTTTATAATTTTCTTCAACATTGTTTTCTAATTTTATTTTTCTAAATTTATGTTTTATAATAAATTTTTGCCAACTAACTATTTTCTAAACTAATTCAAGTAACTATAAAATTATTTTTAATTTTTATAATTGTATTGTTAACGTTTTAATTAATTAATAATTTATATATGTATTTTTTCTAAATAAATAATTAAAGCTACAAATATAAAATAATTTAATACAAAAAAGATCATCAAAATAAGTTTATTGATAAATCAACAAATAGAGTACAAAAAGTCTGAAAATATTACAACTCAATCAAATGAAATAAATTTCGTAGTACGATTACTAGATAACAGTTGCTCGTACTTATTTATTCGGGTCATGTACGGAGTAGGCCATGCGGTTGTGCAATCATATTTGAAACGAAACCAATTTGGCACGATAGAAGGCATCGGGTGCCCTTCTGCCAAAGATATGTTAACGTAATGATTACAGTTAACGTACCTAATAGTAAAAGCAACATGTTCATACCACGACGGAGGACTAGATCGAAGTGGGAAGAATGTCAGACTACCTATGGTTGTTAAAGAATGTAGTATTACATTGTATCTTAAAGCAATCAACAAACTCGTTTCAAAAACATCCATCCAATGCTCATTTGGTGCAAAAGAGTCCAGCTCAAAGAAGTTTAAGAAGTTATAAAGCTGATGCCATAGTTCAATGCCATACACCTCGAGATATTCTGACTTGTACATGTTTAACTTCTCCATTAAATCATATCGAATAGATGGTCATTCATCTTCGTGGCGACCGAGACAAACGGCTATCGCTCGAAATCCACAATTTCAATCGCCTTTTACATCTTGTACCTGTATGATATAAAGATGAACTTATTTAAAAATTGATTAATACATTCAGATAAAAAAAAACTAACTTGCTTGAACTACGTTACGTACCTGGACGATGTAAGGATGAAAAATACTTGGAAATTGATTAATGTATGGATGTGCATAATTTTTTTGGTCGAAGTATGAACTATGTCTCGCTTGTTCATTGTTCGCCAAAACATCAAACTCCACAAATATTGACGTGTTTGGACAACTATGCCTATGAGGTTTTTGAGTTGGTGAATCGAGATGACTTTTTTTGACAACTTTATTCTTCAATGAGGGACGACCACGAGTTATTGTATGAACAGTCGGTTCACAAATACGAGTTGTCCAAGGCGTGATTATCTCCCTTAACTTTCTTAGAAAACTGGACTTCATTGATCTCGACTGTTTTTTGAAGTTCTCAGTAAACATTGCACTTCATCATCACAACAAATATCATCATCTTCCACGGATATACACAGTGATAAATCAAGTTTCCTCCAAAAATCCATCAATCGATTCAAGTGGAATAGATTGGCCTGCATTGAAATAACATGCATGTTCATGTGCACATGGTAACCCGTAACATGTACGCAATTGACATTTACAGTTTCCTAAAACTAAGTCAAGATCTTTTGACCGCTCAAATTCTTTGAAGATTAATTCCAACGCATGCAATGAAACAAAACCATGTAGCTGGTGGAAGTATGGTTTGTTATATCAATGCTTGACGACATTTTTGCTCTGTTGGAAGCTTGCTTTGATTGACGTATGTTTGTGAGTGAATGAGTTGATGAATATCATACAAAAACACC
Source organism: Cynara cardunculus var. scolymus (assembly GCF_001531365.2). Classification (NCBI taxonomy): domain Eukaryota; kingdom Viridiplantae; phylum Streptophyta; class Magnoliopsida; order Asterales; family Asteraceae; genus Cynara; species Cynara cardunculus. The sequence continues at coordinate 38,960,098 of NC_037528.1, read as the reverse complement.
CGTAAAGTTGCTTGGATTGAATCTAAGTATAGTTTCAACTTAAAATGTTGACTTTCAGCTCTGTTAGTTATGTGATTTCCAAAGTTAAGAAATCTATCGGTCCAAACAGATACAAACATTTTGCTTATATGGTTTCAACCATATTTCGTTAAAATAATCAAGAACGCTTGAAATTTAAACGAATTTATTTCAATCAGATACATATACGCATAGCCAATTTTATTTCAATCAAATACATATAAATTTGAATATTAAGTCATTTGGATTAAATAGAATAACAAAAAAAAAACATTATGAAAAATCGTGTGGAAAAGTAATGCCCGGATACTCAAGCAATATTAATTTTACTCATATATAGAGATAGAGATAAAGAAAGAGATAGAGATAGAGAGAAGCAATGCCCGGATACTGAAGCAATATATTTTCAATTTGTGTCAAATTGAATCTGTATGTTTCATCTGTTTGATATTCAACTAATGACGTACATGCTTTGTAAAAGAAATTCCAAGATTGATGCGATGTTATTGATGGTTTACACTTTCTCAAAATACTTTGATAAATATGTCATCTACAAAGTAGTTGTTTAGCATCGGGAAATACATTCTTGCATTCTTTCATCAATGTCAACTCTCGATCGGTCACGATAACACGTGGGGATGCACATCCGTCCATTGTCTTTTTGAGACAATTCAATGCCCATGTGTAGTTGGATTCTTTTTCTTTATGCATAAAAACAAATGCTATGCAAAAAGTCATATTAGTTGATGTTACACCAACAATCTCAAGTAGGGGCATCTTATACATGTTCGTTTTATACGCTGCATCCATCAACAACACGTTTGGAAATGCACGCCACAACGTCAATGATATTGGATGAATGAAAAATAAATCTTCCAACTGATTAGAGTTATTTGCATGCGCCTCATGCATGTAGCCTTCGTTAGCGGAAGTTGTTTGGTTTATGTAAATATCATATTCCTAAACATGTACATGCATAAAAAAACTATATTTTACAAACTAGGAAAAAAATCGCAAATAGTAAGTGAAAGTACCTCAGCGTTATAATCTTGATAAAATTGAAAATCGTTTTTCCAACTAACCATTAACAAGATCAAAATCGTAAAGAGAGAATGTTGAAATTGTTAACTGTGAATGAAAATACAAATTTCACTTCCCTTTTTATAGCAATAGTAAAATACATATCACTTCACTTAACTAATATCAAGTTCATTAAATTAACATTAAGTTTATTAACATTTTCAAGAAGTCAATTTTTTCTTCTTCCAACCACCTCTATGCTTATGTTTTCAAGATTTCTTTTCTATATACTTTTAGTATAACAATATTGTTTTTTTAATAAAAAAGCATAATACAATTTAATCTAATTTAATATTTGAATTTTTAATAAAAAAACGACGAGTTATTACCTGAATTTTTAGAGATTTTTGAAAACTGATGAAATTATTATTTGAATATTCAAAAACTTAAATAAGAATTTATTAGTTACTTTTTACGTTTTAAAGTCGGAAAAAAATGATGGATTATTTTCTGAATTTTTAAAGTTGMAGAAAGATTAATGATATATTCTATGAAACATAGATAAAATGAAAATTAAGAATTTGCATATAAATTTTTAAAGTTTTTATTCGATTTTTATAAGGGCAAACTATATGACTATATACATATGGTTAAAATTTGTAAAATTATAAARTAAATGATATATTATTTTTTATAAATAACAARGYTWWTWKCTTTCYAATTTATTGGTTTTAAATTTGATTAATATATRATACAAATAAAAATTATAATTAATATWRACCAATAATAATTATTATCTATTAATTAAAAAAAAGTAAAAGAAGAGAGAGAGAGAGAGAGAGGAGACATAAGAGAGAGAACAAAATTCAAAATTTTAGGTTATTTAATGTTATTAATAGGTTTTTTTTTACTTTTTTAATAGGTGGGGGCGTAAATAACAACCCCTAATCATGCATTTGGAGCATTTATTTGCATAAACTCTGGTTAAACACGTTTTATTGTTTTTGATGACTTTAATTTTAATAGTCAATTGAGTTGTTGAACTTTTGTCTCGATTTTGACTTATTTGAGTCTTGGAGACATTTGTCCGGTTTAAATTGCTCTATGTCGAGTTTTTGGAGTTATATGCAATTATGACACATTTGTTTATAAAATTACATAGTTTGAATGTTGGTCATTCATTTGGCATCATGTAATTTAGGTTGTAATTCATTAGATCCATAGGCGTAAGAGTCGCTCTTTATTTATTTCATTTGTCATCTTCTTTCTTTATGGAATTAGATTGAGAGGCTGTTATCCTCATAACCTATTGTTAAAAAAATGTAACTTAATAGACATATTTATATTCCCTTTTGTGGAAGGCGTGTATTCTTGATATTTATACACCACATTTCCGTCTTTTTTGGAAATTTTTGTTGTCCAATTTTTTTGGGGTTTTACACTCTTAATCGGAGATTAGGAAGGGAACGAGAGTTCATCGATGAGGAAAGGAGAAAGATGGTAATTTAAGGATGGAAGAGACCATAGAGAATGGTGGCTAGTCAATGGGGGATGGAGTCTCGGAGATGGTTGTGGGGTGTGGGTGGGGTTTGGGTTGTCGTGGGTTCGTGAGAGCGAGAAAGAAACGAGAGGGCGAGGGGAGATTATACTAAACTTTCTATAAAAAATTAAACTATTTCACAGTTAATCTTGGGTTAAAGAATGGACTTTAACGTTATTATAGATCAAAATAATTTATTTAATCGGTTTTAAAAAAAATATAGTTATTTATTTATTTCAAAAAGAGAAAATTGCATTAAAATGGAATCAACTTTCATCTAATTCCTATTTTGTGGAACCAACTTTCAAAATTGTCATTTTGGAGAACAAACTTGCACCTGATTCCTATTTTAGAGAACCAACTTTCAAAATCGTCATTTTGGGAAACCAACTTTCACTTGATTCTTAATTTGGGGAACCAACTTTCAAAATCGTCATTTTGGGAACCAACTTGCACCTGATTCCTATTTTGGGGAACCAACTTGCAAAATAATTATAGAAAAATAACTAAAATTCTTTTTTTTTCCAAAAATTAATGCAATAAAATCTATTTTTCATTTTAAATCTCATTTTTTTAATTCAGATATCAAATTGAACATTTAAAAAAATCCAAATTACCACAATAAAAATTATTTTTTTACTAATGCAAAAAAAAATCAATTTAATAGAAAAAAATTAATTGATGCAATTAGTTAGATATAAAAATCTTGAATGTGATATTTAATATTTATTTTTTATTGTATCAATTATTTTTTTATATTAAATTATTTTTTTGCATTAGTAAAAAACAATTTTTACTGTAGTAATTTGAATTTTTTTTTTTAAAAATATTCAATTTGATATCTGAATTAAAAAAAAGATATTTGAAATGAAAAATAGATTTTATTGCATTAATTTTTGGAAAAAAACGAATTTTAGATATTTTTATATAATTATTTTGCAAATTGGTTCCCCAAAATAGGAATCAGGTGCAARTTGGTTYCYTAAAATGACGATTTTGAAAGTTGGTTCCCCAAAATAGGAATCAGGTGCAAGTTGGTTCCCCAAAATAGGAATCAGGTGCAAATTGGTTTCCTAAAATGACGATTTTGAAAGTTGGTTCCCCAAAATAGGAATCAGGTGCAAGTTGGTTCCCCAAAATGACGATTTTGAAAGTTGGTTCCCCAAAATAGGAATTAAGTGAAAGTTGGTTCCATTTTGGTGCAATTTTCCCTTTCAAAAAATTATTCAAATATGTAATCTCATAAAATCGAAAATTTGGTCAAGGTTGGAGGTGTTTGGGATTGCTTATAAAAACAATTTATTGACTTATTCCGGTGTGACACCGGTAATAAATATTTTTGAGTGTTTGGATAAACAACTTATACCGGTGCCAAACCGGTAATAAAAAGTTTTTGAATAAGTTAAATTATTCTGACTTATAATAAGTTGATAAGTGATTTTGTAGAGAAATATAAGTTGTTTCAAATAAGCAAATCCCAAACACCCCCAAGTGTTGCGATCCAACCCAAAATGATAACAATGATTTAGGGGTTGTTTACGCAAATTTTTATCCGTTAAATGCTTATTTATAAGAGTCAACATTATAATTTACCTTGATACGTAAGATTTTAGTATATCAAAAAGTATCGAATGCAACAATTTACCGAATAAGACTTTACATCATTCTAATCACTCTTATCTGGTAAGATTTTTGGCCCTTGTCATATTTATCCGATAAAAAAATTTATCTGATAAACACTTATCAAACAAGCATTTAATAAATGACCTCTTAAAAAAATGTTCTGGTGAGCCGAATAAGTATTTTTAAAGAATAGCGGACCACGATATTCATAGCGGTCACGTAAGATGTAATATGTCAAATTTAAAAGGAATAAATGTAACGTGTTCACTTGTGATTGGGTACATGACATGCTAGTCGCACCCTGTTGGAAACATCATTGTAGTCATCGAAGCATGCTGTTAGCGTAGGCGGCCCGTGCCTTTCTTCTTTATTTCATTTTTTCATCCCTAAGGTTCCTTGATATTGCATTTTACACCCTTATCAATAACAGAATTACATTATTTACCCTTTAAATTTCAACTTTCCTTTGTGCATGTAGTCCCACTCAGATTGTGCCTTCAAATTCAAAATTTGATGCCATATGATTATGGATGGTATACATATGTCATTTAAATTTTTAGTTCGAAATAACATAAGGTGGTGTTGATTAACGAAATGAAATTTGTTAAAAGAATTAATTAGGTTTGACCATGTGTTTGATTAGCATGGATTAGAATTGAATATGTCAAAAAAATTAGAATCTATTTGTTTACTTCTCTAAATATAACTTCATAAGTATATTAAAATAGTATACTACCAAAATACCCCTCCATGATATTTTCATATTTTTATTGCTTAATTAATAAATATTTACATAATGATAAAATTAATTATAATAGTATTAATTGATGGTGGTGGAGGTGGCGGTGCGACAAGGGTGGTGGTGGTGTTGGTGTTAGTGTTAGTGTCAGTGGTAGTGGCGCTGGTGGTATTGGTGTGGTGGCAGCGGCGGTGGAGGCGACGATGTGGCAATGCTGGTGGTGGTTGTGATTGTGGTGATGATGGTATGGTGATAGTAGTGGCGATAATGATGAATGGAGGTGGAGGTGGTAGTGGTCGTGGTGGTGACGATCATCATACTGGGATGAAATTGATTAGAGTAACTACAAGACAAAATAATCTTTCTTGAAAGATTTGCTGAAATGGAATTCGAATTCCTTGTTAAAATCCAAGGAATTTAAATTGTATCATATGTAGAATCCAAATTCCATATAAAAAATTCATAGAATGAACCAACAAACATGAGTGGAATTAACTTTGTTCATAAAATTGAGCATTTCAATTCCATCAGATTTATGTAAATCAAACGCTACCTAAGTATTTTATTTATCGTGCAAATTTTATTCGTTTTTTAGCATCAACTTGTGAAATGAAATTAGACAAAAACGATCGAAATCATATATGTAGATCAATTCTTGTTTATACTTAGGATAATGAATCTTAAACGTTCTTAAAATCTTAGTCTTATTAAGACTAGAAGAGTATTCGTGTAATGCAGCGAGATACATCTTGATTTTAATGTTTTGTTTTATATTTTTGGCTCTATCGATGTTATAATACAATTTTATGTGGTTTTGAGAAAAATAAAATGTTTTTATTTTGGAATGAAATATAAATTTGAAGATATTATAAAATTTTGAAAATAAAATCGATATTAATATTAAATTAACTATTTAAAATGTTTCGTTTTTGTGTAATTTCTTTAATTCAAATTTTTATTATGATCTAATTGAAGTTTAAAAACGAACTAATATATTTTTGGTTTAATAAAATAATTTTTGTAAGATAATAAATAAGTATTCTGTTAGAACGCAATGATTTTCTTAATTATATTTTAGAATTTTTATATTTAAAATGATGTTTATCATGTATTTGATTATGTTTATCTATAGTTAGTTACACAAATTCAATCATGAAATTTTAATATGATATACTGATGCACATTCTATTTGTAATCTTGAATTGTAAGTAATATGCATTAATAAACAATACTTTATGCATAAAAAATTGTTTTTAAGAGTTTTTGTCAAATGCTTTATAATATAGTATAGATAAACAATAGGTCCCGTTTTATTTACAGGATTGCATTTGATTTATAAGGATTTGAAGGTAATTCCATTTCAATCCCATGTTTGGTTTGAACATTTTTATGAATTTGAAATAGTGAAATTTTATTGAAATCCTACAAACATAGGATTTTGAAATCTTATGAAGATGGTTGATATTTCATAGGATTTGTATGTAATAATGTCTTAAAATATGTTAAAAATACATTTATTTTGTTTTTTATAAAAAGATAATTTAATTAAAAATATATATGTTTTTGTTACTACGAGAGATAACTTCTTTGTATTCCGCTCTTCTCTCTGAAGGAAAAGATATCAATATTTTTTTATTTTATTTTACAAGTTAGAGGCATTCATGAAAATAAGCTTCTTTACACTTTTGAGATAAAAGAAATGTGTACGTATATCCTACCTTAAGACCTACTTTTATGATTTACTGTCTCGTATTTCTTGAAAAAGTGATTCGATTGATGAGATTTTGGTTAGAGAAGGACAATCACTCATTCTTATAACCAGCGTTTCTTCTTCCAACTTTTCAATCTTCCCGAGTTTGGTTTACGATTCATTCCTTCTTGCCCGACCCCACCATTGGCTTGTGTACTACTTCATTCTAATTTGTAAAATGGCATGTTGGAATTTAGTAAAGTAAAAGGTTATTAGATGGAACAAATTGAAGTCTCACAAGAGTAAAGTGCAAGGGTTTCAAAATTTGAAGGGGTGAAAGTTTAATAAACAGAAGATAAGGGCTAGCAGCCAAAAATCGACATCCTTTCCTTGCCATCCAAAAACCCTCAAACACTACAATGTTGATAATTTAAGCCAAGAATCCGCCTCCTTCTCCTCCTCATGTCTTCCTCTCCCTATTGACGAATACCAAACAAAACCCTTTGGAGATTTCTTCGTGTTTTCCTCCTCTGACTGGATATGGCTTTGGACCCAACTTCATGTCTGATGATTGATGACGACATTCTCAACTTTTCTTTGGATGGCGAAGATGACGACTTAGACGAAGAACACAACACCACCAAACCCCTTTCTTCTTCCTTGAATTTTTCAAAACCTAACAGTCAAGACCCAGATGATTGGAGCCGTTCGTTTCCTGTAAGTTAATAAAGCTTTACTTTTTCATTCGACCAAAACCCAGTCGTATTTTGCCTTGAACCGGACGAACACAGGGATTCCGGTTCTTGTTCCGGCGAAAATCCTTCTCACTCGGTTGGGTAAATGAGTAGAATCGGTTGAGTATGCGAGTTGTCGAGTCCCGAGTTGAATGGTGTTGACTCGGAACTCAGAAATAGGAGCGATGTTAACTATTATAAACAGTCACCCCAATCTTTGGAAGAAATGAAGGGACAAAAGAGGCCGAGTTGGTTTGACTCGGGCTCCACTACTTGTATTGTCATTTGTCTAATCCTGCTTCATACTTCACATTAAGTCCTACTAAAGCCAAATAACAACTACCCACTTGTGCATTTCAAATAAAGTAGAAATCTTTGAGCACCAATGCGGAAAATTTTCAAAAAAGACGTGAGCTTGTTGAGTCAACTCCGTGTAGTAGATGGAGTTTAGCACAGCTACCCACTTGTTCGTGTCAAATGAAGTTGAAATATTTGAACACCAATGTGGGAAATTTACAAAAAAGACGTGGGCTTGTTGAGTTAACTCGGTGTATTAGATGAGCTTAGCAACACTAAGCACTTGTTCGTTTCAAATAAAGTTGAAATCTTTGAGCACCAGTGTGGGAAATTTACAAAAAGGACGTGGGCTTGTTGGGTTAACTCGGTGTGTTAGATGGAGCTTAGCACAACTACCCACCTGTTGTTACAAACAAAGTTGAAATCTTTGAGCACCGATGTGGGAAATTTACAAAAAAGACTCTGAGCTTGTTGAGTTAACTCGGTGTATTAGATGGAGCTTGATACGACTACCCACTTGTTCGTTTCAAATAAAGAAGAAATCTTTGAGCACCAATGTGGGAAATTTTAAAAAAAGATGTGAGCTTGTCGAGTTACTCGGTGTAACGGACTTTGTTAGACTCAGTCATGTTTTCCTTCCTGTCCAGGAATTTGCAGAGGAAGACCTTGAGTGGCTGTCAAACAAAGATGCATTTCCAGCTGTTGAGACCTGTTTTGACCTCCTCTCAAACCCGACCGTAATCGTTGTTGATCACCAGAGCCCGGTTTCGGTTCTTGAGAACAGCTCCAGCAGCAGCAACATGAGCAACAGCAATAGCACCATTACAAACTGCTGTGGCAGCCTTCAGATTCCGATTAGTTATCCGGTCCGAAAACGATCCAAGCGTAGGCGCAGAAGGCGAAGAGGTTTCCCGGAGTTACCAAACCAGCAATGCTGGTGGTGGAACCAAGTAAACCTGAAAAAACAAGAACCGCCACCTCCACCGTCCCGGTTTTCGCCACCGTCACCGCCAACTGCCGTCACCGCGAGCGCCACCGGCATTGGTAGAAGGTGCCAACATTGCTTAGCGGAGAAAACCCCACAATGGCGAGCGGGTCCAATGGGCCCCAAAACTCTGTGCAATGCATGTGGGGTCCGGTATAAGTCGGGCAGGCTGGTGCCAGAGTACCGGCCGGCAAGCAGCCCGACTTATTCAAGCGTGCTGCATTCAAATTCACACAGGAAGATTATGGAGATGAGAAGGGAGAAGCAGGACGATGGAGGGAAGACAGCTTGTGGATATGGAGTTGGGTAGGGTTAATTGTGTGAGAAATAATAGTTAGAATTAGGAGTTGTTTGTATGTTTGGTAGCATGCCGTTGATGTATTTCTTGAGCTTCATTATTTGCATTGTATGAGTATTAGATTTTGGTTAGAAAAATCAGAAAGATTAAACCAGAAGAATTGAAAGTTGATGGTTTGCGTGGGGTTTTGCAGGTTAGTTTTGATGTATTTCAAGAAATTTTGGATTGCCAAATTGCATATTATCACATCACATGGGTTTCTATTTAAAGAAAATACAGTTCCTAGAGGTTTGGGGTCTAAAAGGTGAACACCTTTTGCCATTCTTTTCTCGTTGCATCCATGCTTGGTCGGCCATTGAAGCTTCATGAAACCGATCTCATTGTAACAATCAAGTCCATGTGTTTTGGTCGCCAACAAGAGTTACGATATGATTGAATGTATTGTTATTTGTTTGTGGGACTTGACCGAGTCTATTGTTGGCTCCTTCAAACTTTTATGTCGAACAAATCCGAGGCTTAACGGTATTTTCGACGGACCAATTGTTGAAAAGGAAAAGGGCCCAAAAGAAACCCGACTTTTTCTCGCATCGAAAGAGAGGAACAAGAGCCCCGCAACTAGACCTACGGCTGGGTTCGCCCGCACACTTTCTCTGGCTTTGGTAACACTCTAGAGTTTGAAGAAAAGCTACGAACGCTATGACGCAACCAACCATGTGACCAAAGTTGCATGGCTAATCACCTGCACGTCATGTCATCTGACGAGTATGTTAATTAGTTTAATTCGTTTTCTAGCCGGTCTAGATTCATGTCATTTTTCTCTTGTTAATTTAATTTTTTCTTATACATAATAAATATGTCTGTCGTTTTCCTTCAAGGCAGTCTATTATTGAATAATAAAAATCTTTCTAAAATTCGGCTAAACTTATTTTGTTAAGTAGACGTTTGTATTAACATAAGCTAGCTTATTGAAACATTAGTTGAAGTAGTTTTTTAGTAGCTCGTTAACACCTTTTTCAACTATACCCTCGTTGATCTTAATTGTTATTTTTTATTAATAAATATTAATTACTAGTTAATATTAATTCCATTTTATTAATTAATTTTAGTTAATAATTAATAGTTCAATTTATTAATTAATATTAATTACAATTTATGAATTAATATTAATTAACTTTAATTATTAATTAATATTAATTTCAATTTATTAATTAATTTTAATCGTAAATAATCCATTAGTATTAATTATTGTTATCTAAAAATATTACTAATATTATAACTTAATATTTAGTCATCAAAAAACAAACCTAATAAATTTTAAAAATATATTTGTAAATTAAGTAAAGTTAAAGTTATATATTTATTTTGTTTCATAAATAATAATGTATCCATAACATTTGTATGTATATTTTCAGGTTTTAAATGCATATTTGATCTTAGAATAAACCTTAGTTGATGTCTTGAATTGATTTATATTGGTGATGAATATTTAAGAAAAACTCATAATCTGGACAACTTTCTTCATGGGCATGAAGGAAGCCTCACGCCAGTGAAGGCGAGCAGAAAGTGGGTCTGCAACTACATACAGCTTTCTTCGCGCCAATGAGAGAAGCTTTCACACACCAGTGAAGGGGAGACAAAACAGCCGAATAAAAATGCCCCATTTTTACCTCCTTTTGTTTCTTTCTCATTCTAAACTCTTTTCTCTTCATCCTCATTCTCTCTCACCACATTTACTTCGGTACTGATATATAAATATATAGGGGTACATTCAAATGAAAACCGTGCATTTCTAAGAAACCGTGTAAACTAATTTCGATCAATAGAAAAATTCCATTTTTTTCTAATTAAATTTAATCAATAAGGGTATTTCGGTCATTTACAATATTTTCTATTAAATATGGAAATTATTAATAAATCTTAATTAAGGAAATGTAATTAAGGAAATTTTATAAATGGTAACATTTAAATATTTAATTATATTTTAATATTTAAAATTTGAACTAAATATATTGTGATGCAATTGAATCTGCTGGTGAATTTTGAAAATTGTAAGCCATAATGTAATGAATTCATCAAATTATAGTTGGACAAAAAGAATTAATACAAATGAAACATGTTTCATGAAGGTGAAACTGGTTCATGTCTCAAATAAAAAATGAGTAGTGAAACATTTTCATGGTGAACCCGTTGCATTGATGGTGTAGTTGATCCATTTAGTAGCTGAAGTGGAAAATGAAACGGGTGCATAATGTATTTGGTTCATCATGAAATAATTGCATGATGAAACGGGTACATGATGAATCTGCTCCAGAATCTTGAAGATTGTAACTGCTCCATAATCTTGAAGATTGTAATCTGCTCCATAATCTTGAAGATTGTAAGGCTTAAAGAAATGAATTCATCAAATCAGGGGTGAAATAAGAAAATTAATGTACATGAAATAKGTTTCATGAAAGTGAAACTGGTTCATGGCGTTATTGAACATGAGTAGCGAAACGGGTGCATAATGTATTTGGTTCGTCATGAAATAATACATGATGAAACGAGTACATGAAAAAACTGCTCTAGAATCTTGAAGATTGTAATATGCTCCAGAATATTTATGATTGCAAGGCTTAAATGAATGAATTCATCAAATCATGAGCGAAATAAAGAAATTAATTTACATGAAACAGGTTTCATGAAAGTGAAACTGGCTCATGGCGTAATTGAACAATGAGTAGTGAACTGGTTTGATGGTGAATCCCGTTTCGGTGACATTGAAATGCAAAATAAAACGGGTGAATAATGTATGCGGTTCGTCATGAAATAATTACATGCTGAAACGGATTCACTATGAAACCGGTGCGTCTTGAAATCATTTCATAGTGAATAGTGTGCATATTTACATGGTTGCGTGAAGGATATTGAAAGAATTTCAGGATAAGGAATAAAAAAGGTTGTAACATTAGCGAAAAGTGAATAAAGTTCATTATCAATATCATGAAATAACAAATGACGCATCAAACCATGAGTAAAATTTCATGTTTTATCATAAAATTCTATGA
>NC_037528.1:38927483-38947792 GCF_001531365.2 Cynara cardunculus var. scolymus | reverse complement strand
TTTGATATATTTTATTGATGGATGTTATTTAAACGTAAAAATAATATATTGCTTTACAAAATAAAATAGTTTCATTTATAATATGATATGAAGGATATTGTTGCCTTGAATATAATGTATTTTTGTTTACCATTTTGTCCTTATTGCTGATATAAAATAAAATTTTAATATATATATATTTTTTAATTTCCTAAAATAAAGTAAATTAATCTTGACTATTGATCAAGAAAATGGATGGATGAGATTGGTTTACACGGTTTACACAAATGGAGACGGTTTTCATTTGAACGCTCATCTCTCTCTCTCTCTCTATTAATATATATATATATATATATATATATATATATGGACACGTTCAAATGAAAACCATGCATTTCTAAGAAACCGTGTAAACCAATTTCGATCAATAGAAAAATTCTAATTTTTTTAATTAAATTTAATCAATAAGGGTATTTCAGTCATTTACAATATTTTTATATTAAATATGGAAGTTATTAATAAATATTAAATAAGGAAACGTAATAAATGAAATTGTATAAATGGTAACATCTAAATATTTTATTATAATAAAATATTGTTATTCAATGAATCTGGAAACGTGTTCTGAAGATTCGATCACCTTATGGAATGAAATCTTGATTTGAGGTTGAAATTAAAAATTCTATGTTCATGAAACTGTTTCAATGTGAAAAAGTTTTATTATGAAACAGGTTCATGATGATGAAACGTGTTCATGTTCTAATACTCTAGGCATATTGTTCCATATTAATACTCTAGACATATTGTCCATTTTAATGAAACGGGGTTCATGATGGTGAAACATGTTCATGTTCTAATTGATTCATGACTATTGATCTAGTTTAATGGTGATCCACGTTTCATTTATGATGGAGTTGATCCGTTTATTTGGTAAAATAAAAATGAAACGGATGCATAATGTATTTTGTTTTTTTTAAAGTTCAATGTATCATGAAATGGAGTCATGATGATTCTGCTTCGGAATCTTTGAAGATTATAATCTGCTCATGAATCTTGAAGATTGTGAGGATCAAAGGAAAGAATGCATCGAATCTTAACTAAAATAACAGGTTAAAGGTTAATGAAACAAGTTCATGAAAGTGCAAGGAAACTGGTTCATGACGTAGATGAATCGTAAGTCGATCCGTTCAGTAGATGTAACGTTTTAATGACAAGGAAACTGGTTCATGACCAAATTTAACAATAAGTCATGAACAGATTTAAGGCATGAACAGAGATGGTGTAGGTGAATGGTTTTGTAGTTGAAATGGTAAATGAAACCGTTGCATAGAAAAGGCGATTCCTCATTCACTAATTTCACGATAAATTAGTGAAAAATGAATAAGGTGAAACTGGTCATGGGTGTATTGATCCTGATAAGTGAAATTGTTGCATTAGTGAAACAATTTCATGTGGTATTATAAACTTTTATGAAGTCAGTAATCGATGAAAAAAAAACGTTAACTAAGTGTAACAGATTTATCTACCAGTACAATGAAAATTATGAAATATGATCAGTATTATGTGGATTATTCTGTTGATTAAAATTTGAAACCAATGTCGTTCATATAATGTACTTGAACATTTAAAACTATTCAATCCATATAATTGAATATGGTGTGTTATATTCATTTTTTTATATGTTTTATTGATGGATGTGATTTAAAGTTAAAAATAATATATTGCTTTAGAATATGAAAATAGTGTCATTAATAACATGATATGAAGGATATTGTTTCCTTGAATATGAAAATACTATGAATTCATTGTATTTCAACAATGAAATGAACAGGGAGAAGGTATTAGTTCGAATGAAATGTCTGACAATTGCACTAACGTTGATGCGACTGAAGATGTGTGCTATGGTATATCATTTGCATTTTAATTCCTATGTAGATGTACATTCCATGATATGAATGTTTGTATAATGTTCGTCCTTTTTGGTAGAATTGAAAACGTTTCATAATACGAGTATTTGTATTCATCTGTTCGTATGATGTGAGGGTATGGTTATCTTTTTGCTGTAAAGTAATGGACAAGATATCATAATGAATTAGTTTCATTAGATGACGTTGACATTCTATTTTAGATTTTTAAGTACATTATTAGACAGGAAGGATGATGAATTAGTTGAATCACAATATGATAAGTGCTGATACAAGATGAAACTTAGTTCATACCATTTAAGTAGTTTGTAGTGTAACCATTGTAGAATGAAATCGTTTCATAAACGTGGAAAATATACATACTATGCAACGAACTTCATAAACTTGGACAAATTGCATACATACATATATATATATATATGTGTATGTATATAAGTACATCTACTATGAAACAAATTCCATGAACTTGAAATGGTATAATGTAACAAATCAAGCATGTTCATAATCATAATTATAACTATTATTTTATTCTCTACTTGGACTTATTAGATGCTTTATCACAAGAAATGGGGGAATCACCAGGGGGCACGAAGTTATGGATTCCTAAAGTTGATGGCAATATTTGTCCAACGGTTGGTGAATTCTTTTCATCGGTTGATTCCATAGAAAATATGTATAGAAAATACGCGGACGTTGTTGGGTTTGATATCCGACTGGCCAGCAAAAAAATGAACTCGTTGGGTGGAGTGCAAACACGTTATTTTGTTTGTAGCAAGGAGGGTATTCCACCCAAAAAGGAATTTGATTCTTTAGAAGTTTCATCGGGTGAGAGGAGAAGATGTAATACAAATTTCAAATGTACTGGTTGTAAAGCTTGCCTTAAGGTACACTATGTCAAAGAGAGTGACCGGTACGAGGTTTATCATTTCATTGAGGCTCGTAATCATATGCTTTGTCGTTCGGATGAAAAGTTGTTCACCCGTTCAAGACACCAACTTGACTACAAGGATCGTAAAAATGTTTACCACGCATCCAGCTCTAAAGTTGGTATCACTCAATCATGCAGGATGCAATTGGCAATTAACGGAGGTTTAGTATCATCTGGTGGGACAGCTAGGGATCATATGAACTTTAGAAGAGACATTATGCTATTCGTTGGTAACAAAGATGCACAAATGCTAATAAACAAGATGAACAAACGGCGGGAACATTGCCCGTAATATTTTTTTTGAATATAAGTGTGATGAGAAGGAGTTGATTGCAATTTTTTGGGCAGATGAAATAGCAAGAATGAATTACAAACATTTTGAAGACACCATATCATTTGACGCTACATTTCGGACAAACAAGTAAGCTGTCTTAAATTATTTGTTATAAATTGTTTTACTTATATCCAATGAAAGATTAAATGATTCTTTTCCATCCTAACAGGCATGCAATGATTTTTGTACCATTTGTTGCAATTGACAATCACAAGAAGTCCATTGTGGTTGGTGCTTCATTGATTAGAAATGAATCAATCGTTAATTTCACTTGGGTATTGAAGGCGTTTATGAAAGCCCACGGTAGTCAGCCGCAGTTTGTAATAACCGATCAATGTGTAGTAATGAAACAAGCGATACCTATAGTTTTTCCAGAAGCTACTCATCGATTGTGTATGTGGCACATAACAAAAAAAGTGAAGGAAAAGGTATGTCTAATTTCATCCATTAAGGATAATTCTAATATATGCATACATAAGTTTGTTTACTACGCGTTTCATCACAAAAAAGTCTTCAGAATGGGCAATATGAAAAAAATGGTTTGCCAATTGTTTGATTGTGTGCTTGTTTCATTGTGAAGATCTATGATCATTTAGCCCATGGGACCTCGTTTAAAAGCAAGTTCAACAAACTCATATGGAATGTACACATAAGTGCCGAAATTTTTGAGGAGAAATGGAATGCATTGATGGATGAGTTTGGACTGCGGGGTCACTCGTGGTTTGAAAAAATGTATGCAAAAAGATAATCTTGGATTCCAGCCTACTTCAAGGACTACCCAATGTCTGGTCTTATGAAAACCACTTCCAGGTTTGAGAGTATTAATTCATTTTTTAATGTTTATACGAAGTATTGGAATGATCTTGTTTATTTTCTTAACACATTCGATGATTCAATCAAAAGTCAAAGGAAAGAACATTGTTCCCTTGAGGTTGCAACTAGAACTACAATACCTACATTGTTGTCACCATCCAAAATTGAAGCGCAAGCAGCGAAAGTGTACACAAAAACAATGTTTTTTGAGGTGCAAAAGGAAATGAACAAAGCAGTATGGTTTTGTAGGGTTGTCGAAGTAGTAGAGGTCGGTGATAAGATGATTTACAATATTACAGATAAGAACAAGAATTCTGAGGTTAAAGCTACGTACAAGATGATGATCAATTTTTTGATTTCATTTTCACAAATAATTTATTACAATCGCATTTCCTATTAATTATTTATAATTTCTCTTCCTTTATGTATGATATACTAGGTGGTTCATGATGTAAGGGGTGATTCTTTTGATTGTAATTGCAACCATTTTGTTCGCAATGGTATATTATGTCGCCACGCGTTTAAGGTAATGTTAAATTCTGAGGTGCAATCAATTCCCGAGAAATACATCTTGCCGCGATGGAGACGAGAGTTAGTTCCTGTTGAGTTGTTGCTGGCTCGTGTTAGGTATGGTGAAATGGATGTTGAGAAGCAAGCTTTGATCAACCAGGCTACGTCAATGTTTGATCTTATTATTGGGCATGTACGAAATGACAAGGGAGCGTTGACAGAGTTTGTGGAGCGATTGGAACGTTTGGGTGATGAAATTTCATTGGACATTCCAATATTGACAGGTACTAAGCAGAAGAGAAATGATATTCAGGAGCTCTTATGTGTTTCCGAACCTGAATCGGTTGATGTCTTACCACCAACATGGATACATAATAAAGGTTGTGGAACCAGAAAGCGTCTTGTTGGTATGTCAGAGAGGATATCCATGAATGCAAGAAGCCGAAAAGATTGTGCAGAACTTGTGATAAAATGGGGTGGCATGATTCCCGCAACTGTCCGTCGAAGGGCGATAGTACCAAATAACGGTTTAGGTGTTCGAATTATAATTGTTTGATTTGTGAGGAACGTTGTTTTTTGTTTCATTTGTTTTATCTTAGCTAGTAACGATTATCGATGAAATTCTGCCGGCTTCTAAATTTTTTGGGATGAGCATGTTCATATAATGGTTGTGAAAACGTTTAGATTGGGATACGATGAAGGTGGTAATAAGACATGTCCATCATGAAGAAAATTATTTTGGATGGAATTTGTTTGAATTTTACTTTTTTTTTTTCTAATGTAGTTACCTTCTACCCTAGAAACATTTAAGTGTAAGCAGTATGTAAATTATCTGACCAATAAATGTTCAGTGGAATGGAAAAAGTGAAAACATGTAATGACATACTGTAAAAATGAAATAATACGGAAGACTTTAAATTGCATTTCGGATGACTTGGATGCATCTACATATGGAGTACAACTAATTGGTATTTTGCATAATGTACATATATATAGTGTTCAGAAAAGTGAATGTGAAACAGGTGCATACAAACATATATAGTTATGGTTGTTGTATATAAACTTCAGTGTGAAGGAAAATTGGTTTACTAGGCCAACGGTGAAACAATGTCCATTCATGATAGGCATGAAAATGTTATCATGAAAATGAAGTTTGTTTGGGACGGTGCAGTTGAAATGATGTATGATTTCTCATATCATTCCTAGTGAATTCGGTAGTGACGCGTTTGATTAATAGTATCATTCTGTGCAATGATAATGTTTCATTGTAATATTGAAATGTGGAAGGTTGAGTAACATGAAATAGTTTCATGATGAAGAGATAGAACACAAGTACGACGAGCACGCACTAAAAATACGGTTGATTGTAAAGGAAACAAGATTAAGCATTACGTTGCTTAGCAAATTTTTGAGTACTTGTAAAGACCACATCAGTTTAGTCAAACCAAAATGAACAACGCATAATTGAATACTAAAAAACACTATAAAATTCATGTCATAACCTCCAAATATAACCCAAAAAAAAGTATCGTTAGTGAACCAACGCTAAATCCATGGATTGCTATGATTAAACGGTAACGCCTATGGCAGATCTCTTTATTGCTTTTGCTTGTTCTATTGCTTTCTTTTTGTCTTCGGGATCCATTGCATGAAACAGATCAACCTCTTTCACAATTGACTCCCTTCTTTTGCCGAAGTTGCTGAGTACTAACTTTGCCGTGTATTTCTTCCTTAGATCAGTTAGCTGGGTTCTTTGATTCGGCCCTTCTGTAGTGAACCTGGTCTTCCATGACCTTTCATCTCCCATCCAAGTTTCCATATGCCTCATCAAGAACACACCTCCATCCTCGAAATTGTCTTTTGTTTGCCAACTCATTTCCAAGCGGTCATACCCCGTTTCATCTATTTCTTGCCAGCTAGGATGGCCTACAACTCTTAGATGCTTGATCATAAGGCGATGCTGGACAAAGAAATAATCAATTGTAAAATGTAATTCGGGAAGAAAATTCAAGTATAAGAGTGATTGTCCAGTTAGTATACTTACTAATAAGTCGACAACGTGTTCATACAAACCCATATCGTCTTCGATCTGACATCCTTTCCAAAATCGGTTGTCTATTACAACAATTGATGGGTTCTTGAAGTTAAACACCACCATGTAGTAGTGACCACAGTCCATAATAGGGAAGAAAGCCTGTGTGTGTTTAACTGTTACGTAATGTCATGTGAAAAATAAATGTCTACCTAATTTTAAATGCAAAAAAAATGTAAATGTTGAGCATACCAGATCCATATTTCGCATTTTAATAACTTCCATGTCGAAACGAAATGATTTTTCTAGGTAATTGCTGAAAATGTCATACTAAACATTAAAATCTGCCTGCTGAGTCCTTAGCTTCGGATCTCCCTGTGTGGTAGTCATGTAGTCAGATAACATTCATGAAATCATGTTCTGTTTCATTAAATAACTTCATTAATCTTATAAATCTTACCAATACAGTTGTATTGAAAAAAAAACGACAAGGTGAGTCATGGCTTCTATACATTTCCTCCATGTTTAGCAATTCAGCCCATCCATCTATAACATTTATGTATACAATTGATTTTGATGCTAGACTTGCCAAATTCCCCCGCAATATGTTCGTGGAATTCTCCAATTCGAATACAATGTAACTATAGATTTGCAACGTAAACATACCCATATTAGTCGAATCATATGTCATTGATAATATGTTAGTAAGCGCAATTGGTAACAATGTAATACAGTGAATATTTAGTAAAAACATATTCTTACAAGGTTGGTCCAATTTCTGCTAGCGGCCACTTGTGTATACGCCTATCTTCTGCACTTACCTTCATGTCTATAGCCCGCCTTACGAAAGGTGATCTAAGGTGATCTCCCAAGCGAACACTCCGCCGAGAAGCTGTAACGTATTTTGACTTCAGGTGCTTGGTGGTATCGTCTTCACCATGCCATCCGGTGAAGCGGTTGGATTTTTTAAACTTTGCATCATCAACATGCATACACCTTTTCCTTTATCCTTTGAGGGTGGCTTCGTGACGGTGACGGTTCTGCTGTCTTTGTCGGGCTGATTCCCAAGTTGAATTGTGGAGGCCGTACATCTAATGCGTCCTTCGATTCTTTACTAGAAATTGATTTCTCAACTTTTTCATCACATATCTTGTGCAATGTTTGACTGAGCCAATATTGTGATAATGGTGACTGATTCAGGTCATTATCAGTCAGGGTTTCATGGCCGGTACGTTTACCAACACATATATCGTTTGATGGACCAACAGCTGCCGGGTCTACATTATCGTTTAAAGCTTGTTGACCCGACTCATTCTGCGTAGAGGATCAGAATATGGCATTCAGATCACCAACAAGAGCTTTGAAAGCCTCATCCGCATGATACTTGGCCTGGCACGCAATGAGACGCTGTTCAATTTCACGCCTTGTATCAAGAACATGACCTATCATGTCTTTGATCATCTTGATTTCCACCTACACATCATAGGAAGGCATACAAATTTTAATTCGTTAATAAGAATTAAACTGGTTCATCACACAGGTTCATATTGAGAGCAGTGTTGGATTATTATTGAAACAGTGTCAGATGTTTATTAAAACAGTGTACATATTAACAGTATCATAGTAGCGAAACTGTGTGATATTAGTTGTTGCATAAATGTTTCAGTTTAGAATAGTGAACCAATTTCATAGGATACAGGTTCATATGACCCTAGTTTAACATGAAACAATATGATGTTAACCTGTACAATATGTATGGAGTTGCTGTGAAATGAACAATGAGTTTATAATGAAGCAGTTTCATAAGAACCAGTTTAATATTATACGGTCTTATGTTAAACTGTCCAATATGTACAGAGTTGATATGAAATGAACAGATGAATAACAGGTGAACCAGTTTCATAAGAACGAGTTTCATATGATACAGTGAAAGTAGTGAACTAGTGAAATGAACCAATAGTGAACTGTCGTGGTGAACAAGATAATTTGATGTTTGTGAAACAGTTCATTGACCAATGTAAACTAATGGAAGTGAACCAATTTCATATAAATTACAGTTATAGTAGTGAACAAGTTCAATGAACCAGTTACATATGCTACATTTACATTAAGGAACTAGTGAAATGAACCATTAATGAAGTAGTGAAATGAAAAAGTGAATTAAAGGTTGTGAAACAGTTTCATTGACTAATGTAAAATAATGGGAGTGAACCAGTTTCATATAAATTACAGTTATAGTAGTGAACAAGTTCAATGAAACAGTTACATATGATTCAGTGACAGTAGGGAACTAGTGGAATGAACCATTAATGAAGTAGTGAAATAAAAAAGTGAACTATAGGTTGTGAAACAGTTTCATTGATTTTAGTTAACTCATGTTAACTAAACTGTTTCGTATGATATTAGTGGACCTGTTTCATATAAGTGAAACTGTTTCATATAGGTTCATATGATATCATATGAACAATGAAACAAGTTCATATGATAACGGCGCGACCTAAAAAAATGGATTGTTAATATATTTCGCTTCTAGTTAACGTGTACTACTACCACATAAATTTTATTCGGTTACTCAGTGTGAAACGTTTAAATGAAATTCAAAGAAGGTAGATAATTACCTCTCTTTCAACCGCCCTTGTCACGTCCAATAATTTAGCCGATCCTAGGCCTCCGTTGGCTATCTCCCAAGCCTCCCGCTTTCTTAACATGTCGAAGCTCCATCYGATTGTTGTTGGCCGCATGTGGTCAACTACTTGATCCGGCCATATTGTTGACTCAACATATAGTAACTGATTAAAAGGTAAAATCTAAGAGGTTTAGACTTAGGATTAAAAACAGTTTATGCTAAATAATCGAGTAAATACACTTACAGTCAAATAAGTAAGTGGCCCGGCGTAGAAACATACGTCACTTGATCTGCTCCAATTTTCCTTACTCGTTCGCAACATATCATAAAGGTATTTGCACCAGTCTATCTCGGGTATCAGTTTCAAATCCTTAATGGAAGACAAAAAACTAAGATTGCAACAGCCCATGCGGTTACAATCTATCATCAAGTTAACGAACAAGACCAAGAAGTTGATTTGGAATGCATCGAATGCATCTCCAGAACCTTGGATAAGTTTCATAACATCCTTTGGTCTCATCTTTTTCTTATCAAATTGCTTCCTAAACATGCCGTTAAGATTTGGCTCAGATTTGTCTTGTTGAGTACTAAGTATGTCAATCCCCCCAATCGGCAAGCCTAGTAATTCATGAATTGAGGCTATTGTAATTGGAATTGAACCGTGACGAACATTAAGCCTCATATTCACAGTGTCTAGGTTGTCTACAACGTAAAATCCCAAACGAGATGGGACACCGTCTATATTTATGTCAAGCAGGCTCCCTAATCCCATACTGGTAACGGTAGCCCGTTGTGAATCGTTTAGTGTGCGCACTGTTTCATGCAGTGTCTTGGGGGATGTCCTAGTTCTTAGTACCTGATATTGTACTGTATTCGTGTCAATTGCAGGTTCATCTTCGGTCCCCTTCTGCAGGTCCTCGTTTATTCCTTTTTTTCTTATTCTTTGTGCATGCTGTCATCGACTCGACCCCATCTACATGTTTGGTTACCCAAAGATCCTGCATATATTAATTATCATTTGTATATACTTTCACGGTTTAGGAAAAATGTAAGATTTTAGCTACCTTTTGCTTCCTGAGGTCCTGTAGTGGTTTTTACTACTTTGGATAGTGTTGTATTTGGGGAAATGGGATCCGTGCGATCGTGGCTCGAGGAGGCCTTCTTGGATGTAGAAACCTTAGACTTTTTTTGCACTGTAAGGGTCGGTTCTTGCACAAAATCACTGTCTGAATATGTACAATATATTAGTATATCGAATCACAACGTATAAAGTTTCATGAAACAAATAAGTTAACATAATCAAACTAATATAAACACGTTGCATAATAGAATTAAACATGATGCAATCTATATTTTATATTTTTATTAATATACAGTTGCATAATAGTATGAAACATCCATTAACTAGGACAAAATCATATATTTTTCGGAAAATTTCAATGTATACAACGTATATTTCAACTGTACCTACGATGGGCAGATTAACAATCGTCTTCCCAGTTTTCTTCGTCTTCCCAGTTGCATCTTCTGTGTTGGCATGGCTCGTTGAGGAAGTTTTGTTTATCGTAATCTTCAGTTTCTTGATCTTACCAACATTTGGGTCATGGAGAACATCAACATCTGAATGTATACAATGCATTAGTGTATGTGACTTCAAAACACATATGTTGTGCACCTATATCAAGCCAAACAATGTATAACGAAGCTGTAGCTATTTGGGTTTTAAGGGCATCAAGTGAACCTATAAGATTATGCGCGATATTGCATGATGAAACTACAAAACTGTTGCAAGAACCACTGCAAGTGAAACTATTTCATGGACAATTGAACCATTTCATACGGACAAGTGAACCAGTTTCCTTGGACAAGTGAACCAGTTTCCATAAAGTGAAACTATTTCATGTTGTATTATAAACTTTTATGAAGTCAGTAATCCAAGAAAAACTTTCCTTATCTAAGTGAAACGGATCCATCTACCAGTTTCATGTCGGATCAAGTTAACAGAACATTGGGTTCAGGTTTTTCATTCACAGCTGTTTCATTAGCAAAATATTCCTATAAATATGTAATTTTCTAATTAGCAATTGTTTCATTCACAGCAATTACATTAGTTGGTCAGTACATATTAGAAGCAAAAATAGTTCTATATATGTTTCACTAACATCTTTCTCATTCATAGCTGTTTCATGACCAAGAGCTGTTGATAAGTGACAAACATGCCAATGTTCTATGTCTGTTTAATAGTTTTCATGAACAAGAACTGTTGATGGTTTTCATCAACTAAAATTTTCAAACATGCATACACATTACAAATGCCCCAAAGTTATAAATTCCCATATCATTTGATGAATCATAATGCTAATACAACCAATAAAGATGCCAAAAACAGATTCAGATTCAGATTCTGGGAGGTCCTGATCAAATAGTCTCAGTATCCTGAGTAGTGTTTCATAATGTATACCAATGTAATTCATCCGATTTACAATTAAAGACCCCCATTACACTTCATTAAGCATGCTTCCTTTTCATTGACACTTCAAATTTGCTGAAAAACTTAACCCTAGATTCAGGCACAAATTTCGCAAAACTAAAATGCAAACAAAAATCATCAAGCACTGTTAAGAGTGACTTCACATTAATATGAATGAAACAACTTGGGGTTTCTTCGCATAGAGATTCATTTTGTCCCAAAATCATGTATTATACAATTTTACATCTTTAAAACAAAATATGCAGAAATGGATTACATGTAGAATCATTAACGACTCTCTTCTTGCTTCTCTTCTTCATTTGTTGGTTAATGAAATCAACGTCGATACCTTCATCATCGAGTTCAACTGGTCTGTCTTTATTGTTAGTAAACTTTGAAAAACTATTCATCTCCCTCAATCTATGGCTAAAACGCCTCCTACCTGTAAAAGACCATGGGATTACAATGCATCAATGATCTCCAATTTCACTATTCGGTTTCTATATAATCGAAAACGATATGAATAAATATGACATACCTCCATTATTGCCGACCATTTTTCTTGAATATACTGATGATCGATGTTTTTGGTAACACTATATTCGAAAATGGAGAAAGAGTACCTTCGCCTGATTCTCAGGGATGCATGCGATAAAGACGGGATTCAATCGAAAATGGAATCGAGAAGGAGTTACCAAATGTTAACTTTTGTTTACCACTTTTGCCCTTAGTATTGAAATAAAATAAATTTTTAATATATTTTATTTTTTAATTTCCTAAAATAAAGTAAACTAATCTTAGCCATTGATCAAGAAAATGGATGGATGAGATTGGTTTATACGGTTTACACAAATGGGGCAAGTTTTTATTTGAACGCTCCTATATATATATATATATATATATATATATATTTCACCAAATCGATTTCTTCTTGAACATTTAAGAGTGTTGGAGATAAATATTCAAGTCTTGTGGGTTGAGGTTCAAGATCTTCATCTTCTCCAGTGTCTTCACACAATTGTTGACCTAGCTACTTTTAGGTTCATCTCAAGTCTATGCCTTTGGAAGTTAGATATTTGGGTTTGGAACCAAGGATTAACCTAACCTAGAAAGGTGAGTTCAAGTTGCTTTGTGAAAACTTTGTATATGACAAAAATGTTTATTTTGAAGTCTTGAAGTGTTTACTTTAAGATTACTATGTTGTTGATTACTTGATAATCTTTTACACATTTGGTTTTATAAAATCCTGAGAAGTACATATATTTGGGTTTTTTTTCGAACATTTTGATAAATAAATCATAAGTGTGGATTAATTTGATGATCTATCCTATAAATAGAGCTTATTTGATGATAAATGCATGTTTAGTGTATTTGGTTTGGGAAATACATATTGTTGTATTATGGAACATTTTAGAAATACAAATGGTATGATTTCAATTGGAAAGTCCTAACCAATGATGAGTTTTTGAGTTAATCATGTATTTGGAGCATGTATTTACATAAGTGTTGGTTAAATATATTTTATTGTTTATGATGAATTATATTGTATAGTCAAGTGTGTTGTTGAGCTATTGGCTCAGTTTTGACTCAGGTTAGTCTTGGTGGCATTTGTGTGGTTTTATTGTATATTTTTAATTATATACAATTATGACATATTTATTTAAAAGTTACATATTTTGAGTGTGTTAATCATTCAGTTTGAGTCATGTAATTTAGATTGTAATACAACAGATTCATAGGTGTAGGAGTTGGTTTGTTTGTTTTAAGATGAGATCATTATCCTTGTAATGTAGCTAGAATTATTTAGGATCAACGGAGGACTAAAGGTACAGACCGTGAGTGATTGAACTTGATGATTGTGTGATCTTTAATGGAGGATTCAAGATATAAGTCGTGAGTGGTTGAACTTGATGAACAGTGATCCATAACGGGGGACTCAAGCTATAGACCACGGTGATTGAACTTGATGATGTGAGGATTATTGCCTAAAATTTCTAGTGAATGAGCATATCTAGGATCCTCGAGGTCCTTATATATGGTTAGACTATGACTGGTTGAATTGATGACTATTGATCCGTAATGGACTCATTAATATTGTTATATGACTTATTTTTGTGTTCATCACATTTGATGGATATGGGTATTCCCCATCACTGAAAGGTGTTACTTTGGATTAGACATGGCCAAAAATCAGTCCCGACCCGGTCCCGGTCCCGGTCCCAAACACTATACCGTGATCGGTCCAGATCCAGATCCCAACCAAAAATCCAAGGTCTGGTTAAGGTACTTTGTAACCGGTCCCGGGCTGGGTCCAAATCGGTCCCACTTTTTCTTAAAGAAAACAATCGATTTTTTATATATATTTTCTTTTTGAATTTTTTTTAAAGAATTCAAATTTTTTGTTATAATACACTTTAAGTTATGTAATTATGTCAATAAAATACACTTAAAAATACGTTTTATTATAATTTGTTAAAAAACGTAAATTGAATACGAGCCGAAATCACGAGTTATAGTGAGAATTGTGAACATTTTTTTTTCTTTTGTGTTTGTGAGTTGTATCTTCCCCCATACACCATGACTTATATATTGAGTATAGAGTGTCAATGGGACAAAAAATGAAAAAAAAATAGTCATATGACAGTTCCAACGACTATAAAAAAAACGTAACATTTTTTGAAAAAATGTGGTTGGTCCCAGGTTGGGCCTATAACTGGTCCTGGGCCGTTACTTGTTTTTGAATGAAAATTGTAATCGGTACTTAACTGGCGGTCCCCAACCAGTCCCA
Organism: Cynara cardunculus var. scolymus; assembly: GCF_001531365.2. NCBI lineage: Eukaryota > Viridiplantae > Streptophyta > Magnoliopsida > Asterales > Asteraceae > Cynara > Cynara cardunculus. The sequence goes on along the minus strand of NC_037528.1, from coordinate 38,933,387 downwards.
ATCAATCTCGGGCCAGACCAGTCCCAAGTCGTCTCGGGCCGGGCCCATTGCGCATCTATATTTTGAATAGTGTATTATCCATATTTTCAGTGCTATTTTGAGTATGAAGGGCATAAACTTATGGTTTTGGTATTTTGAATTTCATCCATGTTTTGATGATTTGGATACTAGACTTTTATCCATAATTTCAATTTTTGATTATTAAATATCATTCATGTATTGGGTGAATACTGGGTTTGATTTCATATTAAAATAGGTGCCTTGCTCACTGAATTTTCATTACGAAAATGGTGGTTTTGGAAAAGATGTTGCTTTGGTATCAGGTACATTTCATTTTGGAATTGTAATTTAAATAACATATTTTCAGTTTTATCGTCTTTTATTTAAAATGAAAATTGTTTGAGCTCACTAGGTGTTAAGTCTATCCTTTTTATTTGTCGACATGTGTATCAAGCGCTTGCCTATGAATGGTACTAGCGATACTATGAAGAGTAAAGTGCTAGTTAGATGCACGAGGAAGATTTAGCTATTCAGGGATGTCTTCCATAGTTAGGAGATAGCGGTTGTTGTTGGGTTTGTTGGGTCACCTATTGATTTGGTGATGACCCACTGATCTATTCCTCTATCCTGTCAACACTTAGTAGTTATTCATTTCTTTGTATATTGGTTGCTTTGTACATACTTAAAGCCATTGGCAAAATTGAAGACTAGCCGATGTGAAGACAGAATGTGGATCAACTGTGTAAATTACACACCAAGACTCCAAAGTAGCTTATTTAAAGATTGAAGATGTTTTGAAGCTACTAGCTGATTAAAGAAAGAACTTCATGCACTAGAGATTTATAAGTAGTTGTTTAAAGCTATTAATCCATCCAAAGAAAACCTCCCTACAAAATGACCATATCTTTGCAAAAGTTTGTCTCTACATCAATAGTGTTATATGCACACGGTGCACGATGAAAATGAGATATCAACAATGGTCAAGTCAACCCTTGCCTTCTTATCCTCAGGTGTCAAGTGTCCCATGCATTTAACGCATAAAGGTAGTATAAAAGGCAGTATGCATCTCCCATGCAAAAATACTTCCTTGGAAAGAATTGCAAAGTGCATTCTCAAGGCAATTAGCTCTCGTCTTCTACTATCCTATTCTCTTGTGTGTGAAGAAAAACTTAGTGTTCTTCATTTCCTTGCAAGTACCTTATGTGTTGTTCTTGTAAGTTTTTCACTATGTAAGATTGTTTAGTTTAAGTTATCATTTCCTTTTTCCGCGACCATCTATATTGTATCTGTGTGTGTTAATTATTGATATACATCAATAAGAATTAAAAAGTTGAAAAAAAGTCCGTTTAATTGTATTCAATCCCCTTCTACAATTATTTCTTATTTATTGTCATCCCTTTAGGGACCAAGAAGTGGTATCAGAGTAGTTAGCTTAATCTCATAAGCTAGATCTGCAATGGTCTCTTTTTCTACCAACCCCGCTCCTTCTTCATACCATGACAATGACACTATTGCCAAGCCTTCAAAGTTCAACAATATGAACTTTTCTTTGTGGAAAAGTCGCATGACACTCTTCCTTGAGGTTGTTGATAGTCAATATCTCTCTATAACTCAAGGATGACCCTATTGTTCCAAAAGTCTGGATTCGTCATGGAAAGAACAAAGATGAAGGTGACTCTTCAAATGATTCTGATGATGATGAAGAGAAACCTGATGATGATGAAATTTGATTCTACTGGAAGGTTCATCATCAAAGATCTTATGCTGTACGATAGAGATGACAAAAGGAAAGTTTATGTGGATATCAAGGTAAGGGTTATCATTGCACTGTCTCTTCCTAATGATGTTTACCACTCATTGGTGAACCTCACTACTGTTAAGGACATGTGGAACACCCTATGTGTTCTATATGAAGGAACCATTGAAGTAAAGAAAAGAAAGAAGATTGGCCTTGTTTATTTCTATGTGCACTAACAGAGATTTCCTCATTAGACCTTATGGTCTAACCCTCAATTTGTTTTCAACAATATGTATTTCAGGGTAGTCTCATCTGGAAGGTAAAGATAAGGGAATATGTGAAATGTGGAGATTGAAGTGTTTATGTGGTGTTTATATGCCATGTTATAGTTTTTGTTTGAAGTATGTTCTAATTCAGGACTTTATGAAACTGTTATATGCAAATTCTAATAGCAAAAGGTTTGTAATAGACTTTTGGTAGTTATATCCTTGTGTAAGTGTTTGTGACCCAGTGTGTATTTCAATTATGAGTTGATATATGTAAAAAATGTGTTATATGTGGTATGATTTGGTGGGTTGTTACACGGAGAGAGCTTCGTTTAAGGATATCTTGCTCAGAGCAAAGAGTGCTTCTCGAGGATAGACTCCCTACTATGGTAGAGAAGTATGCTCTGAACCATCCAAAGAGGAATGAAAGCTTCGGAATGTATATGAGAGAGAAAATATTTGGCCAAATCATATCTGTCTGTCCTCCTCTCTTACCTTCTAAAGAAGGGGTTGAAAGTAGGGAAAGTAGGGCTACTCACATTGCTTGCACAAGGTTGGTTAAATAGAGACAAATGGGAATAATCGAACTACATCTACAAAATGCCCCTTTTCTAGAATGAAAGATGCTAAAGAGCAATCTTAAATCAAAGGCGCCAATACCCATATCAGGATTAGACCCATTTTGATAAAGCGGCAACCGCATTTCCATCTGCATCTATCCTTGTCGAAAAGAGAACAAGAGAGCAACGACATGAGGAGTTAACGACCACACATTCTGCAACCTAGGGATCATCAGGCAAATAAAATCAAACTTAGAACCTACCGAATAAACTCTTTACTCCTTCACCCATAGCAGACACTTCTGACTCCTAGACTTTCATCAAACAATTATATCATTCTTAAAGGTTATCTCTCTTAAGATAAAGGCAAAGGTTGGTTTTCGCTTACACATAATTATTATGATATAAATTTATGATAATATTAATTGATACTAGAATATATAGATGATTTTTATATAAAAAAAATTAGATTTCTTGAATCACTACTAAACATTAAAAAATTGAGCTTATGTTGGAGTTAAAGATTGTGTAGGTAGATGAGAGAGAAAGTAATTTTTTAATTGAGATTGAATTGTGTGATATTGTTGTTGGATATAGTTTTAGGATGTTGGATCATATAAGAAACAAATAATTTTGTGAGAATGCGAAAGAATATGGGAGCAACGTAACCCATTAATTAAAAAAATACTATAAATAAAAATGAAAAATAATTTTAGAAGTTAGGATAATTATTATTTTAAATTAGATAAATTCATGAAATTCTCATTTATCCTTTAGATTTATTTATTTTTTTATTTTAATTAATTCATAATTTTCTATCAATTTTTATAAAGTTCTTTTTGTAGCTACATTTTTAATAAAAAAGAAATTCATAATTTTCATCAAATATCACATTGTGATATCCACAATTAATTCATTATCCTTTTCACTATTTTTCTCTCTCTATTTTTTGGATTCACGTTTTGAATAACATGTAATTAGCTTCATTTAAATATGATCTATTACGATCACATATGATATACTAAGTGAATTTTTGTTCATTTCACATATCATATTATCACATGTGATAATTGTAAACCATATATGATTATGTAGATTTATATTTATTGATCTTTTTGTGATGAAAATATTATTACATGTGATAATTTGTCACTTATATTCACACATATATTATCATAGATATAGGTTAATTTGAAAAGTGATAAATATTTGAGAAGTAAATAAGTGATTCTAGCTTTTTATAAGGTCAAGATCGGACTTGTAGCTTTGACTGGTCAAAATTTGTGGTTGTGCGAAAAATAAAGGGTAGTTTCGTAACTTTTTACAACTAAGCGGTAAACGGGTTCATATGTGAACTCGTGTGATTCACATATAAACTATATATTTATATGTGAACCCGTGTAATTCACATATGAACTATATATTTATATGTGAACCCGTATGATTCACATATGAACTATATATATATATATATATATGTGTGTGTGTGTGTGTGAACCCGAATGATTCGCATATGAACTATTTTAACTGATTCTCATATTAACTCGTATGATTCGCATATAAACTAACTAATTGAATTTCATTTGAACTCACAGGTTCATATGTGAATCAGTTAAATAGTTTACATGTGAACTAATTAACGGGTTCACATATGAACATATAGTTCATATGTGCATCACACGGGTTTATTTGTCGTCTATTTGTAAAAGTTACAAAACTACTCTCTATCTTTCGCATACTTATGCGAGAAACTATTTAGTGCTTCACAATTAAAGCCGCAAATATTGACTAGATAATGGATAAAATCACTTATTTACTTCTTAAATACTTACCACTTCTTAAATAAATGTTTCCCTATTATCATATGTGAAGTAAAAAATCATATGTTAAACGAAATTAATCACATATGATTTAGAACGTGGATTAAAAAATTAGAAAAAAAAATAATGAATTGATTGTGGAAATCACATATGATATTTGATGAAAATTGTAAATATCTTTTTTTTTTATTAAAAGTGTATTTAGAAAAAAATTATATAAAATCTTGATAAAAAAATTCTAAATTAATTATAACTAAAATAAATAAATTTAAAATATAATTAGATTTGTAAGGATTTATCTAATTCAAAATAGTAATTATCTTAATTTATGAAATCATTATCTATTTCTTATTTATGGTATTTTTTTAATGAATAGATTATATAACCATCAATTATTATCATAAATTAATCGTCTTCTCGTTTAAACATGATAATAATCTTATATCCTCGTAGACCTCTCTCTCCTTTGCCTAAATTCTATTTTTTACTTTTTAAATTATGATTTCATGAATCCAATATAGAAATGTTTTGAAATTAATTGTATAATTAAATATTATACATACGTAATTTAATATAAATGATTTCTAATATTTACACCATTATTATATTAATATATTAACTAAAATACCTTTGAAAATGAAATACTTATGACAATTGAACACAATTAACAGTTTTTATCTACCTTATATATGTATTTCAATTTTTTTTATATAAAAGCTGCAGAAAATTTGAACCTTTTTTTTGTTATTTGATTTTAAGTTTCATGAAGTATTCTTTACTGAAAGACTTGAAAAATGATCACGATGACTACGTTACAGAAACTGACCGTATTGTAGAATGTGGGAATGTCTAAACATGAAGAAAGGAGAATGTATGATGAAATGTCGATCGCATTATAAATTCGTTTTCATTTGTCTAATTTATCATCCATACGGAAAAACCTAATGCTTGCATCTGTGCATGAGAATTTGATCAGTATTTTTTCTATTTTGCCCTAAAAAAACATGAAGCATGAGCTTCAACAACAAACCTGTAAATATCTACTCATAATTTCTAATACTTTCTTTTTGAATTTCATAAATTGGATTTTGTTGATTTGAAGACTTATAAATTCAACTAAATTTATTTCTACTGCTACAATATATAAAAGTTCAGATAAAATATAGTAATAAATTAAAATACTTATACTCATATAATAATATTTATATATGCACTGTGTAATTACCTAGTTTATTAAATTAAAACATACATATTCCTGGCCCTATTTTGGGATTCCACTTCCAAAAATGTTCAATTTAATTTAATTTGATATATATATATATATAGGAGCGATCAAATGAAAACCACTCCAATTTGTAAAAACCGTAAAAACTATTATTATCCATCGTTAATCTTATGAAATTTTTTCATGAAATTGTTAATCTTGTGAAATTGTTTCATATAATACTTTTTTTTGATGAAGTTGTTTCATATGTGGTTATGAAATTGTTTCATATACTACTTAATGAAAATTTAATGAA
>NC_037528.1:38926325-38927033 GCF_001531365.2 Cynara cardunculus var. scolymus | reverse complement strand
ATTTGTACAACCAATACAACTCAATCTCAACCATCTATTTAATTTGATGAATATGTGATTTCGTAAAAGTTTTGAGTGTTTCCTTATATAAAATATTGACCATAATTAATGAATCTTAGTCATATTTCATAAATATTTAAATCATAATAAATGAACTCCAATCATTTTCATAAATATCTTAATTGATTGAGTTGCATTGGTTGCACAAAGGCGATGAGTTGCATTTGAAATATATCATATATATATATATATATATATAGAGAGAGAGAGAGAGAGAGAGAGAGAAAGGTTACTTTGCAAACCTCATATTTCATGTAAACAATAGAAACTGCCATCAATCAATAGAATAATTCTATGTTTTTCAGTTTGTTATTAATGAATAAGGGTATGAATGTCATTTTACTTTGTAATAGATGATCTTGGTAATGTTTTATTTCTTTTTAAATATGAAAGATTAAATAGAGTAAGGAGTAAGGGCCTGTTTACCAAATTTTCCATTAAGTTCTGTATGGATAAATTTGTCTGTCTAGATAAATTTGTCTGTCTAGATAGAAGTTTATTGTTGTTTACTTTTTTATCTGAATCAATCGTCTAAATGACAATAATGACCAATCTACCCTTCAAACTCAAACCAAAAATCTGTTGTTCATCAAACCAAAAATCCAAAACCGATTCGATGGAGAAGACGATGGCTCCCAACAAGATAAA
>NC_037528.1:38917216-38926280 GCF_001531365.2 Cynara cardunculus var. scolymus | reverse complement strand
GAATTCCAACAAGATAAATATAGTTTTGCAAATTTCTATTATTTTTAACAATGAAAACAGGGGGCATGGAAGGTTGGATAGTACGAAAATAGAAAGACAAAACCCTTGCCACCTTCGCCAACCACCAGCTCCTCCGTCTCCGCCATCCACCGTCGAAGAAATTGTGGCCACCATTTTCCATGAATCCTARCCATCCTCACAAACCCTAACAGACCTGAATAATCGCGAGCTTCTGGAGACGAATTTTTCAACCGATTCGATGGAGAAGACGATRGCTCCCATCCCGTCGATGGAGAAGACGATGGCTCCCAAAAGCTGTTGGAGAAGACGATGGTTCCCATCYCGTCGATGGAGAAGACGATTGCACCCAAAAGCTGTTGGAGAAGACGATGGCTCCCATCCCGTCGATGGAGAAGACGATGGCTCCAAGACCTGAAATCGTCGGATGGAGAAGACGATTCGTTGGAGAAGACGATTCGTTGGAGAAGACGATGGCTCACACTCCATTCGTTGCTCTCTATCTCTGGTCTAGGGTTATGAAATGAAAGAGGGGATGGGATTGAAAGGGGGAGGCGTGAGATTGAAAGGGGGAGGCGTGAGATGAGGGTATAATTGTCAATATTTTGGCTTAATGGGGACAACACACCCCTTCCCTACTGTGCGAATAAGCCRACATATTTATCATTAAGCCGCAAGTAAACATCCATATATGGCTGTGCGAATAAGCCAAAACAACCATTAAGCTGATTAAGTCAAAAGTAAACACCCCCTAATTGTTTTTAAGAAAATTATAAATCAATTGATTTTAATATATAATTATTATCATTAATATTTTATATTCTTTTATTAAATTAAAAATACTACATCAATTACAAAGTCTATTTGTAATAATTTATTTCTTATGAAATTATTTATTTCATTGTCATAAAAACAAAAGAATCGGTATTTTTTTTTTCAATTCACAAGTAATTCTGATAATATAGTTGTGATATTTTTCAGATTTTGAGTATATTGTTTTGTTTTCATTCGTAAAACAATTGTCATTGATGAAACCATGTTATACAGTTTTCAAAATGTTTCAAAAATGAAACTAATTTCATTTTGGTTAGGAACAATTAAACTACTTTCATTAATAAAATAATAGTATTCAAGTCTTGAAATGTTTATTGACTGAACTATATTTGGTTTTATTAATGAAACCAATTTCTTCTTGGCTATAAACCATGAACCCGATTCTATTTTGGTTAGGAAACATGAAACAAATTTAAAAATGAATGAAATATTATTATTCAGTTCTTGAAGTGTTTCGTTAACTGAACAATATTTAGTTTCATATGTAAAACGAGTTCATTTTGGTTAGAAACCATGAAACTGATTCCATTTTGATTAGGAAGCATTTCAACAAATTTCACTGCTGAAACAATTTCATTCATTTTTTTGAATTGCAAAGTCCATGAAACTAATTTCAATGATGAAACGAATTACATTAATGAAAACATGTTATTCAGATTTTTGAAAAATGTTCCATTGACTGAACCATATCTGGCTCAAATTTCATTATGCAGACAGACAATAAAACTAATTTCACTAATGAAAAAATAAGATACAGTTTCCAAAATGTTTTTATTGATAAACCAATTTCATTAATGAAATTATATTATTTATTTTGCAAAAAAATTTCATTCATAAAACCAATTTCACCAATGAAATGTTTGTCAAATCCAATAATGTTTGATCAAATGAAGATGAATCTGAGGGTAATTTTTTTTTTGAATATTGAACATGAACTCAATTTCACGAATGAATTTATTTAGTTTTTTCGAAACGTTTTAGTCATGACACCAGTTTCACTGATGAAATAAAATTATTCAGTTTCCAATATATTTCATTTAGTTTTCAAAAGGTTTCATTCTTTATTGTTGATTAAAGTATATTTTTATGTTTCATCATTTATTAGAATATCCTTCGGTTTATTGTTCCTTAGTTGGCTTTATTTTTAATATGGATGTTATTTGATTTCTAATATTTAGTCATAAAATAAAGAAAAATATTCTTCAGCATATAATTTTCTAGATTATCCTAAAAATTTTGGTTAAAACCTTTCTAATGATAAAATCATATATAGAAATTTTAAAACTATGATTTTGTTTCATTAATGTTAGGATATCCACGATCTTGTTTCATCTTTTACAAATTAATACAAATAGGGAAAGGATTGAACAATATGGCTAGAAGTTAAGGATGGATTGTCAATTTTGCTCTTTCTTGATTAAATATTAAACCTTTTATTATTTTTTATTTTTTACTTTTCTAATATAAAACATTTTAATCATGACCATTGATCAAGAAAATGGATGAATGAGATTGATTTGTAGAGTAACGCACAAAAAGATGTGGTTTGCATTTGATCGTTCATCTCTCTCTATCTATATCATAAACACAACAACATTTAATAGAAAAATTAATAAACATTGTTTTATTTATTAAGTTATATTATGTTTATTATATCTTTTACAAGATGGTATGAAAATTATAACTTTAATTACATAAGAACATAATATATTTTCAAATCCTGGTATTTAAGAATTTCCTAAAATTATAATCGAAATAGAATAGGTTATATTTTGATGGGCGTTATTCTATTCAATTTATCCATAACAAAATAAGGTGGTGTTTATTTTTTAAGAGGTGTTGAAGTCTGATTTCACTTTTGATCTCTAAGAGATGGTCCTAAAATCTGAAATATGGATCAGTAAGATTGTTTGTTTTTACGTCTGAATCCTAAAATCTGAATCGGTTTAACTAGTTGAAAAATATAAAAGATGAATAGTTCCTTACAAAAGTATAAAAAAATAAATAGTTTTTGCTAACAAATCTCTTCCAACCCCTAAAATTTGAACCATTTGATCGAAGGCGGATTAAGATTAAGAGATATTAAGAGACACGTTTACCACTTAAAATTTCAGAAGACATTTAGAGCTTTTAAGCTCTTATTTTATAAATAAAACAAACGCTCCTAATATTCAAACGTCTAAGCGAATCAGACTTTGGAAGTATTAAGAGGTAATTTTGAAAAAACAAACAGAACCTAAGTCAACTTCTAGATGGTTCAATAAGAATTCAGACATTGGGTGTTGTATAGTTGGGCTTTGGCAATTCTTTAGGGTGTAAACTCAAAATAAAATAATAAAACAAAAAGAAAAGATTGAAACCATAATTTGACACATTACTAAATTGCAATAACAACTTCATTCTATTTGTAATAAGACTTTAATACATCAATTTATATAAAAACAAACAAGTGTTCATAGCTCACGGCCACGATTTCTTTTTCACCCAACCGTCAGGAAATGTACCATTAGATGCAGAAAGATAGAATCCATCGGACGTGACTATCCAATAACAATGATCATGGCCGGCAAATTTTGTGCGGCATGTCAGAATGATTTCCCGGTCGACCAAAGCTAAAGTCTGATACCGAGAACCCCACCAGAAGTCTCCATCAAAACGCGTACCAATTAGTTTTTGGCAAAAGGTCCAACTGTAAACCCCATTAGCCGAAATCGTTTGATTTCCAAGATCTTCATCACCTCTAACATGAACCACAATATCATCAGAGATTGTATTTGTAACAAATACAGTCCATTTTTGGACTATAAAACAACTAGAAGAAGGAGTAACAAGATAAAGGACGGAAACGAAGAGAAGAAAGAAGACGAAGCGACTTCCGATTGTATAATTCATGGCTTAATGTTTTACGATTTGTAAGTGCGTGTTTAGGGTTCTTCTATGGTTTGGTTATATATAGAGGTCCATAGTTAATGCTTAGCAAATAGAGCTTTAAATTCATCAATAGAGTAAAATCCTAATTTAGTCTCCCAATTATGTCATTTTTTATGAAATTGGCACATAGTTTTTATTTATTATAGATTTATTCCAAATGTACGTAAAATCAACTGGTTTTGGTCCCTCTCACTAACAACTGACATTTAGTTATGTTCGTTTATGCATAAAAAACTCAAACCTCCTATTTCTGTCTCTTTCCCCCTTCTATCTCCCTGTGACCACCACGACCATCAACTCCACCAATGCAAACACATACAAAATCATAAACCTTAAATCAGTTAATTTAACTCATGTAAATTCAATACAAAACCATAAATTCAAAATAAAAAACCTTAAAATTAATCATGAGATTGTATAGAAAAACCCAGAAAAAAAAAAAAACTAAATTTGACTTGAACGACATTTGTGGGAGAAGTATTCAGTTCAAATGCCTCTGGTTCATCACAACCTTGTTATACTTCACCATCAAGGTCTAAGAAGCAGAATCACAAACCTTAATCCAGAAACCCCTCATCTCACGACGATCTCATAAAGAAGTGGAGAAGAAGAGCAATGCAATGGTTCAACTTAGTGTCGTGGTATAGGGATTGACATGCGGAAAAATGAGATCGATAAGGGGATGTGTGGTAAATGTATGGTGCTTCAAAGGAGACAATTATGGCACAAGAAGACGACAAGGGTGTGGCTAAGCTCTAGTGCTTCTAGGGAGACACTAATAACGAAATCGGATTTATAGAGCGTCAAAAAAATTAAGCGTTTTAATAGACCGATTTGTATGACTTAATTTATATGATCAAAAAATATAGGACGTTTTTAAACGTTTTAACAATTTTTTGAGATACTTTTAATACAAAGCGTCCCCTTAGCAATCTTATAGGACATTACTTGAAAAAATGTCTTATAAAGAAAGAAGTTTATAAGACATTTTTTATAAAATTGTTAATATGACATTTTGTATTAAAAGTGTCTTAAAACACTTATTAAGACATCCAAAAACATCATATCAACTTATTACAACGTTTTTAGATTAAACATTTTATATTTTGATTGTAAAAATTAAGTCCTATAAAATGATCTATTAGGACGTTTAGAAATCGATAACGTTCTATAAACCCTATTTTATTGTAATGAGATGATGGCAACATGGTCTAAAAATATCCTTTTCGTTGAACTTCATCGTTCAAGGTTAGTCGAAAGTCATCGAAGATGAAAAAGATGGTGGCATATAAAAGAGATGAGTTTTATATTTTTAAATATATTATAATAATAATAATAATAATAATAATAATAATAATAATAATAATAATAATAATTATTATTATTATTATTATTATTATTATTGTTATTTATTTAAAAAAGAAAAAGATAAAATGAAAAAAACACCCTTCTTAGATGGAGTTAGAAAAATTTGACGGTCGTAACGTAGGACGAAACTGGTCAATTTTGAATACGTCAGAAACAAATTTGCAAGAAATATCAAGGACTAGTTTTATTAAAAATGACATAGTTTAGAGATCAAATCTGGAATTTACTCCTAAAATTATATTTTTCTTACACGTGGCCAAAAACCATTTGAACAGGTGTAAAATGATATAATATTTTGTCGTGCACATACTCCTAGTAAACGTTACTTAATCTTATTATTTTATTATATAAATTGTATTTTTCTTCTTCACGAGTTAAAATAAAGGAAAATTATTTAAAATAATCAATTTTCACGATATATTTTATCTCTTAGATATTTCTTTTTTAAGAAAACGAAAATATTCATAGATCCATAATTTATAGAGAAGTCAAAACGTAAACAAAATTATAAACCAGATTCACAATTACAGAAACCAAATATATAAATTAGTTATAAGTCCGGAAAAATATGTTCGTAATTACGGATGTGTTTTTCTAAATTTACATATTTGGTCTTCGTAATTGTTTCAGAAACTTTGTTTTCCTTACACTTTGACCCATCTGTAAATTGTGAACATGTCAATTGCAGCTCTATGACTATTTTCGTTATTTTGGGGGAGAAATGATTAAGAGATAAAATTATGTGATTAAAATAACTATTTCAATTAATTTCCTAAAATAAATGTACTTGCGTAATATTTTTATTGGTTTGAAAAATAATTTTTCTTTTGGGAAATTGACTAAAATAACTAATATTTTACACTACAATTAAGAGCATCTTCAACGTATTCTTAAAAATGGAGAAAAATAAAGATTTTAGGGATTTTATGTATTGTTTTTTGCTCTAAGAGATTCTTCCAATCATTCTCCACGTAGGAGAGAGATTATAAATTTTTTTCAAATTTAGAGTACACCCTAAAAATGATTACAATGAAAAAGAATTATAATAAATACCCACTAAACTTTGAAATTAAATATTTAAATAATAATAATATTTTATTAGATGAATAAAATATTTTAATAATATGATCAATAGTGTAATCTTCAAAATAGAGAATTTGTTAGCATTAAATGTATTTTTGTTTTAGGCATTTTAAAGTTTCATTTTATATTTTGGACGGAGAATCTCTTGGAGATCCCATTTATAGTTATTCCTTAAATGCAATTTTTAAAATACTTAGATTTTACGTATCTATCTAAAAATCCAGTATTTTCTATTAAAAAAGAACTAGAAGGGTAATCGTGTAATGCATCGAGACGCATTTCCATTTCAATGTTTCGTTTTATTTTTTATCCATGTCGATATAATACAAATTTATGTGGTTTTGAGAAAGCGATAATGTTTTTATTTTTGAATAAAATATAAATTTGAAAATATCATATAAAATTTGCAAAAAATATATCAATATTAGTATCAAATTATCTAATTAAAAGTTCTTGCTTGTTTATTTTTTTTTTAATTCAAAATTGTTATTATAATTTAATTTAACGTAACGAATTAACTTAATTTAGGTTACTAATATTTTTTATAAAGATAATAATTAAGTATTCTGTTATAACTCAATAATTATCTTAATTATATTTTAGATTTTTTATATTTTAAAATAAGATGTTTATCCTCTATTTGATTATGTTTATCCGTAGTTAGTTACACGAATTAAAACATAAAGCTTTAATAAGTTATACTTATGTACAATTTACTTGTAATCTTGAATTTTAAGTAATATGTATTAATAAGTAGTACTTTATGCATAAAAAATGTTTTAAACAATTTTTGTTAAATGCTTTACAATATAGTATGGATATGGTTTAGACATAGTTATTTAAATACATTTATACTTTTATAGTTGTTTAATTTATGTCACTTTTTTATTTTTTATTTCACACTCTTATACATAAAAAAATATATGTCTTATTTTTTTAGTAAATTACACCATTATAATCGTCTTGCCAATTTCTTCAAAATGAACTCAACATTGATTTTTTTTATTTAACCATATTATTAAATATCATAAATACGTAAGAATTATTTTTAATACTTACACTTTCTACTCTTATATATATTTATTAAATTTATAAGTATAAAGGTAAAAGTGTAAGTATTCAAAATAATTTGTTAGTATTTATAATACTTAACAATATATGATTAGATTGAAAAACATTCAATATTGAGTTCATTTAAAATTATTGATGAAACGATTATAATAATAAAATTTATAAAAAATCAAAACAAATTTTTTAATGTATTTCAATTAATATAAAATTATATATGTTAATATTATAAGGATAAAAAAAAGATATAAAATAATTAAATAATTAGTTATGAGGATATACCGGTGAAATATTTCTAAGACTTTTAAGGAATCTGCCGTAAACCACATAATTTTTCTTTTCTTTTTTGAAAAATTAGTTTATGCAAATGTATCAAATCCGATTAGTTTGGGAATTGATTTGAAAAAAATCTCTCTTTCGAATAGCAATTAAATGCAAACCATTCAATTTGTACAAACTGTGAAAGCCACCATTATCCGTCGATTTCATTGTTTAATCTTATAAAAAAAATTCATGAAATTGTTTAATTTTATGAAATTGTTTCATATAATACTTTTTTTTGATGAAGTTGTTTATTAATATGGTTATGAAATTATTTCATATAATACTTAATGAAATATTAATGAAACTATTTAATGTATTTCTCTAAAATTAAAATAATAAAGATGATAATATCCATGATTAACACCCTTCACAATAAAAATGATTAATCAACCTCTCATAATTAAAAAAAAATGAACAAAATAAAAAATTATAATTGGTTGAATGAGATTTGCACGATTTGTACAAATTGGTTGGTTTGCATATGATCACTTCTCTCTCTCTCTCTCTCTCTCTATATATATATATATATATATATATATATACTATCTTATTAAGCAAATTTAACAAAAATATTAAAGTCTTAAAATTCTAAATGACCAAAATACCCTTTATACACCTCCTCCTCTCCTAACATACACTCAACCTCTCACAACCCGATTTTTTTTAATTATAATTTTAAATTTACACTTTATACCCCTGTAATTAATTAATTAATTTACTTTACGTCCTTTACTTTTAAATGTTTCATTTTAAACCTTTATCAAATTAACATACATAATCGTATATCAATTAAAATATGTTTAAAAAAAACATTTTTATTTTAGCAAGTTACACCATTATAATCGTCTCGTTAATACTTTCGAAATGAGTCCAATATTGAATAATTTTTGACTTAATTATATTATTATATATTATATATATTGTGAAAAAATATTTTTAATGTTTACGATTTATACTTTTATAGTTATTTATTTATATATATACTATATATTTTGGGGTTAGGCTGTYYAAATTRYAYTGTATAATATGTTTTGAATTAATATGTTCTTGGGTTTTTTTTGAAATATATATATACATGCATTAATTCAACCTTAATCTGAGTTTCTGGACAAGAAAGAGGGTAAACAGTTGAAATTTCATTCTAAAACCCATCTTTTTTTGTCTTTTCATGGCTTATGATATGTCAAATTTGTAGTTTTCTTTATTGGTTTTGAGTGTTTATCTTAGAACTCAAGTTTCTTGGTTTTTTGCTCTTGATGTAAATCGAATACATTTGTGGAGTCGTTTAAATATGTTGGATTTTAAATATATTGGATTTTAAACTGTCATATAATTTTTTTCATCGATAGTCTGTAATTGGAACCATAACTCTTATTTATTCAAATTGTATTAATATATAAAGACCAAGTGTAACATATATCGTCGTTAAATCTTATCT
>NC_037528.1:38908990-38914651 GCF_001531365.2 Cynara cardunculus var. scolymus | reverse complement strand
TCTAATCGATTCGGTATGCTGCCGTATGCGTATGTGATATGTCTTCACACGAAACCCACTTCACCGCTGCTTCACGTCTTCACTCTTCACAGGCTCGTTTCCTGCAATTCAAAGGGGCCTCCTACCTCATATTGTTGGGGGCCCAATTACATCTAAAAAAATACAAGTAATTTTTTTTTTGGGCTTTCCTATTTATTTTTTGTTGGGGGCCCAGGACCCCAACCAGCTTAAGCTGTATCCGCCCCTGCAATGGTTCATGATTCATAAAAGTCGGTAATATGACAATATGAAAATGGGTCGTGCATGTACTTCCATTTGAACATGTGAATTAAGTACGTATTAATAATTAAAGAAAAAGTTATCAACGCAATATGAAAATGGGTCGTGCATGTACTTCCATTTGAACATGTGAATTAAGTACGTATTAATAATTAAAGAAAAAGTTATCAACGCAATATGAACTACAAAAAACACAACACATCATATGAACATAACTTTGATTAAAACGAGTCTAATAAAATATTAATCCATTAACAAGGCATTCACTTTGGTTAATTTATTCACTTCCCGAACTCGAACTCCGATTGTCACTATAAACCATTTTAATCTTCTCAATGCTGTCGATTTTTTTTCAATGTATTTATCCATAATAGCTTGAACGATGCCGAAGATTTGAAGGGCTGGTTAATTGTGATTGAGTTTGAGATATCCCATATTGGTGAAGAGTTGAAAGATTTGAACATATATTAAAAGAAGAACCATGAGTGTTTGAGGTGGCACCATGAGAATTAGGTATTAAGATGTTGGTGAAGAGTTAAAAGATTTGAACAAAATGAAGTGTATAAAAAATATGGATTGGATGCATTTGTGTCAAATAATGGGGTTTGCCTCATAGGGTTGTCTTTCTTTGGATGACCCTATTTGAAATCTATAACCATGGTTGGAAACCAAACAAACCAAATGGTAGAAATTATAGTGCAAAATTAATTATATTATATTTGTTAGCAGATCACATTGTATATTAGGCTTAGTTATTAGCCCATATAGCGTTTGGCCCATGGCCCATCTATTGTATATTTAAATGATTGATTGTATTTTGCTTAATGAATTAAGAAAATTATTCTCTCTAATATGGTATCAGAGCAAAATTAGGATCCCTTCCTAATTCCTCTCAACCTCCTCCCTTCTTTCTCTCTTTCGGCGATCTAGGGCCGGCCACGCCTCCTATCGCCACCTCCTCCTCCTCCTCCTCAAGCGTTCTTGTCTTTCTTCAAACATGTCCGATAATCACACTCCCCCAAATAAGGTTTTCAGTATAACGAATATCAAAACCTACGTTTCTCTCATTCTTGAACTCGAACGTCTCAATTATGATGCGTGGAGAGAACTTTTCTCCACCCATTGTATTTCCTTTGACGTCATCGATCACATCGACGACTCTACTCCTAAACCCACAGATGCAAAATGGAAAAATGTGGATTCAATCGTAAAACTTTAGATTTACGGATCGATCTCGCAATCCCTTCTCTAAATGGTGTTGAAGAAAGACTCGACCGCGCTTCAAGTATGGAACAATCTCGAGACTTTCTTCCGTGACAACAAAAACGCCAAATCCATGCAAATCGATAGCGAGCTACGCAACATTGTGATGGGCGATCTCTCCGTCACCGCCTATTGCACCAAAATCAAGGGACTTGCTGACCTGCTTGCAAATCTCGATCCGGACTCCACAATACCCGACAAACACCTTGTGATCTACACAATCAACGGGCTCTCCTCGAAGTTTGATTCAGTGGCCAATATCATAAGGTACCGTTCTCCTCTTCCAACCTTTATTGAAGCTCGTTCCATGCTTCTTTTGGAAGAACAAAGAATGGCTCAAATACGCCCAACACCCGTTATGCCTCACACCAACCATTCCTCATCGTCCACCGTCTTCCACGTGAACAATAACGAAGGAAATTGTGGGATTGGCTGCCGGAACGACTGCCGCCAGCAGAAAGGTCGCCACCGACAGCCGCCACACCAGCCACGCCTATGGTTGGGTGTACATCCCGCCACCGCTGTCGAGTCAGTCGAACCAGCCACGCCAAAAACAACAGCCACACGCCTACTAGCAGCAGCCAACTGCTGGGCTGCTCGGTCCATCTCCCGCTGCCCCGTTGCCAAAAACCAGCCCGCCACAACCGGCCCGCTCAACCGTGGCAAACGCCACCGCCATACAGCCCGGCTGTCCACTTTTCTGCCGCTATAGGCAACAGCCAATCGACTGCCGCCGCCACTCCCCCGTGGACTTGGGCCACACTGGATCAAGCTACGTCTGTCCTGGAGTTGTTCAACTCGATGTCTCTAAACAACCCGGGCTTCACAGATTGGTACATGGACACCGGGGCAACCGACCACGTCCACGCAAACTCAAGTATTCTAAAATCTGTTCTTGAAACTCATGATACTCATTCTATCCTTGTCGGTAATGGATCCAAAATGCCTGTAATGCACACCGGACATGCCCCTTTTCCAATCACAAACCCGTACCATCCTTTGCATCTTAGACATATCCTCATATCTCCCACTATTATCAAAAATCTCATATCTGTTCGTCAACTTACTCAACAAAATAAAACTTCTATTGAGTTTGACAGTTTTGGTTTTACTGTTAAGGACTACAAGACCCGACACCCTCTAATCCGATGTGATAGCGACGGTCCCCTCTACCCGGTCAACCCCTCCAACCCTCAAGTGTTTCTCTCGATAGCTCACTCTACATGGCATCAACGGCTCGGTCACCCCAACGATCAAGTCTTGAAATCATTAGTTTCAAATAATTTTATTTCTTGTCATAGTGATAGAACTAGTGTTATTTGCAATTCTTGTCAACTTGGAAAACATGTTAAGCTTCCGTTTTTCGTTTCTA
The DNA here is from genome assembly GCF_001531365.2 of Cynara cardunculus var. scolymus. Lineage (NCBI taxonomy): Eukaryota > Viridiplantae > Streptophyta > Magnoliopsida > Asterales > Asteraceae > Cynara > Cynara cardunculus. The sequence continues at coordinate 38,911,737 of NC_037528.1, read as the reverse complement.
ATTCCGATGTTTCTCATGCTTTTGAAATAATTCACTCCGATGTTTGGACGTCACCCATCTCTAGCATTAGTAGATTGCGTTACTATGTTATTTTCTTAGATCACTTTACTCATTACTTGTGGGTTTATCCTCTCAAACATAAGTATGACGTTTTCAATAAATTTCATGAATTTTTCCATCTTGTTAAAACTCAATTTAACGCAACCATTAAAATTTTCCAATGCGACAACAGTGGTGAATATAATAATCAATTATTTCACAACCTTTTTTGTCTTCCAAGGTATCCAATTTCGTTTCTCATGTCCTCACACGTCCCAACAAAACGGAAAATCGGAATGTATGCTCCGAACCATCAACAATGTGGTTCGCACCCTTCCCTCCACAACCATCAACTTTGAAACACCTCACTACCAGTTGTTTCAAAAACATCCTTCCTACTCTCATCTCCACATATTTGGCTGTCTTTGCTACCCTCACCTCACCACCTCTCACAAATTAGCCCCTAGGAGCTCTCCTTATGTCTTCCTTGGCTACCCATCTCATCATAGGGGATTTCGGTGCCTCGACCTCTCCACCAAACGCATCATCATTTCTTGTCACGTTGTCTTTAATGAGACAATTCTTTCGTTTGGCTCGGTCACTCTGACAAACCTCCTTCTTACTCTTTTCTCGACGACCCATCTGAGCCCTCTCCCATTATGCATGACATTCTCGATCCACATCCCACCCCACCAACCCCTCCTACGGTCGAACCTACCCCCACTAGTCCAGCCACCCATCACGCGCTGCCTATCCCACCTATGACCGCCCCTCACTCCCCACCTCATGCCTCGGCCCACACTGATGGCACCACTCACCCCCTCCCTCTCCTCCGTCGAGTGCAATTCCATCCACTACTTGCTCGTCTCACCTCATAATGACCCGAGCTAAAAGTGGTATCATTAAACCCACTCAGCGACTCAATCTTCATACCACCTCCATCACTCCGTTACCCCGGTCCCATTTATAGACATTACATGATCCTCACTGGCGAAAGGCCATGGACGAGGAATATCATGCTCTTCTCGGTAACATGACTTGGAAACTTGTCCCTTGATCCCCCGGGGTCAACGTAGTTTGGTCCATGTGGCTCTTTCGCCACAAGTTTAATGCAGATGGCTCACTTTCTCGCTACAAGGCCCGTTTGGTGGCCAATGGTCACAGTCAACAGCAGGAGATAGACTGTGATGAAACTTTTAGTCTGGTTGTAAAACTGGCCACCATTCGTACTGTCCTCAGTATTGCGGTCTCTCTACACTGGCCGATCCATCAGCTAGACGTGAAGAATGCGTTTCTTCACGGTCACCTTCAAGAGACTATATACATGCATCAGCCACCGGGCTTCCAAGATCCACATTTCCCGGATCACGTGTGCCATTTTCAGCGCTCTCTGATGGCCTTAAACAGGCCCCATGTGCGTGGTACCATCGGTTTGCTCAGTATGCCCTTCGGCTCGGGTTTCAGCACAGTCGCACTGATACGTCACTGTTTATATACCACTCTCCTCAGGCCACTGCGTATCTTCTTCTATATGTTGACGATATCATTTTGACGGCCTCATCCACAGAATTTCTTCACCAGATCATCACGCTACTTGGTCGTGAGTTCGCTATGACGGATCTCGGGACACTCAATTTTTTTGGGAATTTCTGCTTCGCGATCATCTACAGGTCTATTTCTATCTCAGCAGCAGTATGCCTCTCAGATCCTTGAATGCGCAAACATGGTTAACTGTAACCCGGCGCATACTCCGGCCGAAACGGGTCATAAGCTTAACGCTGATGGCCCACCCGTTCGTGACCCCACCCTGTACTGCAAGCTTGCCGGAGCTCTTCAATATCTCACTTTCACACGCCCGGATATAGCGTTCGCCATTCAACAAATCTGCCTCTATATGCATGATCCTCGAGAGCCACATTTTCATGCTCTCAAACTCATACTTCGATACATTCGAAGCACTCTAAACCATGGCCTTCAGATTCATGTATCCCCCTCATCTGAACTTACAGCTTACTCTGATGCAGATTGGGGGGGATGTCCGGCATCTCGACGATCCATGTTTGGATACTGCGTTTTCTTAGGAGATAATCTTGTGTCTTGGTCATCCAAACGTCAAGATGTTATCTCCCGTTCTAGTGCTGAAGCCGAATATGGTGGAGTTGCGAACACCGTCGATGAAACAAGTTGAATTCGTAACTTACTTTGCAAACTCCACCGATCGCCCACGAAAGCCACAATTGTCTACTGTGATAATGTCAGTGCGGTATACATGTCGTCCAATCCGGTTCAGCACCAATGCACAAAGCATATAGAGATTGATATTCACTTTGTTCGTGACTAAGTTGCCATTGGTCACGTTCGGATCCTCCATGTCCCCTCAAGCTCTCAGTATGCAGACATCTTCAAGAAGAGGATATCTCATTCTCTATTTTTGGATTCAAATCCAGTTTGAACGTTCGTAATTCAGACGTTCCAACAGTGGGGGTGATAAGTGTTAATTTATTAACCTTATTACATCATTTTCTTAACCATTTTCCTTTGTTTTATTTGCCCATTAGTGTAACATCCCATTTCCAATATACCCAAATTATTTTCTAAGTGTGCTTAATTATATGTAAATAGGATATTATGTGCTTACATAGGAGAAAATGTTGAGCATGTTGAATTTTACTAAGTGTACTAGTAGTGGCCATATAAGAGAACCGATG
>NC_037528.1:38906993-38908363 GCF_001531365.2 Cynara cardunculus var. scolymus | reverse complement strand
GTTTGTGATTGTTGGATGATTTTGTAAGATTAAGATTATATGTGGTTAATATCATGTTATCTTGAAAGATTTAAACAACAATTTGAAGTTGTAACAAGTATGATVAYATTTKGGTGAGATAAGCTTAATGCATGTGATGATTTATTGATGAAATCATGAAATTATGTTAGGATTAAGTCTTATTATCAATTGGTATGTGAAATCCATTGATGGATTGTAAGATTTCTTGAAAAATGGATGTTTTGATCATGAAACAACATGGTTACAGCACTGTTTTAGAAAACAAATTGTATAAAATCATAGAAAAATCAGAAAAATATGAGGTCAGAGGCATTGGAAAGATGGGATTGTATACTGTGTTTTTTATTCAGACCTCGAATTCTAATTCCAAGCTTAGGAAGGGTAAAAACGGTTATCTTTTCAGTGTTGTAAAGCTGATTTTGACAGCTTGTTGCTGCTGTTTTGTAAAGATTGTAGAAAATTGTAGAAAACTCTAAATGAGGTGAGGCCAATTGGGTTGGCTAGATAATTGAGTCTAGTTGATTTCTTATTTGATAACCAAGATCTGAATATGAGTTTAATTTGGGCAAAATAGACCTGCAAGTAGCAGCTGTCGATGGAAATCAATGTTAAGTGCTTAATAAAGAAATGTGTATAACTCGAGTTTCTTTTATTGGATGCTTATGAGATTTCGTACCTACACTCCAGGGGATAATTTAAKCTTGTTTGAGTCATTTGGAAGGTATCTTATAGTTTGATTGCAAGGTTGGACGTTTGCCGTTCGGTTTGACCGTATTTGACATTCGGTCATGAGGTGAGTTAAATAGCTATTCAAATCTTATTGTATTAAGTTTATATTTACATACCATCTGTATGTATGTGATTTCTTTGACTTTGAAGTAAGTTTTTATTAGTCTTTTGTCTTTGTACTTGTTGATCCTTCGATTACGAATTCTTCCGAAATGTCGGTCGGTTTGGATATCCAAATTGTCTGTTGGTATTGTTCCTTTGATTTCTTGTGAAACCGGAAGTACGGGGATTACTTTGTGTGATCCGTCCCAAAAACGGTGAATGTCAACATGCCGGGTGAAGAGGGAGGAGCCGGTAAGACATTCGAGTTATTCTCGTTCGTTTTTCTGTTGGCCGTACTCAGTGCCTAATGTGGAGAGAGGCACGAGTATAGGGACTCGGGCATACCCGGGAGATGAAGGCGGGCTCCCTGCCAGTCCTAAGTATTATTCTGTGTAACCATAGGAGCTCGAGCATACCCAGTGATGATGGGCTCCCTGCTAGTCCTATGTGTTCCCTTGTTCGGTGATTTTGACATGTCGATTTTGACCGTTTGACTAACATATGATATTGATCAATTG
>NC_037528.1:38904129-38904941 GCF_001531365.2 Cynara cardunculus var. scolymus | reverse complement strand
CACGAGGAAAAGGAACAGAAAGCAAAGCGTCGGTACAACGACCGACTGGGACTACGACCTCCGTTCAAAAGGAGGAGGTACCGAAGGTGCGTGCACGGGCATTCCAGATCACCGCAGAAGAAGCACGTAATGAACCCGATGTCGTGACTGGTATTTTTCTTCTTAATGATCGACCTGCATGTATACTATTTGACTCTGGAGTAATTAATTCTTTTGTGTCGCATTATTTTACCCGATTCTTAGAGTCTATGCCTTCTATGCTTGATAAACCATTCATTGTTAATACGDYTAACRGAGTCGTTTTAGATGCCGATAAAGTATATAAAGACTGTGTGTTAATTCTTGATGACTATAAGTTTTCAATAGATCTGATCCCGATGGATATACATGACTTTGATATCGTTATTGGGATGGATTGGTTAGCCAAAAACCATGCTGACATCATTTGCTCTCAGCAAATGGTTCGGATAGCGAAGGATGACGAAGATTACCTATTTGTATATGGGGAAAGACGTATGGGCGATGTAAAGGTAATCTCTATGCTAAAGGCTCGACAATATCTAATAAAAGGATATTTCTCTTTTCTGGCCTATGCCTTAGACTCATCCAAAGAAGTAAAGAAGACAGTAAACGATGTGCCAATCGTATGTGAGTATCCGGATGTATTCCCCGATGACTTTGCCCGGGTTACCACCACATAGGCAAGTAGAATTCCGGATCGAATTGGTACCCGGTGCAGCTCCTATTGCTAAGACACCATATTGACTTGCACCGGCAGAAATGAAAGAAATGATGAGCCAGTTACAAGAGTT
>NC_037528.1:38902636-38904029 GCF_001531365.2 Cynara cardunculus var. scolymus | reverse complement strand
AACCGGGAACCCTATTCTACTCCATCATCCTCTCAAAAGGATGGTAGTTTTATCATAAGAGTCCATTCGCCCAAGGACTCGACACTACCAAGAGAGGCATCCGTTGCCCCTCCACACGTGAGTGAACCACCCAGTCATGCTTCAGAGGCATGCGAGAGAATCACCGAGGCTTCGGGTCTAAAATGCCCAAAGTCTCCACTCGATCCCTCTGCCAAATTAGGCTCTGAACCTATTAGGCACGAAATCGACAAAACACCGGTAGGCTCTCTAATTGGGGATGTCCGAGGATCTGGTGGAAGTCCCCGAGTTGATAATGCCAAATTGGTCACTGAGGGCGCCTTACACTCCAAGGCTACTAGGTCACCATGTGTTGGTGATCTAGGTTCCCCGAGTGCCTATGTAACGAAGGAAGAGTTACAAACTTTCACCACAGAGGTACTCAAGAGGTTGGATGAGTTGAAAAGCTTGTTCTCCTCCTCTCCGACAACAGAAGTACTTACACCTCTTACAGAGGCTCTTAAGGAGTTGACTTCTACAACTTCTGAACTCAAGGCGACCTTATCAGCCCTTCAGAGCTCTGTCCTCAACAAGGCTGATCTCACAGAAGCCTTCAGCGCGCTGTCTCTCAATCCTTCTTCCATCAACACTCTCAAGACAGAACTGACAGAGGTCGCTGCCCAATACGCTGCAGACATGATTGCCGCCGGCTACACGAACTACTCCGCCTTCAAGGATGAAATCAAAGAGATGTTCTCCTCTGCGATCACTGTTGGCGTCGACTCCTCATCCTCCAGGGCTAACATTAACCATCTAGCCACTCGCAGAGAGATAGACGCAATGGTTGAGGCCCTCGGGGAGACCGTGCAGAAACACCACGACCATCTTCTCAAAGAGGCCCGAGCTACTAACGAATCCATCAGAGACTGCACGAAGCAACTCGTCAAAGAAGGTCACTCATTCCGAAACAAAATCTATCGTTGCATCTCTACCATGAAATGGGCCACAGAGATTGATATCAACACCGCCACTCTGAATGCTGAAATGGTAATAGAAAAGATGGAGAAGGTGGCCTCCAGAGTTCTCAGGCGCTTGAAGAAGGCTCCCCTCACCTCGTGCAAGGCAGAGGCTACTCAAATCCATGATGATCAGGGAGGCAATGACCCTGATCGTCATGAGGGGGAGAAGAAGACAGAGCCAAGAAATCAACCTCTGCCAAACCACTGAAAATAGTGGATTCTGTTGCAGCCCTATTCTCCAAAGAAAAATCTCCAGAGCCTACGGGGAAAGGCAAGGGTAAAGTAGTAGAAGAGTCGCCAAAGAAAGGGTCTAGCTCTGAGACACTGGAGGAGATTAATGAAGATGAATATGACGACCCTGATCTGGTTCAAGCCCT
>NC_037528.1:38898136-38900951 GCF_001531365.2 Cynara cardunculus var. scolymus | reverse complement strand
TGCTTTGCTCTTATTAATATTTCCGCTGCACTTCAATTGTTTTAGAGCTTATTTAGAGTATTAGATCAATACCAAAGTTGAATTCAGATCCTACATCTACGGATAAAATTTGGCCCATTTGGCCATCTCTAAATCGAACCACCAACCTGGCTGGATACTGTTGATGCGGACTGCTGCAGCAAGTCTACAGTAGCAAATTGCTTCTTTTTGCCTTCTTCAACATAAATATGACCAAATTCTACAACTTAGCTCTAGACTCAATAGAAGTAAAATAAGCATAAAAAGACTCAATTTTTTATTGAGATAATAAAAATAAGAAAATAAAATCCTAAAAACGTACTTAAAGTGGACCAAAAGTGTGTATGAATATTCAGACATCCATACATAGTTCACGGACACAAGATTACAAGAACAACATTCAGAAGCATGATTTTCACCACAAAACACACATGTTTCATTTATGGGAGATTGGTCATTATAGATTGTACTTTGTTCTTTTCCCCATTTACGTTAAAATTATTTTTTTGAACTAAGTTAGTGAGAGCTACATTTTGTGCATTTAAAGTGATGATTGCATAAAGTTCATGAACACCCATTGCATTTTTCAAGGAAGTGCACAGGATGTTGACCACTCAGTGTTGTTGTTAGTAATTTTTTCCAAAATCTCATACCCTTAATTATAAGTTTTTGAATTGAAAGGGTCGCCGACCATAGCATCGAGGATGATATTAGTATTATTAGAAAGACATTATAAAATGTTTCTAGTTGGATACAATGGGGAATTCCATGATGAGGACACTTCCTAAGAAGTTCCTTGAACATCTTCCAAGCATCAAAAACTACTTCTTCATCCCCTCGCTGAAACAACAAAATCTTATTTCTAAATTTTACGTTCCTACTTGAGTAAAGTATTTATTTTAGAAATTTCATAGCCAATTTTTCCCAAGTAGTGGTTGAATTAGGTGGCTGAGAATTTAGCGAGGCTTTGGCTCTATCCCTTAATGTATAAGAGAAGATCTTAGGCCTGAAGGATTCCTTCTGGAATTAAAAAATTGTCTAACATTTCTAAAAATAATTTTAAATGAGGGTGCAGATATTTAGCAGTAGTCCTCCAAATTGACACATTGCTTGGATTGTTGGAACAGTACCGGCATAAACTAGAAGTTTTGTGTTGTGATGTTGGGTCTAAGAATCATCGAATTTAATTGACCAGATTCAGGAGTTGCAAAGTCTTGTATGCACCTTTTTTTATCATCAACAATTGTAACACCCCATACAACACATTGCATGTAACACATACTTCATACAGAAGAAATACATGTTTATACACCATTCAGGTCCCTTAGTACAAGAAATTACCATACATAATACATGCCTCAAAATTCAAAATACATTCCTTGTACTATTCAACGTTCATTAATCAAAACTATACATCAGAGACAATCTTCATGTAGAAATGCATATAGAAAAATATCACATTTTCCCCTTTCCCTTACCATCTGTACCTCATGCAATACATATTTAAAATCACAAAACGAGGGTTAGACCGAAAGGTCTAGTGAGTTACCCTATTTATGTTATTGCAAGGTGAAATCACCAAAACTTTGTAAGTAAAACAACTTTTCATATATATATATATATATATATATATATAACACAAATATATATGAACAAGTAAGAATATAATACCAATACCTTTCACTTTTCAAGCCAAGCTTCTCTGCCTGCAATAATACAACAAATCCAAACAGGTTTACCAATTTCAAATAATGCCACTTTCTAAACCTTTTTCATTCAAACAAGGTTTATTTAAAGTTTCATGCCAAACCTGTTATTTTCTCCTCAATAACATCCAGACTATGATTTCCAATAAGAACCTTGATCCTAAATCTTTACATCACAAAGAAATAAAGATTTCAGACCACGGTAGTCTTAAGGGATATAATAGAAAGAGCTATATCATACAACACACATACAAATGCCACCCTTATATCCAAATGTACACCTCTCCTTGATATGCCACCTTTATCCCATGGTACACCTCTCCATGATATGCCACCCTTATCCCATGGTACACCTCTCCTTGATATGCCACCCTTATTTCCTCATCAAAACATTTCACAAAAATAATTCCAAATAGACCGCAGTCAAATGGAATTATTATCAGTTCAAAATTATCTTTATCAAAATTCCCATTTTATGACAAATAACAATTTTTATCAATCGAGCACAAGGCATAATACAAATCTGGTCAACATATACTTGGCCGGACTTCATCTCCGGTCAAGTCTTGACCGGTTTACGAAATCCGGACAATATATCACCCAAGACCTGTCCGATTTAACACTTATAATAAATTCCAACACTTTTATCCGGATAACAAATCCGGACAACACATGATCGTATTCATACTTCTCCTTTGAAACACTTAATTATAAAATCAAGGTACATAAATCGCTCAACTTTTAAACCGGTTAAAACATGTCCGGTTTAAGACTAAACCGCTTAACACTTGATCGGTTTATTTTTAAATCAGTTTATTTTTAAATCGCTTACACCTTTGTCCGGTTTAAGACTAAACCGCTCAATACTCTTTGTCCGATTTAATCTAAATCGACTAAGCCTTATCCGATTTGCATTAACTCGCCCAACTCTTATCCGGTTTAGGTAAAAATCTGGATGATACTCTTACGTTTTAAACTTCAAATTAGATAAAAGGTGATACAAACATTTCATACATAAATGTTGGACCGGTAACTGCACTAGGGAGCCGCCCCGTGATATTGTCCGCTCTGGGCTGCCCCGGGGTTTCCCC
>NC_037528.1:38871790-38890861 GCF_001531365.2 Cynara cardunculus var. scolymus | reverse complement strand
TCTATAATTGTAAAGTCAGCGTGTTTGACTTTCTTAGACTAGTTTGACTTTGACTTTGTTAGTTAGGTTGACCATATAAATATGGTTTAATCTTTGTAATTTGAGGAAGGGAACTAATTGTAATATTCAGATTAATAATAGAGAGTTGACTGAGATTTACATGTTTGACTTTCTCTCTCAATGTTCATAGTGTTCTTAATGATAAATCTATGAATCTGCCATCATGATTATGAAGATATTGAAGATTGATCAGTAATTGTGGACACACAATAAAGAATGTAAAACATTTTAGATTACTCACCTTATGCAATTTCTTTTGAAACCAAATTCAATCCAACTTCAAACAAATAATCCGACCAACACTCTTCTTCTTTAAACCGCTCATTTCTCTTTTGAAAAAGCAAGAAAAAATGAAATATGGAGGCTAACCCTCCTTTTATACCCTTTCCCTAAAAGGAAAGGTCGGCCACATACACACACATACACACCATGTATTCTCATATCATGCATGTGTGCATATTTATATATAAATATATATACTCTCATGCACATATACTCATACATGCATGCATATCACACCCATATATATATATATCATACATACATGTGTATTCACATATACACATAATCTCATTCATGCATCTACATTATGCATATTTTCACATACTAGCATGATCAAATATATCAATTTATCATGCTATCACAAAATCACATATAATAAATAATCACATATTTATTACCTCAGGTGACAACCAAGATTTGGTTATCACAACAATATTTACCATAGTTTCATTTACCGGAGGTGGTAGAGGTTGTTCGGGGCTAGCTCCCCATTCTTCATTGTCACTCGTGGTGTGATTTAAAACAGAGTATTACTCATTTCTTCTTCTAACTTCCCCATCTTGTAACAATAATTTCAATTTCCAGGTCAAGATGTAACACCCCCGTCCCGCGTGGTYAAAGACGGGAGATGCCACAATTGGAATAAAAAACAACGCGCTATATAAAACAGAGCAGCTAATAAAATTTACCAAAAGATAATTACACAACCATAGACGGAGATAACGTCTCAAAATACGGTCCCAAAATACCAGTATGTCTACATTAGTCATCAAAAGTTTAACAAAACTATGACTTAATGGTTTATCTTCAATATTGTCATCTCCGTAGCTCTCATCCCAAAATCCCTGCTAAGTCATGTACCTGCCGAGGACAAGAAAATCTCGGCTGAGCTTAATGCTCAGTGAACGGATAATAATAACTTAAACAACGAATATGAGATAACAAGTTCAAAAAAAAATTATAACGCCAAGTGATAATTCAAAAGAAAGTCAAAATGCCCCAAAAGCATGTCAAGGGTCCGAAGACCAAACCGCATCACGAGAACGCATTGTTCCCAAAGGATGATCAGTCAATTCAGGCACAAGTGAGGAAAGGGGTGTGAGCACAACACAACAATCCTCTCCATGGATTTAACCACGACCATAATTCATTATCCGATAACGGTTCCTAGGATCGATCCATACGCCCTCTATTCGACCGGTACATAATCAAGTCCACCTTTAAGGACTATAAAAATTAGGACGCCATGATCGTTTTAGTCACCATGGAAACATCTCAATACCGGTGCTCCAGTTATTGAGTCTATAGTAAAATGTTTAACAAATGAAGCAATCAAACAATTCAAGTGATCAAAATGATCCAAGTTCCGAATAAGAATATAAGTTATAGTTCAATAATATTTGATAAGCATAAAGGAAATTCAGAACAAATTATTCGGAATTTATCACAGATTTTCCGGATTAGGAAGCCTTATGCAAATGGCTATCCCCGTGTCAAGTGAGATATGAAATCCGTACCTTAGCCAAATTTGACAATTAACGCACGATCAAACGTAAATTCACGATCAAGTTTGATTTGTCTGCGTGCCTAACGAATGCATAAACGGGTTACTATTTATAAAACATAAAAACCATAACATAACTATTTTAATAAAATTACTTAGGTCTTAATATACTTAAAAAACATAAACTTCAAGAAGGACAGCTGGATACGAATTGAAAACTCAAACGTAAAACTTAGCATTATTCTCTTTCGATCCAACTGCTTTCGTCCGTCTTATATTTAAGCATTTTTATCTTACTTAGAGACCAATCCAGATTATATTGTCTAAATGAAAGTTGTAGGTTGGTATCATACGAGTCTATTAATTTTAAAATCATCTCATTTGGATCATCCATCTATTTTATATGAATTTTACAAAACTGCAATTTAATATCGAATACAGTGTAAACAGCCCCAAAAACACACTGTTTTGAGTCACGTAGATTCATAACTGGATTTTCGACTCTTCATAAAAGTTGTAGTATGCAGTAAGATCTTTCTGACTGCAAAATACGAGCTTATTTCGATATACGGTTTGTGAGTTATACACTACCAAAGTATAGGAGTTGCATTGTCGGTAAAATTCGATTCCATAATTCTTGACTAACTTTTATGATCCAACTTTCATGATTCGCTACATTTACATGCTATAAACATATTTCAATATACTAAACAGTAAAACAAGTCCAATGGTCGCTAACCTAAACTTAATCATGCATTTTTACTCTTTTCGACATCTAACCGAACAATTGGTGTACGGTTAAACATAAACCCACAATCTAACCATATTGAAACTGTAATATACCCTTTTCATTTCTACATCAATTTAACCAGTCCTAGCATTCTAAGCATCAAATATATCATAATTTTGTCAACATCAATTCGTAAACTTTGATATAAACACTGTTTATAAACCGGTTTTAATAACCCTAACATAAACACCTTAATAAAATTGAATGAAATTTATACCTTTAAGAAGGGTTCGAAGAGTGAATTCCGAATATATATTTGTTATCTCGATCCTCTTAGTAACTTGACGTGAAATTTAGAGAGAAGACGATAGACTTTTAGAAAGAGAAAACGAGAACATGATTACAAAAGTTGGCGGTTCATCATACCGCCTATGCACATACATACATATATATATATATATATATATAATTTTTTATTTAATTATATATATATATATAAAGTTTAATCATTTGGCGGTTTTGACCCTATAAGTCTAGATTCTTAACTTTATGCAAATATAGGTATAAACTCATTTTTGACGCAAAACTCGTCTGACGTACAAGTTGGTTAAACATAGGGTATAAATATGTTATGCAAAATTCTACCAAAAATTCACTTAACCCAATTTGTACGAGTTAACGGAACACGAATATTAWAATCCTCCCCTCCTAAAAAGAATATTTCGTCCTCGAAATTTAGATAGGGTTAGAAGATTTACATGATTCGAATAGATAAGGGTACTTCTTTCGCATAGATTCCTCCGTTTCCCATGTGGCTTCTCGTTTGGAATGATTTCGCCATAACACTTTAACGAACGGTATTGACCTTCGTCGCATTTGTCTTTTTTCTTGATTAATTATCGTCTCGGGTTCTTCAATATAAGATAGATCTTTTTCAACTTTGTCCAACGGATAATCAATCACATGAAGAGGGTGATAATGATATCCGCGGAGCGACGACATATGGAAAACGTTATGGATATGTGAAAGTTGAGTAGGTAACGCTAGGCGATACGCCACCTCTCCAACCCGTTCAAGTATTTCAAAAGGTCCAATATATCTCGGACTAAGTTTACCTTTAATTCCAAATCTATGAATACATCGTAATGGTGAAACTTTTAGGAAAACATGATCACCCGTTTGGAACTCTAAATGTTTTCGATGATTGTCAGCGTAACTTTTCTGCCGAGATTGAGCCTCTATCATTTTCTGTCTTGCGATCTCGACTTGTTTAGTAGTAATCCGGACAAGTTTGGGTCCTTCAATAGCTCATTCCCCACTTCATTCCAACAGATCGGTGTTCTACATTTCCGACCATATAAAGCTTCGTACGGGGCCATGCCGATACTAGCTTGCCAACTATTGTTATACGCGAACTCCACAAAATATAGAGACTCGTCCCAACCACCAGATCACTCAAGAGCACAAGCTCGTAGCATATCTTCTAGAGTTTAAATAGTTCATTCAGTCTGACCATCTGTTTGTGGATGAAAAGCTGAACTCATAGTCAATCGCGCACCCCAAGCCTGGTGAAGACTTTTCTAGAATCGAGAAGTGAATCACGGATCTCGGTTCGATGTGAAAGAAACTGGCATGCCATGTAACCTCACAATTTCCCGCTGGAATAGATCAGACAGTTTACTAACAAGGTACGTCTCCTGTATAGGTAGGAAATGAGCCGATTTTGTCAAACGGTCAACTACTATCCATATAGCATCATGTCGTCTCTGAGTTTTTGGCAGTCCTGTCACAAAATCTATAGAGATATGTTCCCATTTCCAAACTGGAATCTCTAATGGTTGTAACAATCCGCTAGCCCGTTGATGTTCAATCTTCACTTTCTGGCAAGTAAGATATTTTGCCACGTATTCGGCTATATCCCATTTCATACCTTTCCACCAAAAGTATTGTTTTAGATCTCGATACATTTTAGTGGATCCGGGATGAATTGAGAACAACGAATTATGAGCTTCACTCATAACTGCTTCTTTGAGTTTAGGATTGTCGGGTACACAAAGTCGATTAGAGAACCAGATAATACCTTTATCATCAACTCGAAAATCGGACTGCGAATCATCTTTAGCCTTTTGTAGGATAGCCCAAAGTTCTCCATCCTCTTGTTGAGCCTCTTTGATTCGAGATACAAGAGCTGGTTCAACCGTGAGACTAGGTAAAAGTTTATTTGCATCACGATAACACAATGAGATACCCATACGTTCTAGATCTGAAGCAATATGGGACTGAACGGTTAAAGACAATACATTATCAATGCTTTTGTGGATAAGTGCATCGGTGAATACATTGGCTTTGCCTGGATGATATTGAATTCGGATGTCGTAGTCCTTAAGAAGTTCGAGCCATCGTCGTTGATGCATATTCAACTCTTTTTGCATGAAGATGTACTTTAAACTTTTGTGATCATTAAAGATATCACAAGTCTCTCCGTACAGATAGTGACGCCATATTTTGAGTGCGAAAATGACTGCTGCCAACTCAAGATCATGAGTAGGGTAGTTTACTTCATAAGGTTTGAGTTGGCAAAAGGCATACACAATCACTTTGCTGTGCTGCATTAAAACACAGCCAAGACCACTTTTAAAAGCATCACTATAAACCTGAAAACCACCCGATCCAGATGGTAATGTAAGAACAGGCGTTGTAATCAATCTCTTTCTCAGTTCTTCAAAACTCTTTTCCTGTTTCCTCACCCTAAACAAATTTAAATTCTTTTCGAAGAAGTTTAGTCATAGGGAGTGCGATCCGGGAAAAGTTTTCAATAAACCGTCGATAATAACCTGCCAAACCTAGGAAACTTCATACTTCAGAAACATTTGTTGGTTTTGGCCAGTTAGTGATAGCCTGAACCTTTGTAGGATCGACTTTAATGCCTTCGCCGGAGATAATGTGGCCCAAAAATGCCACTTGATGCAACCAGAATTCACACTTAGAAAACTTTGCGTACAACTTCTTATTTTGAAGAGTTCCTAAAGTAATACGCAAGTGAGTTTCGTGATCTTCTTTCGACTTTGAATATATGATAATATCATCAATAAAAACGATAACAAAGTCGTTCAAATAATCTTTGAAAGCCTGGTTCATAAGATCCATAAAAACTGCTTGAGCATTAGTTAACCCGAATGGCATAACAATGAATTTATAATGACCATATCAAGTACGAAATGCAATCTTAGGAATATCTTGATCTCTGATTCAGAGTTGGTGATATCCAGACCTTAAGTCGATCTTAGAAAAATACTTTGCTCC
The DNA here is from genome assembly GCF_001531365.2 of Cynara cardunculus var. scolymus. Classification (NCBI taxonomy): domain Eukaryota; kingdom Viridiplantae; phylum Streptophyta; class Magnoliopsida; order Asterales; family Asteraceae; genus Cynara; species Cynara cardunculus. Next base: position 38,884,982 of record NC_037528.1, on the reverse strand, counting down.
TTAGAGTTGATTGAGGAGATCGTTAATACAGGGTAAAGGGTATTTATTACATACCGTGACCCGATTTAGTTCACGATAGTCAATACACAATCGTATCGATCCATCTTTCTTTTTAACGAATAGGACTGGTGCATCCCATGGAGATACACTAGGTCGAATGAAACCACGATTTGAAAGATCTTCAAGTTGTTCCTTAAGTTCTTTCATTTCAGTTGGAGCCACACGATACGGAGCCTTTGAGATAGGTGCAGCCCCCAGAACAAGATCAATTGTAAATTCAATTTCTTTTTCCGGAGGAACTCCTGGAAGTTCATCTGGAAAGACGTCTTGAAATTGATTAACAACAGGATTATCTTCAAATTTAAGGCATACCTCTTCGGGATTTTGTTGTGAAGCTAAAAATCCTTCACATCCTTGCCATACCATTGCTTTAACATTTACTTATGAGATAACACGAGTTCCCTTTTCAGGTGAAACACCCTAGAACATGTATTTGGGTTCATTGACGTCACCGAAGATGATTTGTTTGGATTTGCAGTCGATGGTCACTCAATGTTTAGACAAAAAATCCATGCCAAGGATGATATCAAAGTGATCCATTTTCATCGGTAGTAAAGTAACTTTCCGAATTCGATCGCCAATAAATAACGGACAGCTTGGGAATTGCCCAAATATACATACTGAACTACCCATAGAAGTAGTAATATGTAATGGAAATTCAGTGGATTGTTCATACGATTTAAGATTTTCTTCAAAGTTTTCAGAAACAATCGAGTTTATAGCATCTGTATCAAATAAAACATATGCACCTCTACTGTAAATAGAAAGTGTACCAGAAACCATACGCGTAGTAGATCTGTCAGCAGATAGTGTAAACACTCGACCACCAGCAGTAGATTGCTTCTTTTTATCTTTAGAATTATCTTTCGGTCCTTGTTTACAATCACGAGCTAGATGACCTCGTTGACCACAGTTATAACAGGCGCCGATCATTCGAATACATGGGCCGTAATAGAGAATTTGTATTCGGAAAACCTTTACTAGAATTTCCTTGAAATGCAATTGGAGGTCTATAATTTGGTTGTTTCCACTGTCCGGTCTGATTGGTTCTTCGCCTGGTAGAATTTCCTTGAAACACATCTCTGTTCTGTTTCGTACCACTATCACCTCGGGAAAGTATAGAGTCTAGTCATTCCTTTTCAATGTTCCTTGCAGCATCAACAACCTGGGCAACGCTCGTGAAGTGTTGATTGATAAGTTTGGGTCTGAATTTGTTATTGAGGGTCCATTTGAACTTATTAACCTGGTTTTTCACCGTACCAGCCATACTACCAGCAAAACTAGCCAATCGTAGAAATCTGGCTACGTATTCAGATATGGATTCGTCTTCTTTCTGTTTGAGTGTAGCGTACTCTTGAACATACGCCTTTTTGTCTACCACAGTAAAGTATTGATGATAGAAAACATCTTTGAATCCCGTCCAGATTAAATTTTCAATAGCTATATCCCCTCCATAAGATTGTTTCCAAGCTTGCCACCATAGATTAGCATCACCTTTTCAAGATGTGATATCCAATCTTCGGCGTCAACAGGAGTGGCTGCTGAAGTAAAAGTACGAGGCTTTTGTTTATGAAACCTCTCCAACCATTGATGAATATCAGCAAGTTCACTACTAGTTCCCTGATCTCGGTGTTCTGGCCCGTAGTTCCCAGTATTAGGATTCGGATTTTCGCCAGTTTGATGTAATGCTTCCACCGTCTGTGCTATAATACCTGGTAGCATGTCGCTAACTGTTTGGTGGACAGCTACCATCACATTAGGATCACGTTGAGTTGTTGGCGGATGATTTGTTTCATTTTCAGACCCAGTTCGGCTTCTCCTGGGCCTATCTGTTATTGTTGGTATTCTTCTTAGCAGCATTTGGAACTAACACAAATAATAAGAAACCATTTGCTCGATTAATTTCAAAAAGAAACAAAGCATACGGGATTTCAAATAGATAACATGTATAAGGCTTCGGATAGTCCTATCTTAGTTCTACCCATTCCTCACAGATCAAACCTAAATTGTACTACAGGATCATAATCTATAGCTCTGATACCACAACTTGTAACACCCCCGTCCCACGTGGTCAAAGACGGGAGATGCCGCAATTGGATTAAAAAAACAACGCGCTATATAAAACAGAGCAGCTAATAAAATTTACCAAAATATAATTACATAACCATAGACGGAGATAACGTCTCAAAATACGGTCCCAAAATACCAGTATGTCTACATTAGTCATCAAAAGTTTAACAAAAGTATGACTTAATGGTTTATCTTCAATATTGTCATCTCCATAGCTCTCATCCCAAAATCCCTGCTAAGTCATGTACCTACCGAGGACAAGAAAATCTCGGCTGAGCTTAATGCTCAGTGAACGGATAATAGTAACTTAAACAACGAATATGAGATAACAAGTTCAAAACAATTTATAACGCCAAGTGATAATTCAAAAGAAAGTCAAAATGCCCCAAAAGCATGTCAAGGTTCCAAAGACCAAACCGCATCACGAGGACGCATTGTTCCCAAAGGATGATCAGTCCATTCAGGCACAAGTGAGGAAAGGGGTGTGAGTACAACACAACAATCCTCTCCGTGGATTTAACCATGGCCACAATTCATTATCCGATAACGGTTCCTAGGATCGATCCATACGCCCTCTATTCGACCGGTACATAATCAAGTCCACCTTTAAGGACTATAAATGTAAGGACGCCATGATCGTTTTAGTCACCATGGAAACATCTCAATATCGGTGCTCCAGTTATTGAGTCTATAATAAAATGTTTCACAAATGAAGCAATCAAACAATTCAAGTGATCAAAATGATCCATGTTCTGAATATGAATATAAGTCATAGTTCCAAAGGAAACAAAGTTCAATAATATTTGATAAGCATAAAGGAAATTCAGAACAAATTATTCGGAATTTATCACAGATTATCCGGATTAGGAAGCCTTAAGCAAATGGCTATCCCCGTGTCAAGTGAGATATGAGATCCGTACCTTAGCCGAATTTGACAATTTACACACGATCAAACGTAAATTCACGATCATGTTTGATTTATCTGCGTGCTTAACGAATGCATAAACGGGTTACTATTTATAAAGCATAAAAACCATAACATAACTATTCTAATAAAATTGCTTAGGTCTTAATATACTTAAACAACATAGACTTCAAGAAGGACAGCTGGATACGAATTGAAAACTCAAACGTAAAACTTGGCATTATTCTCTTTCGATCCAACCGCTTCCGTCCCTCTTATTTCTAAGCATTTTTATCTTACTTAGAGACCAATCCAGATTATATTGTCTAAATGAAAGTTGTAGGTTGGTATCATACGAGTCTATTKSTTTTAAAATCATCTCATTTGGATCATCCATCTATTTTATATGAATTTTTACAAAACTGCAATTTAATCCCGAATACAGTGTAAACATCCCTAAAAACACACTGTTTCGAGTCACGTAGATTCATAACTGGATTTTCGACTCCTCATAAAAGTTGTAGCATGCAGTAAGATCTTTTTGACTACAAAATACGAGCTTATCCGATATACGGTTTGTGAGTTATACACTACCAAAGTACAAGAGTTGCATTGTCGGTAAAATTCGATTCCGTAATTCCCGACTAACTTTTATGATCCAACTTTCATGATTCGCTACATTTACATGCTATAAACATATTTCAACATACTAAATAGTAAAACAAATCCAATGGTCGCTAACCTAAGCTTAATCATGCATTTTTACTTTCGACATTTAACCGAACAATTGGTGTACGGTTAAACATATACCCACAATCTAACCATATTTAAACTATAATATACCCTTTTCATTTCTACATCAATTTAACCAGTCCTAACATTCTAAGCATCAAATATATCATAATTTTGACAACATCAATCCGTAAACTTTGATATAAACACAGTTTATAAACCGGTCTTAATAACCCTAACATAAACACCTTAATAAAATTGAATGAAATTTATACCTTTAAAAAGGGTTCGGAGAGTGGATTCCAAATATATATTTGTTACCTCGATCCTCTTAGTAACTTGACGTGAAATTTAGAGAGAAGACGATAGACTTTTAGAAAGAGAAAACGAGAAAATGATTACAGAAGTTGGCGGTTCATCACACCGCCTATGCACATACACACACACACACACACATATATATATATATATGTATATAATTTTTTATTTAATTATACATATATATATATATATAGTTTAATCATTTTGCGGTTTTGACCCTATAAGTCAAGATTATTAACTTTATGTAAATATAGGTATAAACTCATTTTTGACGCAAAACTTGTCTGACGTATAAGTTGGTTAAACATAGGGTACAAATATGTTATGTACAATTCTATCAAAAATTCACTTAACCCAATTTGTACGAGTTAATGGAACACGGATATTATACAAGATGTAAAAGTACACCGTGTTGTAGACAAGACATACAACACGAAAAATGCTTTTTGAAAAAGAAACGAATGACTCAGATGAAGATGAAGATCTTAGGATGTAAAATCATGCCAGTCCTAGGCAATTGTGCCAAAATTGATAGCGGAAAATCGTATAAGTCCACGAAGTGGCCACATGGTTACTATAGTGGTGGTGCAAGTATATTAACACACCATGATCGCTTTCAAGTAATGAAGTGGTAATATGCCGAGATTCTTTCCACAAGGACTTGAACAACTAAGAATCAAATATCTTCATGAAACTTCTTGTGCAAGTTTCGATTTTGAGAAAAATCAATATTTTTTTGTTGGTGAAAGTGCTTTGAAATGAACAAGTGGAAACTATTATTTTATAAAAATGGGTATGGGTGTAAGCTTTTCCTAAGACAATACTAGTAATGATATGGTCAAGAACACTTAACATAAAACGTCTATAAAGGTCCCATTCTCTCGAAAGTGAACTTCTACAGAGAGTGGTCATAATGTCCCCACAAAGTCACCATTGTTGTAGATTTTAGGCTTGCCAATTTTACGATTTAGCTAAGCTGATTTTTATGAATCAAAGTTTTATTACTCATGTTTCTTTGTAGTTAAAATAGTTAAAATATCAATGAATATTTGAACCTTAGCAGGAAAAAAAACTATATCTCTACATGGTTATTAAAGACTTTTTCAAATATTTGTTCATCGTTCAAGTAGTAGTCTCGAATCCGTCCATCTTTGGATCTAGGATCTAATACTATCAGTTTCAAGTGATCGAGTTGTCTGTGTTGAGTTAAAGCTTCGACTCATGTGACCAAGCCAAAGAATTAGCAATAATGACAACACCCAAGTTTTTCCTACTAGTCTTAGGTTTGACTCACACCAATACCATAAAAGTGTTTTGCTCATAATAAAAGTAAAGAACATAGTAGAAGTAGATAAATACTAAAAAATACTAGCCTTTGCAAACAAGATACATAGTGTTGCCATATTAGCAAAACAGTGTACAAAAGTTTCAAATACTTGAAGTTAATACAACCATTATAATTGCATAAGCAAATTTGAATGATTCCTCTTCAAAGTATCACTTATATAGAGTGAAGTATTGAATGTTTCTCCGATGCTCCAATTTATAGAAGAAGAAAGGATAATGGAAACCCCCTTTTACCCAAGAAATAGACTCTTTTAAGAAACACAAAGTCACAAAACCTTCCTCCATGTTATTTTCATGAATGCCCAGCTCCCTCTTTCAATTTTGGAAGTCTCAATGCAGTTGAAACAGGAAAGAAAATCTCTTTCAGATCTGTCTCAAAATTTCAATAACAGTGACATTATGGCGACAATCCAACGGCGAAGGTTTGCAGAGATTTTGAATCCTTGGTACTTCATCACCTTTTAAGAATATTTTAGACCAAAAGAAAGAGATAGAGGCAAAATAGGTACATAAAATGATGCAAAATCTCTCAAATTTAAGAGTTATCATTTAGCAACAGTGTTAGAAAACTCCATATGTTTAACTATAGTTGCTAAAGACTTCTTCTCAACCTGAATGATTAATACTTTTTCAGATATGATTTCTTCCGAGTCATAAATTGAGAAAGACCATCAGATTCAACATCTCTCACTTTTTCCCAAGAGGGGGATTTAGAAGCATTTGATATGTAGTTAGACTAGGGGTGTGCAAAAAGACCATTGGACCGCTTATACAGGTCAAACCAAGTCAAACCAAACCGTTTTTGGCAGTTTGAGGGGTCTGGCAGTCCGGTCCGGTTTGAAAAATAATCAAACTGCTCGGTCTGATCTCCTTTGGGGGTTGAACGTTTTCTTGAGCACTATGGACTGAATTAACCATAAAAAATATACATATATTGGTTATATTTAGATTTATGTAATAGGCTCAACTTTATTGCAAATTAAAACACTTTCGTCCAAGACATAGTGTTTATAGTTTTCGTTTCTCAATTTGATGTTTATAATTTTCATTTCTCAATTGACTGCGTCATTTAAATTGGCAAAATTCCAAACTCTGTCAAAAATCAAATCCAAAATTCTAAATTTTCCTTTGACTTGATCAATGTTTGTCCATAATTCTAACTATTATTAGTGGATTTGCTTAACTTTTTTTAATCTTGCTCAATGGTTTTTAAGTTATAGAAATACACATATCTTTTATAAATTGGTATCCTATTTAGTAATAATGTTATATTGATAGAATTTCATTTTGAATATAGACTTTTATGTTTTTTGAAGTTTAAAGCCATAATAAGCCCAAACCGCCTAAACCGGTCAGACCACATTTTTCTGGTCCAGTTTCATCAGTTGCTGGCAAATCGCTCGGTTTTGGAAAATTTTCTAAACTGCCATTGCGGTTTGGTTTGTGGTTTGGGGGGCCAAACTGCCCAAATTGGACCATGAACACCCTTAAGTTAGACATGATTTTTCTTTTCTCTTCAAAATAATCATAACCCAGGCCTGACCTATGTCAATCAGATATTTTCACATTAATGATTTTTTCTGCACTCTTTGTTATGCTTACAAGTGATGGTAAGGTAATATGAGTTCACAAAGAATTTGAAGCGGATTACAGGTTTAGGATGGCAAAATAATGGAGGTTAGGGTTTGAGAGGTTATTTGTAAGAAATATGCAAAGATGATACCAAATACTTACAAATATTAAGAGATTTGGTTAAATTAGGCGGTTGATTGGACGGTTTTTCCTTGAAAATCATTCATCTCATGCCTAACTCTTAGAAAAAGTCATGATTAGCCCTGCAAAATTATGATAACCGGTTATTGGGTTATTAAGCTCTGAGTGGTATTTGGAAAGTGTTAGAAAGTTGAGGGGCTTGATGTGTTAATGTGCTTAAATTATATTTAACCCACCGCCTTATTATTTTAAAAGAGCATTATTATGAGATTATTGTTTTTATCTCATGGGGATGTGGAAAAAGCAAGTAAGAAAGGAAAGTTGATAAAACTTCTCTGTGTGTGTGTGTGTTTGTGTTCTTTTGTGTGAAAAGCAAACAGGCCTGTAAGGGGAAGCATAAACTGATTCTGTGATTTCTACCTGAAATTTGGTGTTATGTTCTCATACAACTTCATCTACGTGATCATAAGGTGAGTTTAATTTTTATAACTTTCCTTATTTGGAAACTGGGTATGAAACCGTATAGTTCGTTATATGAGATGTTGTTACAAAACTGTTTTTGATGCCATAATTGGCAAAATTATGGGTTTTGTTATGATTATATCATTATGGGAGTAATGGTGGCATATCAAGGAGATGTGTATTTTGGTTATAAGGGTGACATATCAGGGATAGGTGTATACTTGGATAAGGGTGACAAATCAAGGAGAGACGTATACCAGGATAACGGTGACAAAATCATGAGTTATAAAATATATCTTTTTGATTAACATTCATAATTATCGCATCCTTATGATGCGATAACTTAGAGTTGTTGCTTTTATGTGATGCGATAACTTAAAGTTGTCGCATCCTATTGATGCGATAAACTGTGTTTATCGCACTAGTGTAATGCGAGGAGTGAGTTTTGTCGCATCCTTGTGATGCGTCAAGTTGACTTATGACAGACTAGGACCGTTCGTGTTCACCTAGTGGGCAGAAAGTCTCCACAGTGGCGGTGCAAGTGCACGCCGACACTATGATCGCTTGCAAGTAAGGGGATGGTACAAAGTACCGAGATCGTTCCCACAAAGAAGGTACTATTGAGATTCAGAGACTTTTCATGAACTTCTTGCACGAGTTTCGAGTTGTAAAATAAGTTGGATTTTTTTTTATAAAAAGACCGAAATAGGACTGACTAGCTAAATAACGAAATAAACTTATAATATTAAATGATGGGCATGGGTGCAAGTGTTGCTTAAGATAAAATTAACATTAAAATGGTTAGAATTTTATGAGTTGTTTATAAAAGCTCCAATCTCTCGAAAGTGAACTTTTATAACCGGGCCTCATAAAATTCCATAAGGTTTTTACGTTTACTTCTTCGAAACTTGCCGATCTAGCTAAAAAGTAAAAGGAATGCGATTCTTACCCAAATCTCTTTGTGAAATAAATACCTATTGCTTAACCCCTAGCTAGATGCATACAAAATTCGCGTCTCCACGTAATTATTCAAAGACCCTCTCGAGTTCTTTGTGCATCACTTAAGCCGTATTTCAGATCCGCCCATCTTTGGGTCTAAGATCTAATATTAACACTTCAAAGTGATCAACTTATCCGCATTTTAAGTACCGTCTTAAGTGACCAAGTTACGAATTGACAAAAAAAAAAAAACACCCAAATATTATATAAACATCATAAGTTAAACTCACACACACACCTATACAAGTAATTTAGCTAGACATAATAAAAATAATTAAAGACATAAAATAATACTGAAATATAAATTGTATTAATGTAAAACTAAATTACAAGTACAAGAAAATAAAATACTAGAAATTAAAGATATAAATTAGAGACATCATTTATAGACATAAATTAAAGACATTAATTAAAAACATAATAATAATTAAGAAAATGAGAGAATGAGACACAAAAGGAGTTTTGTGTCATGCATGGTGTTGTTGGTGTATTGGTGGTGTCTTCAAAATGACTCCCAAGCCTTTTTATATAAGGGAGAGGAAAGGGAGCAAGTACATCCAATCATTACCTTAAGGGTAATTAGTACAAAGGCTAAAAAATACAAATAAAAATAAAATAGAAGAAGGAAGAAAACTTATATACAGCTGGAGAAAATATATGGATGAATCTTCAAGCTGCATGTTTCCCAAGAAGCAGCAACAAGGCTCGCAGACTTCCCACAGTGGTGCCACAGTAGGTAGTGCTGTCAGAAAAATACAAGTTTTTGGAATAATACTTCTTCCTTTGTGTTTCATCATCTTTTTAATTTTTTTTGGAATAAAAGGCGAAAAACAAGAAAATTAGATATTTAATAATAACAAAAAGGAAGGAAATAAATAGGAAATAACTCTTAAAATAAGAGTTATCACACCCCCAAACTTAAGATATTACTTGTCATCAAATAACAAAAATAAAAAGAATATGAACAAAGAGGAACAAGAAATCATAACTTACGGAGGGGCGTTGAAATCTCGTCGGGCTTTGAATGTTGTGCAACTTCCCTTCTTTGATCTTCGAGGTGCAAAAATTAATCGATGGGACTTTTATCGGGTTAGTGTTTTTGGCTAAAAAAATTCCCCCAAACTTGTCTTAGAATGACAACAATTGCTTTGAATAACTTTGCCTTTTCGCATCTTTTTCTTGTGTCTTTGACACTTTCAAAAAACCCAAGAAGTGATATTCACTTTTTGTCTTTGGGTTAAAGCATTTTGCTTTATTTTGTCTATTTTTTGTGTCTTCCAATTTTTCGAAGACATTTGGTACTTCAAGAATTTTTTCTCAACACTTTGGCATACAACCTCCCCCAAACTTAAACCGAACAATGTCTGCATTGGAGTAATGGGTTTAAAGTGTTTGGTTTGATAACAATGGAAAATGTTTGGGTCAAAAAAATGAAAGATGGCCCACGTGTTTTTAATTTTTGAAACCCAAAGATTTGGGCAAGGAAATCGCACCTGAAAATGAAAAATAAGCCAACGATATACCAAAAATTATCAATGCCCAAATATTCACCAAAAGTAGGTTAGATAAGCAGTTAATCAAAAGACCTATTCAACAATCAATAGCGTTGTATATGAACACAAAAGGAGGCGGTCGGATAAAGTATTAAACACCCAATCCAAAAAAATATTGTTTTTGAGTTTCAAAAGTCATAACGAAACACCAAGGAAGACGATCAATCCAATTTACCCATGTCATCCCGACTGGCGGATGCCTCACCCGTGGCATCCGGTGTGGTGGTCCGTCTGATCTTCGGAAGCCTAACTTGAGGACGGCAAAGGCCTCCGGGAAAGCGCGGGATCTCCGAAGCTAGTATTACATTCTTGTACGATAGAAACTGCGATAGAAACTTGTTCACGATCCGGTTCCTATCTCGCGTATACCTCCAAAACTTCTTCGAACACGCCGTGAGTCAAAACTTGTGCGATCTTCCACTTGAGTAATTATCTTGGTAATCTTGGCTAAAGCATCAACCATCGTCCCCATCTTCTGGTTACATTCCTCCCATTGGCTAGCCATGAGTGACAACCAAACCTCCGAACCATACCCTGTGGCCGTAGGTGGTATCGATGGTACGTCAATAGTAGTCGAAGGAGTAGGTGCGGCTGGTTTGGAGGTTGGAACAGCAGGGTCTTCGGGCCTTCGTGGGCTGTTGGCAGCAGGTCCAGGTGAGACTTGTGGTCCGGTAGCATCATCGGCTAAGTTGGTATTTTCTTGGTCCGGCTTGTGCATGCGGTTGACCGTTCCTTGATCAAGCAAGGAATGGTTGAAGGTGATGATGTCATGCTCCGAAACAGGTACCCTCGTGGCTGTCAACAACTTCGTGATCAAACCTGCAAAAATCAAACGCGAACTAGCTCACACAGTCGATGTTAGTATGGTCGAATAAATGAGAGCACCCACGTCGATCGGGAGTTCCTTTAGGATGCAATAGACCAAAATACACTTTGCCCGAGACAATGTACGATCATTCATGGAAGGCATGATATTGTGACGCACAAATTGAAACCAAAGGGCTACCTCTAACGTTAAATGTCCGGACATCAAAATCTTTCGACGGTTGTCTTGAGACCAACCGTATCAGGGTAAAAGAAGCGCCTGTGCGATATCTTCTTCCGGTACATTAAATCCACCATCTATGAACTGTCGGTATGAACATACAAATGGGGTGGTGAGACCAAGCACCGAGTTTAACTGCGGTGCTATCCAATTGACCCACATTTCTCGTATGACGATTGTGTCATTTTTGGAACTCCCGATAGTTGCTAAAAATTCTTTTACTAATGTCTCGTTCACTTTGCATGGGATGGCTATCATGTTTTCCCAATGATGTACAAGCAAATGATACTTAACGCACATCAATTTTTTACTAAGTTTCGGGTCAAAAGCTCGTACATGCAGAAATCTATTATCTCTTATGACTGTAAACTTCCATATGGTCTTTGATGCTCAATTTTAACTTTGTAAATATGTCAATCATCTTTCAACATATTATGCTATATCCCTCTTAAGACCTAGCCACCAGTAGAATTCTTTCAAATCTTTATACATTTTATTGGTACCTAGATGAACTGAATATCGAGACTTATGGCTCTCCTTCAAAATAATCTATCGCATATTCCCATATATGGGTACTCAAATTCGGCCTTGGAAGCATAGAATACCTTTGTTGTCTGACTTCATGACTAAAATCATTTTTCCCACCTTTTCTGCTGTAACACCCCAAATCCACACATTGCATATAACACATATTTCATATATAGAATACATGTTTTCCCCACATAGGTCCTTGATACAAGAGTATAATATAAAATACACAACCCAAAAATTCCAAAAGTACATGCTCTTGTATCCTANAAGAAGATGATTAGATTGAGAGGAGAGAGAATCTTACATCAGCAAATCTTATTTTTTGATTAATGACAAAGCTTAATTACAATTACAAGGTAAATCCTATTTATACTAGGAAATGTAAAGACTAAGCTATTACAAGAAAACTATACTAAAGGAGAAACTTGAATACAACTTTTAAGCACTAACTTGAACCCAACAGGAAGTAATTCACATAATACTCTTTCCCTTATAATCATTACCTGCCACATAATTTTGAAAACACAAAAATGAGGGTTAGACATGAATGTCTAGTGAGATTCCCTTTTATGTAATGCAGGGTGAAGATCACCAAAACATTTATTTCAAATCATTCATCGCATGAAGCAAAACAGAAAACATACTGCTTCGGTCCATCGGACCTCTGGTTCCAAACCATACTTAGAAAATATTTCAACAACTAGGACCAGAGCCCCTCTGGTCTCTCTTCCAAAGCTTCTGGCTTCACRACCAGAGCCTCTGGTTCTAAACCACACTTAGAAAATATTTCAACATCCCGGACCAGAGCCTCTCTCGTCTCTCTTCCAGAGCTTCTGGTCTTCACGACCAGAGCCGCTGGTCTCACTAACCAGACTTAAAATATAATTCGACATTCAGGACCAGAGCCCCTCTGGTCTCTCTTCCAGAGCTTCTGGTCTTCATGACCAGAGCCTCTGGTTTCAAATCATACTTAGAATATATTTCAACACAGGACCAGAGCCCCTCTGGTCTCTCTTCCAGTTCTTCTGGTCTTCATGACCAGAGCCTCTGGTTGTACTAACCAGCACCTCTGACTCATATAATTTCTCAAAAATGGTCTTTAGATAAACCTTCAACCAATAAGATAGCCTTTTTCATGAAACGAGCAATTATAAAAAGTTCATGTTCGACCACAACCTCTGGTTTTACTAACCAGAGCTTCTGGTTCCAAAGACATGACTAACCAGAGCCCCTCGGTTCAATGCTTAACTAGAGCTTCTCTGGTCTGTTTTTCATAAAAATACTAAGTATAAAACTCCTTTTCTTAAAACTTCAAATGCATGATTTTGACATAGAAGCTCTTATCAAAAGATACAAAACCTTTAATCCAATATAACATATATAGTAAAAACTTGCTCATCCTCCAAATCAAATACCAGAATCCTCTGGTCCAATACTGAGGACCAACCAGAGCCC
>NC_037528.1:38868673-38870150 GCF_001531365.2 Cynara cardunculus var. scolymus | reverse complement strand
TGTTCAAAACAGTATAACATCTTCGAAATCCAGATTCAACAGTTAAGCCACAAATACATAAAGAAATCAGTTTCAAAGCTTCTCACCTTATCAAACAGATTTCTTGATGATGATCACACAKCAAAAGCTTTATTCTTAACACAGAATCTTCAAAACACCTTAACTCACACACAGGTTCTTTTCTAAAAGAATGAYAGTGATAAGGATAACCTTATCCAAACTCTTCTTTAAATATCCTCACCTAGGCGGTGGAGGATTTTAATAATACAAAACTCATAGGCGGTGTAGCTTTGCCCAATAGAAATATTCTTTGGGCGGTGGATTTTGCATTATAAAATTCATGGTTTCTTAACCATGAAGATATAAGCTTTTAAATAAATAAATAATGTCCACCCAAATAATTTATCACAAATATGCACCACTTTATGTATGCTTCACACCACATGCATACATGCATAAATCATATATGTCATGACATCCTTTCACATATATGCATACACAATATCATGTTCATATATATATATAGTTCATGTATGCATATTTCACGTAATCCACATAGTAAGCATGTATAATTTACCTCAGCCTAGGTTATGTGAAACCCGATTATAACATTCTCCCCCCTTAAAAGAATTATGTCCCGGAATTCATTCAAATAACCACGGATATTGGGTTTTCATATCATATTCTAATTCCCAAGTTGCTTCTGGACCCTTATGAAAACGCCACTGCACTTTTACTAAACTGATCTCTATCAGATATGATGGACAATGGAACTCCATGTCTAGTCACAATTTCTTTCATATAGATTTGAGCTAATCTTTCCAATGAATAAGTCTCTTTCATTGGTAAGAAATATGCAGACTTTGATAGACGGTCCACTATTACCCATATTGCATCATAAGTCTTTGGAGTTCGGGGTAATTTCATGATAAAGTTTATCATAATGTGATCCCATTTCCACATTGGTATTTCCAATGCTTGTAGATTCCCATAGGGTCTCTGATGCTCTATTTTAACTTACAAACAATTAAGCATCGTTCTACATATCTTGTGACGTCTTTCTTGAGACCTAGCCACCAATAAAATACTTTCACATCCTTATACATCTTGTTGGTACCTGGGTGGATGGAATAACGGGACTTGTGGCTTTCATKTAGGATGGTTTCTCGTGTATTCCCATAACTTGGTACCCATATCCGACCTTGGAAACATAATATTCCTTCCCCATTCGGTTCCATGATGGAAATTATCTTACCCACTTTTTCTGATTTCTCATGTTCTTCCTTGACAGCTTATGCTTGGCATTCTTGTATTTTCTTATGCAAATCTGGGTTTAAACTTATTTTCATCGCCACTGCCTTGATAGTTCCACTTCTCTCTTTACGGTTTAGAGCATTGGCTACAACATTAGCCTTTCCTGGGTGATACAAAATTTCACAGTCGTAGTCATTAACTAATTCAATCCATCGTCGCTGTC
>NC_037528.1:38858650-38868513 GCF_001531365.2 Cynara cardunculus var. scolymus | reverse complement strand
TTTGATGCATCACTATATACTGTAAAATCTTCAATTCCATCGGGTAAGGATAGTATCGGGGCGCTGCAAAGATGATCTTTTAATAACTGAAAGGCTTTCTGCTGTTCTTCTTCCCACTGAAATTTATCATTCTTTCGAGTTAATTTCGTCAAAGGCACGGCTATTTTAGAGAAATCTTGAATAAACTTGCGGTAATAGCCCACCAATCCCAAGAAACTTTGAATTTCAGATGGTGTTTTCGGTGCCTCCCATTTTGTAACGGCTTCAATCTTTGCTGGATCTACCTTTACTCCATCCTTAGATATAACATGCCCCAGAAACTGGACTTCTCTTACCCAAAATTCACACTTTGATAGTTTAGCATACAGCTTTTCTTTCTTAGCATCAATTATGTAGGCTAGAAATCCTTGGCATTTCTTCTGGATACATTTTCTGGCTTTCATCACAGATAATAGACTTATATGATGATTCTGATGATCACCATAAATTACGACTATCCCTCTGTCAGGTAACATGATTCTAATAATCTTTTCATTGCAAACGATGCTAGCCTTATTTTCTGACAACCAATCCATTCCTATTACCACATCAAATTCCTTCATAGGCATGGGAAACAATCGGATGGGTAGCTCACAACCCTCAATCATGATAGTGCAGTTTTCAAATACGTAATTAATAGATACTTGACTGTTAGCAGTATCAACTACTAATTTATCGTCAAGTGACACAGAATTCATACGAGCACATAAGGCAAATGATGGGGATACAAACGAGAAGTTTGCACCCGAGTCAAATAACACTTTAGCATGCAAGGAGTTCACGAAAAATGTACCTGTTACTACATCGGGTGTAGTTTCTGCTTCAAGTTTGGTCATTTGAAAAGATCGACCCCGCGCCCCACCCGTTGCTCCTCTGCCCAAAATTTGGTCTTCCTCAGCCCATTGATGTATTGCTCCCCATGGTTAACTGTGGGGCTTTCATTTGTGGACAATTTGGTTTGAGGTGATCTGGAGAATTACAATTAAAACACCTTTTATCTGTTGGGCAATCATTCGACAAATGACCTGTTTCACCACATTTATAACATCTCCTTAGCTCAATCCTGCATCCTCCCTGATGAATTTGATGACATCGGTGACAAGTCCTTTCATTGAATCTGTGTATGGGCCTGTTCCCAAATTTTACAACTTTTGGTCCTTTGTATTCGGTTGATGGACCTTCCCATTTCCTCTTTTCTANTTCACACCACATGCATACATGCATAAATCATATATGTCATGACATCCTTTCACATATATGCATACACAATATCATGTTCGTATATATATAGTTCATGTATGCATATTTCATGTAATCCACATAGTAAGCATGTATAATTTACCTCAACCCAGGTTATGTGAAACCCGGTTATAACATCTGCCTTCTGGTTCTCTTCTTTAACAGCTTCTTTCTGGTTCTTTACAATTTCTTGATGAAGGTCCAAAGTTATGCAAATTTTCATTGCTTTAACCGTACCACTTCTTTCTTTTTGACTTAGAGCATCAGCCACTACATTTGCCTTTCCTAGATGGTACAAAATTTCACAATCATAATCATTAACAAGTTCTATCCATCGTCTCTGCCTCATGTTCAAATCTTTTTGGTTGAACAAATGCTGCAGGCTTTTATGATCTGTGAAAATTTGATATTTTGTTCCCAAAAGGTAATGTCTCCATATCTTTAATGCAAAAACTACTGTTGCTAGCTCCATATCATGGGTAAGATATTGTTTTTCATGGTCTTTTAATTGTCGGGATGCATAGGCTATGACTTTTCCTCTTTGCAACAATACACAGCCTAAACCCAATTTTGATGCATCGCTGTAAACCATAAAATCATCTGTTCCATCAGGTAGTGATAAGATTGGAGCATTACACAAGTGATCTTTTAACGTCTAAAAAGCCTTCTGCTGTTCAATCTCCCATTGAAATTAACACCCTTTCGAGTTAACTTGGTTAATGGAACAGCTATCTTTGAAAAGTTCTGAATGAACTTGCGGTAATAGCCTGCCAATCCCAAGAAACTTCGAATTTCAGATGGTGTTTTTTGGTGCTTCCCAATCTGAAATAGCTTTGACCTTTGATGGATCTACCTGCACTCCTTTTTCTGATATGACGTGACCCAAAAATTGAATCTCCCGCAACCAGAATTCACACTTTGACATTTTTGCGTACAGCCTTTCCTTTTTCAAGAGACTCAGAATCAGATGAAGGTGTTCCACATGTCCTGTTTCTGTCTTTGAATATATCAAAATATCGTCTATAAACACAATCACAAACTTATCGAGATAATCACGACATATTTTGTTCATCAAATCCATGAAGACTGCAGGTGCATTAGTTAAACCGAAAGGCATTACCAAAAATTCATGATGTCCGTATCTGGTTCTAAAAGCTATTTTAGAAATATCTTTATTTCTAACCTTCAATTGATGGTACCCGGACCGCAAATCAATTATGGATAAGTAATTGGCCCCTACCAACTGATCAAACAGATCATCAATTCTGGGCAACGGATATCTATTTTTCATTGTTAATTTGTTAAGTTCTCGATAGTCTATGCACATTCGCATAGATCCATCTTTCTTCTTAACAAATAGCATTGGAGCTCCCCAAGGCGATATACTTGGTCTAATAAAGCCTTTATCAAGTAAATCCTTCAACTGTGAGGCCAATTCTTTTAGCTCTGAAGGAGCTAATCTATATGGAGCTCTAGCTACAGGTGCTGCTCCAGGTAGAAGATCAATATGAAAATCAATGATTCTATCTAGTGGAAGACCAGACAAATCTTCTGGAAACACTTCTGGGTAATCACTAACCACAGGAATTAGTCTCTGTTTTTCTTTTTTCTTTTTTGGCATCAAACACATAACCCAAAAATCCATAACATCCCTTATGTGTATACTTTCTGGCTTTCATTACTGACAACAATCCATGGTGGATAAACTGATGATCACTGTGAATAATAATTGTTCCTCTATCTGGTAGAACCATTTTGATTACTTTCTGGTCACAAACAATACTGGCTTGATTTCTTGCTAACCAATCCATCCCTATCACTATGTCAAACTCTTTCATCGGCATAGGAAACAGTCTAATTGGTAGCTCACATTCTTTAATTCGGATAGAGCAATTATTAAACACGAATTCATACATATTTGACCATTAGCATTATCAACTACTAACTTGTCATCAAGAGGCACAGAGTTCATTTTAGCATACTAAGCAAAAGATGGGGATAAAAACGAGAAGTTTGCTCCCAAATCAAATAACACTTTAGCATCAAGGGAGTTGATAAGAAATATACCTGTAACTACATCAGGCACAACTTCAGCTTCAAGCTTGGTCATATGAAACGATCGTCCCCGTGCCGCTCTCGTTGCTCCTCTGCTTGAACTTGGTCTTACTTGACCAGAAGATGTATTGTTTCCCATAGTCAACTGTGGAACATTCATCTTTGGGCAATTCGGCCTAAGATGGTCCGTAGAGTTGCAATTATAACATCTTTTTTTATTGTTGGGCAGTTATTCAACAGACGGTCCATACTGCCACATTTGAAACATTTCTTTGGTTCCACTAGGCACTCTCCTTGGTGAAATTGACGACATTTGGGACAAGGTTTCTTATTAAACGTTTGCATTGACCTCTGATTGCTTTTGTTTCTTATTGCTTTTGGCCTTCTGTATCCAGTTACTGGTCCTTCCCACCTTCGTTTTTCTAACACTTTTCCTTCTTCTTTTCGGTTTTTGTTCCTCTCAGTTACTTCTGCTGCATCAATTGTTAAAGAAAAAGTAGTTGGATTCATGGCTATCACAAATTCTCGGATTGATGACTTCAATCCCTAGATATACCTTTCCACTTTCCTTGATTCAGTGGAGATATAATGCTCTGCAAACCTTGAATATTGAATAAACTTCTCAATACAATCCTTCACAGATCTATTTCCTTGCTCAAGTTTCAGAAAATCTTCTTCCATCTGTCTAATTGCAGCTTTTGCGCAAAACTGTTCTTTAAACCTGTTGACAAATTCTGGCCATGTCATCGTCTTGATGATATCTATTCTGGCCATAGACTCTACCTCCCACCAAAATAAAGCATTTGATTTCAACATCGATATTGCAAATCTAACTTTATCTGTTTCTGCATACTTAATGGTGTTAAATACAGATTCTATCTCTGTGATCCAATAGATGGCTTTAGTTGGATCTCTTTCTCCTGAAAAAGTTGGAGGTTTGCATGTTAAGAACATTTTTATGTCCCCTTCTCTATTATTAACAACAGGAACTGACGGATTGACTTCAACTCTACTGGTTTCTCCCCTGGCAGGGCCTCTTACAATAGAAATTAAAGTTTCCCTTAACCTTCCTAGTTCTTCAGCCAACATATCCCTTGTAACATATTCAGAATGAGGAGTCTGCTCTTGGTTCATGTTTTCATAGTTTGACTCAGCTTGGTCAGGGTTGTTCTCAGCTGGGTTTATTCTATTTCTGTTTTGACCCCTACCTCTGCCTCTGCCCCTTCCTCTGCCTCTTCCCCAACCTCTGCCATCAGAGGTACCAATAGGAGCATTTGGAAGACCTTCTTCATTAATGGGATTGGGGTGGGTGACCCTTTCTTATTCCCTTGTTTGGCTAGCCATATGTATAATTCATGGTTAGTTAACATGTTTTTACATTCCCAAATATAATAAATCCTTTGAGTTTAAATATGTACCTGTATATTCAAAATTACATTGGCCAGATGTAATCCGAAAATACCTTACACATTGATCCCTTAACTTATTATATTTATTCCAAGGGTGTTAACTATGTCTAGGACCCTAATATCCAATGAAAYAGTTTAAGTCTAGGTATCATTATCATGTGATCACCTAAATCTCTTAAACTTGGGCCCTGATAGAAAACAGAGGTCCGAGCGAAAAGTTATGATTAATTTAAGTGTTGATGGTCAAAACGGGTACCTAGCCGGGCCAACTCGACCCAACTCGAGTTTTAGCATTATAAATTGGATTTTATCTGTAACAATCACGCTCAAGAAATTCCCAAATTACCAATTTTATTAAAATCTCCAACAAAATATAATTTATTGATTGCTAGGATCAAAAATTTATCTTAATTATTCTAAAAGCTTTATCAAAATAATCGGAGCCAAGGATGGAAAATCTGAAGATGTTGCTGAAACGACTAAGTCTGGAGGAAGACCAAAGCCCCTATGGACGGACTAGAGGCAGGCGATGGACCAGAGGCTGCTGAAATGACTAAGTCTGGAATAAGACCAGAGGCAGGCGATGGACCAGAGGCTGCTGAAATGACTAAGTCTGGAAGAAGACCAGAGCCCCTATGGACCAGAGGCAGGCGATGGACCAGAGGCTGCTGAAATGACTAAGTCTGGAAGAAGACCAGAGCCCCTATGGACCAGAGGCAGGCGATGAACCAGAAGCTGCTGAAATGACCAAGTCTAGAAGAAGACCAAAGCCCCTATGGACAAGAGGCAGGCGATGAACCAGAGGCTGCTGAAATAACTAAGTCTGGAAGAAGACTAGAGGCGATGAAATGGTCCAGAGGCGATGAAAATGGACCAGAGGCGATGCATTGGTCCAGAGGCGATGAAAATGGACCAGAGGCGATGAAATGGTCCAGAGGCGATGAAAATGGACCAAAGGCGATAAAAATGGTCCAGAGGCGATGAAATGGTCTAGGGGCGATGAAAGTGGACCAGAGGCGATGAAATGGTCCAGAGGCGATGAAAATGGACAAGAGGCGATGAAATGGTCCAGAGGCGATGAAAATGGTCAACCCTTTGAAACACACACATCTGGGCATAACATTAATTAATCTCAAAATATGGGATATTAATTTTCTAGAAAAACTTTGAAATATCCGTTATATTTTAGTGATAAAACCACCCAAAACACAATTCCGAACCGGATATAACGGAGTTTTTACTTACAACCCGAATTAAGTAGCAAAAGAATATGAGACATACTTATAACCGGAACAAGACTATATATAAGTTATACTTACTACATCTATGAGATACCGTAATAAACTACTATTTACCAAAAGCAAGATCGTAATCTTTAAGTTCCCCGATAAATCTTCAAGTCAAACAACGGGTTCTTTCTTTTTATCTGCCTTCTTCCCTGAGAGAGGTTGCCACTTAAATAGTAAGCCAACGCTTACTGAGTTAAATAGTTAAGTGTTACATATCAATATCGCACATGTTTATAAACATACATAATAGACTCTTATCAATAAAAGAGTTCAAGACATCATCTATATGCAAACTGAGACTTACAAGAAACTGAGTGAACAATTACGTACCGGATGCTAAGATCATAGGATTCCATACTCAAATCACCATAATATACCATACCATTGATGCTCAAAACAACAAGGAGACAGGATCAACAACCAAATATATTCAGCAACGTTAGAATACCATTAAATATCAAGAACCAAGAGATCGAATCGGTAAACATAACGAGGACAGTGCATCCCCCCGTCCTTCACCTCCCGGGCTCATGCCAAAGTCCGAGTCAGAATCATACATTACGGGAAACCTCGCACTGCCCACCTTCCTCTACCGGGTATGTGCCAAGGTTCCCTACTCATTGCTCTTCCTCCTTTCTGAGCAATGAGTATTCACAACCGTAGAAAGTCTAACCCGTCTAACCCGGGATCTTGACTTCGCCATAAACTTTCGTTGTGCCACACGAAGTAGTACCCGTACTATGGCGTACAATTCAAGGAACAAAACAACGAGTCTGGATCCGAAAAGCAAACCGATGTACCGAGATAGTAATATGGAATCCACTCAAGAGACGAAATCAAAGACAAATCAAGATTGTGTGACTCCATTCAAGACCAAAAACATTCATATGAAAATATATATGTTCAAATCAATATGTAACAATTAACCATATAACTCACTGGGCAACCGTATAATACCGAAAAGCTTCAAAATGAGCTCCCAAAGCAAGTCCAATCTACCACACTTACATTGTTTTCAAAGTATCAAAATATGTCCTAATTACCCTCTGGAGTAAATGTACAAAATCTCATAAGCAACCAATAAAAGAAACTCATGTTATACACATATCCTATTTGAACACTTTACCTAATTTTCTATGTACAGCTGCTGCATGCAGAACTGTTTTGCCAATTTTAAACTTGAATTCATGCCTTGATCATAAATAAGAAATAAACTAGACTCAATTATCTAACTAAGGAAATTGTCCTCACCTCATTTGGATTTTTCAACGATTTTATACAATTTTACAAAGTCTGCACATTTTCAATGCATTCTTAAGTCGAAATCCTCATTTTCATATATTCTTATCAAACCATTTCGATCCCAAATTATTCCAACTTCTGAATCTCAACTTAACATAACATATTTGACATAAGCAACCAAAATCCAACCTTTATTTTATCATTTATATTATCTCCCAAATCATTGACTTAATCAAGTCAAAGTTCATACGATGAACTTGCATAAATCTTGATAATCTCTTGAATCTAATGACCATTTCATGTCATAAACACTAAAATGCACTCATTTTATACACTTAAGATCAAACCCATATGAAACTCTAACTCTATCTCAACATGCAATCCATATGAAGAATGTCAACCAAGAACAAATGCAAAGAATGGATTATACCTTACTTGATGATCAAATCCTTCAAAAATCTTGTAGTTCCTCTTTGATTTGAGTTGAATCGAGCTTATGTGTGTGAAAATCGCACCTCTAGTGTGTGTGTGAGTTCTAGACTCAAATGACAAGAAAACTAGGCCAAAAATCCAATTTATAATGCTAAAACTTAAGTTGGGCCGGGTTGGCCCGGCTAGGTACCCATTTTGACCATCAACACTTAAATTAATCATAATTTTTCGCTCGGACCTCCGTTTTCTATGAGGTTTTCGCCTACACATTCATAAAGAGATAATCTATAATATCCAACAACAATATTCTAGAAAAGATCTCCCAAGAAAATCAGTTTTATGTAACTATTTGACGTGAAATTTTCCCAAATCCTCTAATATACTCCTAAGAAGTATAATTCTAAAATTTCAAACACAAACTCCCACTAAATCATAGATTCTCTTAAACCTAATAATTAAATATACTTATCAAATAATTTGGGCATATAAAAGATTGGATGTTACATTCACACCTTTAAGTTCTTAAAATTCATCAATACATTGAAATAATCATTTCCCATGTATTTAAAATCACCACTCACACTTGATTTATCTAAATAGGTAAAATCCCCAAAATCTCATATTTGACCTAAATGGTCCAAATCGACCAAATGTGAAATAAATGAAATAAAAGCTTTAAAGAAACTAAAATACATCATTTTAACATGTATATAGTTTAATAAAAGTAAAAGATGAACTTAGAATGCTAGGTTATGGATGAAACCTTAAAAAAACTAACCAAAATGATGAGTAGGATGAGATTTTAAGTTTTTGTGATCCTAGACTTGAATCCTTGTTATTAATCAACAATGAAAGTTGTTAGCTCTAATATTTACTTCATGTAAAAGTATGAAAAAGTATTCTGCAAGTGTTGACAGAAGGGTATCTTCCACAGAAGACAACAGAGGACTAGCATCAGAAGCTGTTTCATCATGCAAGTCAAGAATGACAGAACCTCTGATGTCTCTCACAGAGGTTCTGCAAAATGGTCCTCTGGCAATAAGATCATGCAAGTCATTTACAGTAGAGCCTCTGAGATGGCTCACAGAGGGTCTGCGGATTCATCTTCTGTGAAGATCCTGTTTTGCTGTTTTTCAAAGGTTGTTAGTTGCATGTGCTTCTCACGTAACTAGAATTTAGTAGACTTTATTTGGACGGCTTAGATGATTTCACTTTCTAGATCATGTCAGTAAGGTCGTTAGGGTCTAGTATAAATAGCAGCTTAGGCCTTTGTATTTAGAGTGCTTCCGAATTGTAATCGTCTAAATTTCAATTGAATGAATTGAAAACCTTTGAAGCTATTCTCCTGTGTTCATCTTCTTTCTCATATTAAACTATGTGTTCTTGGCTTAATTACTCTGTTTTGTTCTTATAATTGTTTCCGCTGCACTATGATCGTCCTAAGAGTTCATTCAGAGTAAGAGATCAATATCAAAGCTGAATTTACATATCCAGCAATTGGTATCAGAGCAGGAATTGAATTCTTATTCGATTAATTCTGTTTTTGGTATTAATCTGCTTTTTTCTAGAACACCAGTCTTCTTCTTCAGGTTACCCTGTTTTACTCTTTTAAATCAGTTTCATCTTATTCCTATTTTTCTTCTTCTAATGGCGAATTTGGCCAATACCTCGTTCATGAGCACTGGTTCTCAATCAAAACCTCCCACGCTTATCCATGAGGAGTATCCGCAATGGAAGGTGCGAACGATTAACTTTTTAGAGGGAATTCACCCTAGAATATGTGAATTTCTCTACAATCCTCCTTATGTGCCAATGAACTTAATTCCAAGAGTTCCTGCTACTGGAACAACCCCTGAAATTCCTGAACATTATAAGCCAAGACCTGTTGCTAACTGGAGTGATGAAGACAAGATATTGGTTGATTTGGGCAGCAAGTGCAAAAGATTGTTAATCATGCCACGAAATCTTCAAATGTAATGATCACTGCCAACTGTCCATGGATATTTGAACAGAATTGGAAAAACAGATTGAGGGAGGTAAGAAAACTCTAAAGAACAATCAAGCAATTTGCATTGATGAATACCACAGCTTCAAGGCTAAGGAGGGTGAATCCCTGTCGGACACATACTCCAGACTAAACACCCTTATTAGCAATTGC
>NC_037528.1:38856688-38858550 GCF_001531365.2 Cynara cardunculus var. scolymus | reverse complement strand
TCTCTTCTTGTAGACCCTTACGGGACCAACATATGCCTTATATTCGTTATGAATATTTATGTACGTTCAAATGAGTACAACAGCTTGATATCGTAAGTCTGTAACTCAACATCTACCTTTTCCAACACTTTCTTTAACGTTGTACGGCATCGTGTTCTTCATCACCATAACCTAACACCATCAAGACCGAGCGAGACCAATCGAGGCCAATCGAGAACCAACTGAGAATGGTCGAGAATCCATTCATTGACTTGGTATGTGTTTATATGTGTTAAACCATAACCTCTCACCTTTATTTTCCATCGAGAATATATCAGTTGATTTTATTATTCGTTTGTATGTAAAACCATAGACTATCACTTTTATCTTTTCTCGAGAAAGATCAGGAACCCATTGAGACCAATCAATAACACATTGAGATAGATTGACAACCCATTTGGGACCGATCGACACCAATCAAGACTAATTAAGAACCCATCTATTGACTTTATGTTTGTTTGTGTAAAACCATAACCTACCACTTTTAACATTTATCGATATAGATCGAAAAATCTATCGAGATGAGTCGGGAACTCATCCAGATCAATCGAGAACCCAATAAAGAAAAAAAAAGAAAAACGAAAGTATGTAGAGTTGAAACTGTATATATTCATGATGAACATTATGGTGAAAATTAATATTTATAATAAATATCATGCTAAGACAAATACTAGAGAGTTATTGTATACACGTGATCATACATAAATATTTATGATGAATATTTGTATATTCATGATGAATATTGTACATTCATGATAAATATTACAGTGAAAATGTTTATTATAACGAATATCATACTGATGTATGAATGTTGATGTATAAATACTAAAAAAGTTATTGTATATACCAGAATATATATATATATATATATATATATATATTCATGATGAATGTTATGAAGAAAACGTATATTATTGATGAATACTACTTATATTCATGATGAATGTTATAATGAAGAAGTATATTGATGATGAATGTCATAATGGCGTATGAATACTGAAGATTTGTTGAATATATGTGAAAATACATAACTAATCTTGATGAATGTTATAGTAAATTGTATATTCATGATAAATATCATACTAATGTATGAATATTAAAGGGTTGTTGTAAAGATATAAACGTGCATAAATATTCATAATAAATATTACACAGATATACTATTTGACGTAAAAAAACGTTAAAAACATTAAAAAGAACTATATTGTGATAGATGTCAAATCGAAGAGAATGAAATGCTCGATTTTTTGATATAATTCGATTGATTAAAATATTAATTAACTTTAACATAATTTATTTTTAAACTTATGGGGGTAAACGTTTTGTAATTAAAAAGAAAATAAAAGTGAGCGTAAATCTAAACTTCCATTTTTACCTCTAATCATTTCTTAATTAACCTTTTATGTTATAACAATTGTTTAGTTTTCTAAATTTTGATCAATAGCCAAGATTTGTCCTCATGTTCACAATGAAAAATGAGTTTTTATTTGAACCCACCCCTATATATATATATATATAGAGAGAGAGAGAGAGAGAAAGAGAGAGAGAGAGAGAGGAAATATGAATTGAAAACCAAGTTTACATTATGAACCAAGGGACAAATCATGACTCTCCATCTCTATTTGATCCAACATACCAATCACAAAGAATGGTAAGCGTTGCAAACCTTTGCCTAGTTAATCTGAGTAAGGTCTAAGCATATATATATATATATATATATATATATATATATATATAGGGGAGTGTTCAAATAAAAACCACCTAATTTGTACAAACCGTACAAACTTCATTCAACTAATCATAATTTTTTATTTTGTTCATTT
>NC_037528.1:38847579-38855938 GCF_001531365.2 Cynara cardunculus var. scolymus | reverse complement strand
TTATAGTGAATATATATATATATATATATATATATAACGAATATCATATTGTTGTATTAATACTGAAGAGTTGTTGTATATATGTGAACATATATAAATATTTATGATGGATAGTATGTATATTCATGATGATTTTTATAGTGAAAATGTGTGTGTGTGTGTGTAATGAATATCACATTGATGCATGAAAATTTCGAGTTGTTGTACATACGTGAACATATTTGAATATTCAGAATAAATAGTACTTATATTCATGATGAATGTTATAGTGAAAAATGTATATTAATAAGAAATATCATATTGATGTATGAATACTGAAGATTTTCGTGAAAAATACATAACTATTCAATGTAAATGTTATTGTGAGTTGTATATTCATGATGGATATCGTAATGATGTATAAATACTAAAGAGTTGTTGTATATACGTGAATATGCATAAATATTCATGATGATATTACACACATAAACCATTTCATATAAAAACTGTTAAAAAAACTATATCAAGATGGACATCAAATCACAGAGAATAAAATACTCATTTTTTTAATATAATTTGTTTAATTAAAATATCAGTTATTAAGATGGTTTAATTTAAATATTAAGAATGTGAAAGTTTCTTAAATAAAAAACCAAACAAGTTAGACATGTTTTTCAAGTTTGAAATTAATTCCATTTTTGCCCCTAATCACTTCTTAATTAACTACTTTGTGTTTTAACCACTGATTACTTTTCTTAATTTTGATTAATGGACAGGATCTGTCTCTTAGTTCACAATATAAAGTTGGTTTTCAGAATGGACAAAATTAGCCCTCACTAACGGCACTCTAATTGACACGTTATTAGAAAGAACAACATCTGTTATAAAGTTGAAACCATAGTGTAACGCCCTGAAATCAGGAAAAGAGTGAGTAATTTAAAGAATTTATGTAACACTAAATTTACTCCAAATTAATTCTCAAAGAGAGTCAAAAAGTTGCTTACAAGGTAACCAAAGGGCCTTTGGCCTAGCGGTATCGTAGCCCTTGGCCTTCTAGGAGGTCAGGGGTTCAAACCTCACCATAGGTRAGGAGGGTGTGTGAGTTTATTTGTTGCATTTGCCGTATATAAATATTATATACTTCAAAAAAATAAAAGTTGCTTACAAGGTAGGATCAAATTAAAAGTTGGGAAACTTCCAAACCAAACCTTATACAAGCATTAGGTTAAAAATGATGTAACTAAAACCCATTAAATATCGCTATCTCCAAGGTACGGAAGACGTTTTCGAAATTCGGATAGCTAAATCTTTCTCGAACCTCTAACTATACTCATCTCTTCACAATTGTCATTAGTACCAAACCCCACAAGGACCTGATGCACATGTCGACAAAAAAAAGTGTTAGACATAAAGCCTAGTGAATTCAGGTAGTTTATACTTTAAATAAAAAACAGTTACACTAAACAAACACTATTTAAATAACAATTTTCCCCAGGTAGAAACATGGATGCAAAATACACCACACCTTTTGAAAACCAATGTTTACTCAAATACTCCAAAAGGAAAATACATCTTTCGATGATGGGAAAACCCGTTTCCATTTAATGTGACAAAACATAAAAGTAGGTCACATATCAAAGTTATCGAACTACACCTCTTATCGTTAACTTTAGTGTCCACTATATCAAGTGTCACCTCAAGTCTTCGATACCTTTAGTCTCTACTCTATCAAGTTTCATCTTTAGTGCACACTTCTTCGAGTGTCACCTTAAGAATATCTACTCTTAGTGTCCATTCAATCTGTTGTTGAGTTCCACCTCAAGGTTCCCATTTGACCTTTAGTGTCTACTCACTGGCATTCAAGATATGAACCTCAAACTTCTTACTTTGTAACACAAAAATTAACCCTTGTGGAGAATCAAACACACCCGATGACATGTATATTCCAAGAAATTATACAATTGTAACCATCTAATATCACATACTTAAATGAACACCCAAAAGTTAGACCAATAACAACAGAACATTTAGGAGTTGTTTGTTTTTTGAGATTCGGCTCTTAAGTCTGATTCAGTTAGAGATTTTCAATTTCAGATCATTTGTTTTTTTCTCAAATAAGAGCTTAAAACTAGCAGCCTTCCTCTAAATTTTTAAGTGATAAGAGAACCCCTTAAATGCCTCTTAAATCAAACCCGCCTTAGGTCTCGATCTCGCTCTAAAGCTCCTCGATCTCGCTCTGTTGCTGATGATGATCTGTTAAACTCACGAGTGATGAATTCGGCGATTTCAGCTAAAGAATCATCAGTCATAATATAGTCCCTAATCGATAACAGCTCTCTCGCTCTATATCTATTACGATTTTCACAACTTCAAGAAATTTTCTGAGCCATAAAACGACACAAAAATTCATGATTTCTTCAAATGGGTAAGCTTAAAAACACCTAAAATCGAATGGGGACTCAAAAAACGGTGTTCGTCAATCGGATTCGAACTAGGTTTCAACTTTCAAGGTGAGTGAATCAATCTGACGCTGTAAACGATATTTTCCTTCATGATGAGTATTGAAAAGGGAAATTTACCCTGGGATTTTGAAGGTGGGATCTCTGAAGACGTTGAATGGAAGAGAGATTGCGTTGAAGCAAGAATCTTGATGAAATTGCGATGGTTGTTCTTGTTGCTAGCCCTAAAATCTTTTTTCTTTTATTCTCAAAATCTGTGAAGTGAAGAGAAAACCTCACTTCAGACCCATGCTTTCATGTACAGTAGTAAAGGCTTCAGTTTTCAAACTGATGAATTTTCCCTTACTTACGTATCTTTGCAAACCACAAATTTCTAACGTTTGTCAGTTTACAAAAACAAACAGTCTAATTGATTCAGCTTTCAGACTTCAGACGAAAAAATGAACAGTCTAACTGATTCAGATTTCAGACTTCAGCACCACCTCTTATAAATAAGAAGTGAAATCAGACTTCAGACTTCAACACCTCTTAAAAAACAAACGCCATCTTAATATGATCTAAACATTACTTAAAGAATCTAATCCATGAGACTTGCGTCTTAAAACGAGAATATACCAAAGGCATGCATTTAGCAACATTCATACAAGTAAATGTGTCAAGTGCCCAAATAGGTCTAACAATCAACTAACGGTTATAAAAATCACAATAACTCATGGGTTCGGCAAGATCCCAAAATCAACATTTGACTCCAATCTGAGTTAGCAAACTGTTCAACTTGATTCACTAGTTTCAATAAGAAACGTCATGAATCCCAAAAATGCATTTTAAAGTGATTTAAGCAGTCTTACAACCCAAAATATAATAATATCTATTAAAATCCCATTTCACGCAACAAATCTCGGTAAGAGTGAATTCTTATTATTTGTATTTCAAAATACCCAATAACTCAACATAAACATTCTTTAATGAGTTATGAGACCTAAAATACAACCAACAAACTAATCCTAAGCATTTCCCAAATATTTATAACATTAATACACCAATGTACAATAATCTCAAATCACCATTATATGCAACATATCATCAAAAGATCAAACTTTTATGATCTGTTACAAAATGTACAAAACCCCAAATGTAAGCGTGTTACAAATTTTATAAAGTCAAATGTACCAAAGATGCAATTTCATCAAATTATTAAAGAAAAAACTTTGACTCTGAATTGGATATCTTAAGCATGCACATAGTTTTCATAAAACAACTTGAAATTCACCTTTTTAGGTTAGATTAAACTAGTTTCCAAACCCATCTCACTTCCAAAAGATGATGAAGAACTGAATCAATGAGCAAGGATCTCTAGAAATCTTCTCTAGGAAACAAACCAAGTATAGAAATGTACAAATGCAACCATGAGATCAGATCCACAATAAAACCAAATTAAATATCAAAATACTCAAAAACTTAGCTCTTCCAGTTCTTGAAAGTTTCTTAACCGAAACTCTAAAATGAAGGCTCAAATCCTTATTGTTCCTAAAAACACCGAAAAGTTCCAAGATGAAACCAAAAATCAGACACAACAAAAGGAGATAGAAGGAGAGGTGAAGGTGAGATCCAACCCTCTGATCTCCCAAAACAACTTGCAATATACCAAAATCTTACCTTGAAGGGCTCACAAAATGGATATTGGATTCAAAAACCACCTAAATGTGAGAGGAAATAAGGTGGGTGGAAAATGAAGTAAAAAAAACCCTAAAAAATGGCTTTAAAGACATTTAGATGGCCTCTGACGACTTTTCCAGCGACCTAAATCGCGTGGTAAGTCGTCTGTGTCTAAAAAGGAGTTCACGTAACTTTTGGTGTGACACAACTCACGTGTAAAACCACCCAAGTATACAACTCTCGCATAAACCTGTCCGAGTATACAACCTGCATAAACCCACATAGGTATACAACTCACACATAAACCTATATGGTTCTATATATTAAATCTGCGTGGTATTACTTGGTAAACCCACACGGTTATACCATTCTCATTCAGATTCACAAATTTTAGGGTGTTGCACATAGGATCTCCTTCGTTAAAATATTTTCAAAGATCTTACTCGTTAATTTATGCAAACCACATGAATCGAAGTTGTAGTTAAATCTTTAAGATCATACCGATGTTGTTATTCGAAGGAGTAAAGTTTAATTTTTCTCCCTAAACTTCATAAATTCAGTTTTGGTCCCTCACCTCTTTCAATTTTACATATTTTCTTAGTTTTCTATTTATATATAAAAATATTAATATAAGTTGTAAAAAAAAAAAAGAATAAGACCCTCATTATTAGATTCAAGTTGCTACCTTTCTTCCCCCCAACATTGTCTTTATTCACGAAGTTTGTATTTTTCTAAATACAAAACGATGCCAAATTAATCTGGTGAATTTTTGTTGTTGCAAGTAGTGAAAGTTGTCAACGTGTTGTTAATCGGAGACGATCCACATGTTATGGAACTGGACGAGATGGATAGGTGGAAATCAACGATCAACAAGAAGACGAAGAAGATGGTTCGACAGGGGCTTTTAGGTGGACTGATATCTGATGCTTCAGACGATAGGATTCATGAGACTAATATTTTGGGAACTCTCATGGGATGTTATGGAACCCATTTGCTTCTATATGACATCGACATATTTAATGGTCGAATATGCATTCTTATGGAACCCATTCGCTTCTCTTTTTTCATATTTAATTTATTTAAATAAAGTATTGATTATATTTTAGATAATTTAATTTAAAAAAATAGATATTTATTTTAAAAAAGAAGTGTGTTATTTTTTTGTCAAAAGAAGGTGGATTATTATTTAATTATACAAAAGTTTCAAAATGCCCACATAACTTCCTTAGGTTCTTTAAGTTAGTCACAAATTTTCCTATATTTACGTATTTTTTCTTTATGATTTTGACCATTGAAAAATCTTATGTAATGATTGAGATCTCTTTTTATATCCTCAAAATTCACGGCCTTCTCATTTAAACTTTCCCTCTATCTTTTTTAACCAAATAAATAGTATAAACGTTGTTGACGGTGCATTGTTATCTTTTTCATATATTGATATCATATTCATTAAATATCTCATTTACTTAATTATTCCATTCCTTAATTTTCCCAGTCACTCAATTGTTTCACGTATAAAATTTTTGGTTTCACCTATGAACTTGTTAAAAACTTCCTTAATCATCTCATTCACTTTCTGTTTTTACCTATAATCTTTGGTAAAAAAAATTGGAACAATCAAAGTTCATACATGAAACAACATTATGAACTTTAAACAATAATCATTGTTTTCACCGATGAACTACAAATAAAAATCAATGTATTTCGGGTTTCACGTATGAACTTTGATTATCTGGTTTCACTTATGAACTTTAAACAAGCGTCATTGTTTCACTTTTTGGTTTCACCTCTGAGCTTTCTGGCCTGTAAATAAAACCACTTAAATATTATTACTAATTATCTTTCAATAATAAAATATGATTATCTTCCAAAAATAAAAATAATTTGTTCCAAAAATGTTCTTCATCTAATACCATTTAATTTCTTTCCTTTTTTATCAGAACCTTTCATTCAACCATAATCGTTAATCGAAAAATGAAAGACTCAGATCGGTTAATAAAGCTAATACTATTTACTTGATTAACAAATGATTTTGCCTCTATATATAGGGGACTAATCAAATATAAACCGACTATAAGTTACAAATTCTATGAACCAATATTAACAACACATTTTTAACTTCCAAAATTATATTATTAATTACCTTATCAATTGTGTCCTAAAAAACACACTTTTTTCCATTTGAAATCACTCAATTGATGTAATGTTTATGCGGTGAAACGACATTTTAATTAAAGGAGATCAATCCTATGTTTTGTTTTGTTTGGTGAAACAATATTGTACCATCAAAACCAATCAACCCAATAAGTTGTTTCATTGGTGAAACAACGTAGTGTTATAGAAACATATCAACACACATCAACCTATGATATTTTTAATTGGTGAAATAAAGCTGCTATTCTTTCAAAACAAAACAAACCAAAAAGTGAGTTTTTAAGGGAAAAAATGATAATGTATATAATTAATAAGATAATTATGGGAGTTGAAAATATGTGGTCAATATTGGTTATAGAGTTTCTAACTTATAAACAGTTTTTATATGATTTTGGGCCTATACATACACACACTTATATGTGTAATTATATGTATATATAATGGAAAATCATTTACAGACCATGTAAAAATTAGAAATTGTATAAACCAATCAAGACCGTCCAACCCATTTCATCTATTGTTCATTTTAAATGATGGTATAATTGAAATTAGTTTCAAAATCATTATCCAATAAATAATAAAAATTTGAAAATTAGGGTATTTATAGTAAAAATTATTTATTAAATTAGGGGGAGTCAAAAAATCCTGAAAATGTTCAGATATATCTGAATTAGGTCATCACAATACATCCCAATGAAATCGGCTCGGAGAAGAATATTGGTTCACTAGTGATAATCGGTTCTTCATCAATCTTCACCATTATAAAGTTTTGTTAGTAGCTGATATATATTTTATAGTGGTCTTCGAAGTAAACTTTGAGTAATTTGTAAAAGGAATTTTGAGTAATATGTGAAATAATGGGTAAAAGAAAAGGGATTTGATAAGTTGTGAAAAGAGTAAGTTGTTTCAATAGTGAAATAAAGTCGTTCATTAATAAAATGAAGTTGTTTCACCAGTGAAATGATTTGTAATAAAATGATTAGTTGTTTACATATCTTGCTTAAATCTAACTTTTTTAACCACGTTGTAATGAGATTCAACGGATACTCGTTGAAATCATGATGATTCATGTATTTTTGCTTATACGCAACTGTCCGACGATTGTAACGCATGCTCGATCAAAACATAGCAATTTAAGAAATTATTTAATCTCAATAAAAAAATAATTGGTGTTAAATTAAAAAAAACAAAAAAAAAAGGAGGGGGGATGGTTGTGAAAAAGTAAGGGTTTTGTTTGGTAGTGAGGGAAGAAGGCAAAAGAGGCTTCAAATGTGGATACCGAAGACAAGGAGACAAGGAAGTTAAGCTACACTCCAAAAAGCTGAATGCCACCGTCTCTCCACTTGTTAACTCTTATCACTTCCCTCGAGACTCTCGTGCCATCCATCATCTAGAAGAGATGCTCTCTCTCTCTCTTTAATTTTTGGTTTTATAGGTTTTATAAAAAACCTTTGGTTTCACATGATCCCAAGTCTATATATATATATATATATATATATATATATATATATATATATATATATATATAGACTTGGGATCATATGAGACCAAAGGTTTTTCGTGAGACTCGTAAGACCAATTCTCAATCATTGGATTAGATTTACAATTGAACATTCATAATCACAAAATTGCCACGAGACTTCTCAATAATCACAAAATTGTCACCATGTAGCTTTAGACCATTAAATCATTAAATCATTAGTTTATAAAGTTGATCAATGAACATAAATTGATGTTACAGGTCTCACGAAAAACTCTTGGTCTCACGTGAACCCAACCCTATATATATATATATATATATATATATATATATATATACACACACACACACTATATTATTAAACATTTGACAAAATCTCTTAAAAACCATTTTTTATGCATGAAGTACTGTATATTAATGCATATTACTTAAAATTCAAGATTACAAGTAAATTATGCATAAATACAACTTATTAAAGCTCCATGTTTGAATTCATGTAACTAACTGTGGATAAACATAATTAAATTGAAGATAAACATCTCATTTTAAAATATAAAAAATCTAAAATATAATTAGGATAATTATCGAGTTTTAATGAAATAATTAACTATTATTTTTATAAGAAAATTAT
>NC_037528.1:38799207-38840829 GCF_001531365.2 Cynara cardunculus var. scolymus | reverse complement strand
CTACACCATCACTGAAACGTGGTTCACCATGAAACGATTTCATATTACTCATGAATCAATTACAACATGAACCAGTTTCACCTTCATGAAACTTGTTTCATGTAAATTAATTTTTTTATTTCACTCATGATTTGATGCATTCTTTCCTTTAATCTTTACAATCTTCAAGATCCCGAAGCAGATTCATCATGTACCCGTTTCATCATGTAGTTATTTCATGATGAACCAAATAAATTATTCACCCGTTTCATATTTCATTTTTTCTACTAAACGGATCAACTACACCATCACTGAAACGTGGTTCACCATGAAATGATTTCATATTACTCATGAATCAATTACAATATGAACCAGTTTCACCTTTATGAAAACCTGTTTCATTAACATTTTTTTTAATTTGAACCATAATTTACGATTTCATTCCATAATGCAATACAATTTTCAAGACCCGTTTGTAGATTCAATCTCATAACAATATATCAAATTCAATTTTTTAATATTATAATATAATTAAATATTTAAATGTTACAATTTATACAATTTCCTTTATTACGTTTTCTTAATTAAGATTTATTAATAACTTTCATATTTAATAGAAAATATTGTAAATGACCAAAATACCCTTATTGATTAAATTTAATTAGAAAAAAATAGAATTTTTCTATTGGTCATAGGTGATGCTATTTTGGAGAAGTCCTTGATAAACCTTCGGTAATAGCCTGCTAGACCCAAAAAACTTCGGATTTCGTATGCAGATTTTGGCGACTCCCAACCCATGACGGCCTCTATCTTTGTCGGATCCACCTTAATTCCTTCTGAGTTGAGCATATGACCAAGAAATTGCACTTCTCGTAACCAGAATGTCGTCGATGAAGACGATGACAAACTTGTCCAGATACGGCCTACATACTATATTCATCAGGTCCATGAATGCTTCTGGAGCATTTTTCAATCCAAAGGGCATTACTATAAACTCGTAATGACCATATCGAGTTCTAAAAGCAGTTTTTGGCACATCTTTTTCTCAAATTTTCAACTGGTGGTAACCTGATCTTAAATCAATCTTCGAGAAGTGGCTAGCTCTTTGTAACTGATCAAATAAGTCATCAATTCTTGGCAATGAGTAATCTATTCTTGATCGTGAGCTTGTTAAGCTCGCGATAATCAATGCACATTCGCATTGAGCCATCTTTCTTCTTTACAAAAAGGATTGGCGCTCCCCATGGAGATGAACTTGGTCTGATAAACTCTTTGTCTAACAACTCCTGAAGTTGTTTCATCAACTCTTGCATCTTTGTTGGGGCTAACCGATAAGGTGCTCGTGCAACAGGAGCCACACCTAGCACTAAGTCAATACGGAACTCAACTTGACGTTCTAGTGGTAGTCTTGGTAGTTCATCCGGGAAAACTTTTGGATACTCGTTCACCACTGGTACCCCTTGTACCGTTCATTTTTCTAACTTAGCGTCGACCGCATACGCTAGATAAGCAGTGCACCCTTTTTGAAGTTACCTTCTCGCTTTTAGTGTTATGATGATCCCCGTACCACACTTTCTGCGATCACCATAAACATGAACTGTTTGCCCTTCGAGGGTTTGGATTTTGATCATCTTTTGGTGGCACACAATTTGTGCTTGGTTTTTGGATAACCAGTCCATTCCTAGAACCACATCAAAACCTCCTAAACACATAGGCATTATCCTAACAGGCAATTCTCTACCATCTATACAGATCGTGCACCTATAAACTATTTCATCTATCTTAACTTGACTGCCGTCAGCGGTTTCTACAATATAGCTCTTTCCTAGTCTACAAGCATCCTTATTCAAATAATGGCGGAAAGTAGAAGACACGAAACTACCATTTGCACCTGAATCAAATAGCACATGAGCATAAACATTGTTTACAAGAAACATACCCGATACGACGTTAGGAGACTCCCTAGCCTCCTCCAAAGTCATGTTGTATGCTCGTACTGGTCCCTTAGGTAGTTCCTTCTTCCTTTCAGCCCCTCTTCCAGACCCGTTACCTGAAGCTCTAACATTACTTATTGTCCCCTTTTGGTTTTTAGGGCATTCAGACCGTATATGACCTGATGCCCCACAATCATAGCAAAGTTTGCTTTCAGTACACTCCCTTGATGTGTGCTCGGGTTTTCCGCACCGATAACATGTCACTTTTGATGCCCAACATTTACCCTTATATCTTCGATTGCATTTGGGGCACTGAGAAATTATGAACTCTCTATTTCGTGCCTTCATATCTGTCATCTCCCCCTTAGATTTCCTTGTCAATTTACTTGATGCTTCCCATTTCCTTTTTACCTCCCTTCTCCCCCCTAGTTGCCTTGATGTTATTTTCCTCCGCAACAGTCACCATTTCCACAGCTTAAACAAACGTGGTTGGTTTAACCATATCCATGTACTACTTTATCTCTATCCTTAAGCCATCCTTAAATCGATCTATCTTTCTTTGCTCAGTTGCCACCTGATAACTAGCAAACCTAGCCTTTTCTAAAAATCTGTTTAACGTATTCTTGAACAGACAAAGATCCTTGCTCCAACCTCAGGAACTCCGACTCCAACTTCTTCACCTCTATCTACGTACAATATTTATCCATCAACATTTTCTTCATTTGCTCCCAGGTCAGGGTAGCGATGTTTTCATCCCCTCGAATGGCGCATTCAGTCTCCCACAATGAATTGTCGAATCTCCAAAAGTGGTAGCAACGTAAGTCACCTTCTATTCTTCTGAACACTTATAAATCTTAAAACAACTTGCATTTTAGTCACCAGTTCATTAAGGCTACCGAGTCCCTCTACCTCTGAATTTCTTCGGACGGGTGCTACTAAAAGTCTTGTAACTACAACCCCTTTCCTTGGTTTGAGGTTGCACCCTCAGTACCACTGTTGGCTCATCTTTCCCTTGGACAGACGACTCCATTTTTTCAGTAGGTTGGGAGTTAATCATTGTCTTCTCTTTCTGGGTGCTTGCTTCCTCTTCCTCTTTGGGGTCTTTGAACCTATCACCTACTATGGCTTTTATCATGCTTGGAAGGGTATTTTGGAGGACTCGAGTCATCCTTTCGGTTAGTGCCTCATCGGTAACGTCATTTTCTCCTCTTCCAATTCCTTGATTTTTCTCTCGTACCCTACGGGGGGCCGAGCTTGCATCCACAGAAAAAGTTTCACTTGAGCTTACGGTGTTAGCGCGACCATGACCACGACCTTGACCGCGACCGTGGCCTCTTCTTGTTGATGGTGGCTGATTTCCAACTCCCTCCTTGATAGTGGCATTTCTTGTAGATCCACGTGATACCATACTGAATATAGTAGCGCGATATTAAAATCTAAATATTAAATACATGCAACCATTGAGAAAAAAAACGACTACCACCATTTCAAGTCACAAAGCCATAATTTATTATTCACATTACGAATTTCAAAAAGAGAGACAATCAATACATAAGTCTACTATAGTTATCAAAATTCGGGATTACTAAATCGTCATCAAAGTATTAGCTAGCAAAAACATCCCAAGCTAAACATCAATTCAAAATACTAAAAAAAATTCTCTCTCTTTATGGCTATCCACATCCCTAAGGCATCTCGGAAAGGTAGGGGTCTCTAATCCACTGTGCATAGGTTAACGATGGTTTGAATTTCCATAATGGGTTTGCTCTTGGACCCATTTTGAAATTTTGGACCCATGCAACAAAATATCCTTTCACGATCCCGACATACTCAGTAGTTACCATCTTGCAAAAGCTGGTCCTATCCCTTACCCGAGTGTGCCATGACAGGGCAACAATTCTCCGTTCTTGAGCCAACTTTAGTTTCAAAAGATCTCTCTCTCCTCTATCCCTCTTTGTTATCAGCCTTATTTGTGCCAGTTGTAGGCTGTCGAGCATTCCCTTAGCCCTATCATTGTCCCACTCAAGGTAGGCCAACTTATTACACAACTCAGCTTTCTTTCTTTGCAGAGATTTTATCCTTTCTTCCAAGTTGGTGCACGTGAGAGGCTGCGCTACCACATGTGTCCCTTGAAATGAACCCTGAGTTGGGTTACTCCTTAGAGATGTTGGACTGTCGTCGCTGGGTATGCGGTTCCAACTGGGAGTCATATTAGTGTGACAACTATCAATACTTTGACCATGCGGGCCTAGTACGAATGGTACCCTCCGTCCTACACTTCTGCGCCCACGTCCTCTCCCACGGTTAACAGACCTAGTGTGTATAGTGGGCACCATCTTCCTACAAAACCATAAGGAAAACACTAAGTCACACATTAATAAAAACTTAATTGCAATGTATATAGTGATATAAAAACACCTCATAAGTTTAAGCTTAGGCTACTTTTTTAGTACCTATTTCTCTTAAACTAATGACTCTGATACCAACTTGTAACACCCTCATTTCAAATACAAGGTGCCACGTAATAAAATATAAAAATCCAAAATCTAACGGCTAATAAAGCCTTATTGCAGCGGAAGTCTTATGATAATTTAATCGTAATTAATATTTCAAAACTAACTCATCCCATTCGGGTTATATTACATATAAATTCAATTAAAATACTAAGGATTTTATAATTCATAACTCAAATAATAGTTCTATTTCCTATGCAAAACCTTTGCCCTTTTCCATTCTTTAACACCCGACTCCTGAGATGCATACTAATAGTCAGTTTTATAAAGCTCAGTGAGTTCATGGTTTTTATGTACAATCATACATATCTCATCATGCATAAAACAAACAATACCCCAAATAAAATAACATGCACATTTGTTTCAAACCCTTTTGAAATAATAATGAGATCTCTTAATTTCCCATCGGGCTAAGGTCTTACCGTCATTGACACTTCCCCGGGTTACAAGGCTATCCCTTGTCCGTTCACCCATCCCTGGGATGTGCCATCCCTTATGACTTTTGACCCTTTCTCATACCCGACAAAAATATTAACCTAGTTATAACATGTTAATTAATGTTTAACAGAACACGTAAACAAATAGCATGCAACCCACAATAATAATTCATATACATGTAATAAACCCATAAACATGTACATAAAAAATATTGTAATGCTCAAATAATTTGTACATAAGCATGCATCCCAGTTAAAGTCTCATGAAGACTCACCTGACTGTGTAGATTGTCGAATGATCTCCCTGACTAATAACCTACAATTATTAAACCATAATAGTCAATTAATGACTAGGTATTCTCCAAAAATCGACCCAAAAGTCAAAACTTTGTTAATAAGATCAAACCTAGCGATTTTGAAGTTATCCCTTGGTCAACTCGATTAATCTATGTCGAATATTGTTAAACCCTAAGCTTTAAGCTTTACAACGTCCTATAACGTCAATTTGACATTTATAATATTTTCAACTCCTAATTAAATTGTACCAACTATTATAACTTCAAATACGACACTTTATTCCTATTATGAAAGTCCATTAACGTCGATTAATTTACCCATTTAGCCATGTAAACTCCGTAAATTGATTTAAAGCATTTCGATAGTCATCAATCCTTTTGCAACACTTTAATCTATTTATTCAATTTAAATTAATTTTAAACCACTCTTCTTAAATCAAACAATTAGAAGAGTAAAATTAAAACTTCGAACTCCATTATCCATCGCCTTAACCAATTGCTTCCTCACCTACCACCTAATATATATATATATATATATATATATATTTATATATAATATGTGTATGAATGTTTTATGAACAAAACATTATGAAAGTCATGCACTGTCACCAAGTTACATATATGCATGTATCATCCTTCATTCACATACATGCCGCATGCATATACATGCATGTTTAAAACAAGACATGCAAATGAAAAAAAAACTTTGGCAACAACAATCATCCATCACGGTTTCTATTGTAGCCGTGTCTATATTTATGCTCACAAACGCACGGCGGTACCATTTTTAAAACACGAGTTATACATGCCCATTTGACTCTTTGCTAGACCGATACATGGTCGTATTTGATAAATTGTACAACCCCTTGTTCATAGTTTCAAATCGTTAAGACTCTGAATATTATTCTTTTTAACCGTACGTTCTCAATTTTGAATCGAAAGATTATCTATTACCCGATCAACTATTTGGCTTGATAAACATGTACATAAATCTCAAATCACTAGTGTAATATTAAATCAAGAATTATAAGGAGTCTCACATTCGTTTTATAGTTCAATCGAGGCTAAAAACGATACGATATTGGGTTTAAACCACCGTCGGTTTAACCGTCGCCGCTCAAGGCGATGACTATTAATCAGTAACCTTTAGGCCGCCATTGCAACCAAGTAACCCCGCCAATCATGACGTTAAGTAGTTTTACATAATAATAAGATGTTATCTTAAACATAAAGTATTACCTTATCGATGCTTGAATGCTTACGAACTCGAACCCACCCTCGATTCGTAGTCTCGTCCTTCCCAAGTTCCCTTTTTTTTCTTTTCACTTGGCTTGAAGCTTTCCCCACGTCCCTCTGTGGAATAGCTTGTATACATACATATATATATATATATACACTCTCAATTGATTGGTAAAAAAAAGGAAGGTGATATATATATATATATATATATAGAGAGAGAGAGAGAGAGAGAGAGAGAGATGATATATATTCCTCCTTCATCTTGCCATATTTCTTGCCAATTACCAATCAATCACTCTAAATTTTGCCACCAATTAATATACTTATTTGATTCTCATAATACAATCCTTCCCTCGTTTTTTTTTTTTTAAATTGAATGGCATTTCAAAAATATTCCACTAGATATTTTTATATCATTTTTTTTAATTCAAATAGTTAAAATATATTTAATCTTCAATATATCACTTATTTCAAATACCCTTAATTTTAGAGTGTTACATCTAACATTCAGATTGTTTATTCAGGATAACAACCGAACAACAACTTATCTATTAGTAAACAAACAACTTATCTGTTAGTAAACAAACAACTATATCAATACAGACAACTATATCCATACAAGTCTTAACAGAAAACAAACCGCACAACCCCTTAGTTAAGTTAAGTCAAGGGTCATTTGGTCATTCTACATCGCCATTTAATTTCTTTTTAATTATATTATATATTACATATTTTATATAAAACCACTTTACCACACCAATACTCCTCCCAACGTTGGTTGATAAGTGTGCAAAAGCGTACACCTTAGCACCCAATTGTTTCTTTATTTCACTTCATTTTACACCTTTCTCAATCCTGTATTAAGTCTTTTAGTCTTGTCTTATGGTTTTACATTTAATAAAGCTAGGATGCA
Organism: Cynara cardunculus var. scolymus; assembly: GCF_001531365.2. Classification (NCBI taxonomy): domain Eukaryota; kingdom Viridiplantae; phylum Streptophyta; class Magnoliopsida; order Asterales; family Asteraceae; genus Cynara; species Cynara cardunculus. The sequence goes on along the minus strand of NC_037528.1, from coordinate 38,833,518 downwards.
GGAATGGTAATGTCTTATATATTTGATGAGTAAAATGTTAACATAAGCATTGTTGTATCAGGTGTACAAGTTGCTGCAACACTGGACGATGATATTGGCACCACAAGGCTCAATTTCGTGAATAATGTGAAAAGTCAAGGTTTTGAAGAAGCATCTCCTAGTACTCCTGGAAGCTAATTTAGATAGATGATGCTCCTGCAAGATGCCTTAAGCATCTTTCCTTTGACCAGTGGTTATTAACCAATGGGTAATAACCCTTTTGGTACTTTTGATTCCCTCCTCCTAGTATAAGTAGTAAGGATAATCCTTTGAACAATAGCGTGGTGTGTGAATTTGTAACCACTGGGAACAATTGTCATCAGGAACAATATGATAACCTGGATTTAAGATAACATTGGTTGAGGTAACCTTTATGTGATTATATATGAATATGTGATAACATGCATGTTTATTTAAGTAAGTGCATGGATCGTGTGTGTGTGTGTATATATATATATATATGTGTGTGTGTGTGTGTATGTGCGTGTGTGTGTGTGTGTATGAATGTGATTCTATGCATATGTGAGAAGGTGTCAAAAATATGTGTGTGCACGTAGGACGACATGCATACATGAGAATTAATTAAAATAAGTGTATGCAATTTTCGTGGTTAAGAAATGATGGGTTTTAAAATAATAAAACTCCACCACCCTAAAGAGTTTTATATTAATAAATCCCATCGCCTTTGTTAAGATATATATAAAGAAGATAAAGATAAACCTTATCTTATCTTTTGGAAAAATCTCTGTAAAAAGGAAAAAGAGTGTAAGGCGATGAAGGTGTTCTTGAGAACTTTTGCATAAAAGCGATTTGAGGAATCTATGTTTACTAGAAGAAGTTGTTGTATGATTAAATCTTCAAGTCTATGCATATTAAGGTGAGTTTTTGATACCAAAATCCTTAAATAATGTTATTTGAAATATATGGTTTTGATGATTGATTTTGATGAAAAATGGTAAACTGTTTTAGTAGTTGAAGTTGAGCTCTATAAATCTGGGTTTTGGAAACTGTTCTTGAGAAATAAAGAAGATTTTGCTTCTTTAAAACAGTTGAGGATAATATCCTATTTTAAGGATTAAAGGAGATTTTGATTTTGAAAAATGATATTAAAAGAACTGTTAGTTCTTAAGTTTCAAAGTTTTGGAATAAAACTTTGAAACCATTATTGGTTAAAACTATAGAGGATGTTCCTTCATGACGGTTGTAACTTAGTTCTGTCTTCGTTTGGAATTAATCTATAGATTTTGATGGTTAAAACTATAGAGGATGTTACTTCAAGACGGTTGTGACTTCGGTATGTCTTCGTTTGGAACTAATCTATAGATTTTGATGAGGAAATAAGGGTGGCATATCAAGGAGAGGTGTACCATAGGATAAGGGTGACATATCAAGGAGAGGTGTACCTTCAGATATAAGGGTGGCATATCAAGGAGAGGTGTACCTTTGGATATAAGGGTGACATTTGTATGTGTGATTGTTATTATAGCTCTTGCTATTATGTCTCTTAAGATTGCAATAGTTTTGAGTTCTTACTTCTTTGTGATTTGAGGACTTAGGAATATTGCTCTTATTAGAAATGATAGTAATGATGTTATTGAGAAGGGGAAAACTTGGCTTATGGCCAATGGATTTGGATAAACTATGTTTTTGACAAAGTGTTTGATTTAGGAGGAACCAAAGAGGCTCTGGTTGTTCCTTGAAAGGAACCAGAGGGGCTCTAGTTGTTCCTCACATAGAACCAGAGGGGCTCTAGGTGATGGTTTGATTATGATGCAAGTCTTTTACAAATCTCTTACTTAAACCAGAGGCTCTATATCTATCATATAGAAGCTCTGTGTCAAAGGATTGTGTTTTAAAAATGTTCATAGGACTTCTTGCTTTTATTTTAACTTAGAGAATTTCTCATACCAAAAAGTCTTAAACAAAGAAGGATAAACCAGAGGGGCTCTGGTTGGTCTTCGCATTGAACCAGAGGGGCTCTGGTTGGTCATGGTTTTTGGGCCACAGGCTCTGGTTAGTAGAACCAGAAGCTCTGGTCATACATAAGCCTTCTATTTCACACTTTTTATACTTGGGAAACCATTTCATCCATCCTATGTACTAGACCTTGTAATTATATGAAGATTAACTTGTAAGGAGCTTTGGTTGGTGTAACTAGAAGCTCTGGTTAGAGGAACCAGAGGGGCTCTGGTCCTGCTATTTGATGAAAATCTTTGTTTGGTCTTTGCAACCAGAGGGTTGCTGGTCTTGATGAATTATGGATTTATGTTTCCATTATGTAAAAAGTTGATTTTAATTAATGTTTTGGTGATCTTCACCTTGCAACTACATGGAAAAAGGGATCTCACTAGACCTTCAGGTCTAACCCTCATTTTGTCTTTCAAATATGTATTGCAGGAACAACCGAGTTCAATGATAATAAAGGGAAAATATAACTTGTTTCCCTAAGTGCATAACTATTAGAAGATCAGCCTATGGATGAGTTTTGAAGTTGAATGTTATGTTGTACAAGAACATGTATTTTGGAATTTTTGAGTTGTGTATTTTGTATCTCAGTTTCTTGTATTTTGGACCTTAGTGGGATAATACATGTATTTATTTGGATGAATTATATGTTATATGCAATGTGAGATGTGGGGTGTTACAAACAAAGCTTAATCTAAGTTTTGGTTCCTTGTTACTTTTTAATTTGCAAGTATTTTTCAGTATTCTTCGTTACTGTCTCTTTCTATAGCAACCTTTCCAGCTTTCTTTACTTTTCGTGCAAGATTTACTTTTACGTCATTTACATTCAGTCATTTTCGTTTATGTCATTTACTTTTAAGCACTTACCTTAGTATGGGTGTTAGTGAAAGTTGTGAAATTACGCTAAGTGTTAGTTGATGTTTGCTTATTAATAGCAAATTATTTCACTATTCACAAATGGTATCAATATTTCATTTAGTAATCTTTGACAAATTGACACATGTTATTTTACTCAGATGAGTTGGACTTAAAATTAAGACAATGCAAATATTTTTCCTAGTTGTGTTATAGAGGCTATAAAGAGTGATCGTAATCTTATGGGTTGGAACTATATGGAAAGAAAAGCAAGATCTATACTAGTTTGAGATTGATGCATCACCAAGTGTACTTCCAACATATGGTCTAATCTGCACTTCGTTGGAAGACCGTTCAATTCAATAGTGTTGTAAAGAGCTATTTGTATAGCAATATTCATTTCATTTCGTTGCTGAAATCCAATCTAATCTTGCATCCATACTATCTTTTAATTATTGTTGCATTTTAATATTTGGTTACCAACTCTCGCAAAGATATTTTCTCTCTGAACCTTTATTGTTTCCAAAAACCTTTTCTGAAATCTCACTTTAAAGTTGACTTTTGTGACTCTCTTTACAATTTAAATCTTTGAGAAACGATATTTGGTATTACTTACCATTGTTACTTGATTTGGACGATACTTGTAAGTCTTGTATACTTGCATGATTTACTTGTCATTATTACCTTTTGAGGGCATAGATTCTTCCACACCATTGACCTATGATCCCCTCCCCCAATAGTACCCTCTTTTTGTAGGTACCTTCACTCTCCAATCTCCAACCTTGCTCCACTACTGTGTTCATCATCGGAAGAGGGAGTTGTGTTCATCGATGGTAGAGGTGAGGGATGGTTCAAAATTGATTTATCGATTTATAGAGGAAAGGGGGGGGGGGTAGTGTTCAGTGATGACAGAGCTGTAAAGCTTTTAGTTTCTTGCAGATGCTGATTTTAATACAAGGGTTGAGTCCAAATACCGATTTACAGCTCCGATTCACGAGAGGAGTTGTGTTCATCGATGGAAGAGGAGGATTGTGTTCATCGACGGAAAGGTTGTGCATCGACAGGAGTTTTATGTTTTTAAGGTTTTTCTTTTTTAAGGCTTTAAAAAGTTGTGCAAAAGCATCACCATAAAATGATGATGAAATATTTTATATCAAAGTAAAAAGTAAAAGAACAAAGGTATCCATGATTTAACTAAAGCTAAGATCAAACGATCCAATCTATGACAATAGTAGAACCATGTTGACCATGCATGTAACTATTTTGTTTGAGGGATCCGATTCAAATTTTCATATAATCGAAGGGACGAAATTTGTAATTTACTGTAGAAAATATGAATATTTAATATAAATTATATTTTTCTTTTTTCACTGAATATCGCGTTTAGCAAATAAACTAGTTAACTATTATTATTATTATTATATTATATTATAAAAATATTTTTATCATTTTTTGATTTTTAGAGAAAATTATATGTGTCATCCTTATAATTTACATGCTATAACGTATTATGTTCCTTTTCTAAAATATTTATTAATGTAGATTGTAGTTTTGTAATTTTTAATTATTATAGTTTTTTTTATTGTACTAGTCATAGATCAATCCATGATTAAGGATGAAAGATTTATAAAATACATAAAAAGGAAAAAAAAAACTGATATGGTTTTGTAGCTGAATGGTTCAGTCATGGGCTAACTGAATAAGCCCATACCAAACAATTAGATATGGCTATACGAATAAGTCATTTGGCTTATACAATCCATTAAATCACAACCGAACAGCCCCTTAAACCTCTAAAAAGATTCACGAACGAGCTTTTAAGTTATAAGAAAACTATCACAAAATGTGATTCCCAATACAAGTTAAGAAATAAAATAAAGCTCAACTAGTGGGAAATTAAAAGAGGAATGTTATTAATACATAATTGGAAGAAACCATACCCATCTTAATATATCAATTATTTTCTATAAAATTACAAAGTTCCCTTTAAATTATTAAGCAGCATTGCATACGTGACATCTTACTGTTTCAGACACACCTGTAGAGGAAAATAAAATTATCCAGCCAAAGAAACATAACATCAGGAGTCGGCTGCTCCTGCTCCTGATCCCGATCCTGCCAAAACAAACAATGTAACATCATTTCCAATAACTATCATCTCTATAAAAAAAAATTAATACATTTAATAAAATATTAATTACCTCTCCTTAACATTTAATTCCAATGCCTCTTACCTCTTATCTAGGGGTGTGCATGAGTCGAGCTTTTAACGAGCTACTCGAGCTCGAGCTCGTTTTCGACTCGGCTTGTTTGAAAACTCGATTAGACTTTTTGAGTCGAGCCGAGCCATTCGATCAAACATTTTGTCGAGCCAAGCATGCTTATATGTTCATAAATTATACAATAACGATATTAAATTATCAAACTCGAGCCTATAAACGAGTTAATCGAGAGTGTGAACGAGCATAGAGCTCGAGCTCGATGATTCAAAAAAAAATCGAGCCCGACTCGAATAACCTACTACTCAACTCGACTTGATCATTTACACCCCTACTCTTCCCTGTGGGAAATATTAAAATATTATTTCTCCCCTCTTAAATATTGGGTTTTAGAGATTTATCCAAATTTGAAGATTTTCACCTTCTCTATACTATATTAGCATACATTATAACATACCTATTCAAGCAAAAAAAAATCTCTAATAACACCAAAACCACTATTTAAGCAAAAAATGCTCTAAGATTCAAGCTTCATATCATCATCATTTAAGTTCTCTTGCAACTTCTTGTGAACAAACCTATATCCAACATATTCTCATATAGTAATCGACAATTTCATTCGTGTGTTTAATCTAGACTAGGAGATAAAATAGTCATTTTTGTTATCCAAACTATATATTCAGCTCAACAAACATACAACAATTTAACTTAATCCACACAAACAGCTTAATCTATCCATACAGGTGTTAATGAAAAAACAACTTAGATGAAGATGAGTCGATCGGGCAACTAATATTCTTGTAAATCTGTGTTCAAGCCGTGCAGGTTCAAAGGTCAAATCTAATCGTACTTGTGGGTTGGCATAATGAATTACAAATGGTGGTCACCCCCGTTTTACTCACCATCTACAAGGTTCCTCGGTATTCAAATACATACACATAGTCTAACAAGTAAGAAGGTGGACATCCTTATAAAATGCGTGACACCCAACTGCACTCGATTTACCTCCCTCATGATAGTCAGGAGAATGTACAGTGTAGTTTCATACCCTTTTTGCAGAAAATACATATATACACACACCAACATGCACTTCTTGCTAAGAGAAACCAAAGTTGACCAACTAGTATTCATCTTGAGTGATAGCCTTAAACCCTAAGGCCTACAAGTTAGAGCAATAACTACAAGTTAAATCGGAACTTAGAAAACAAGACAAGAAGTGAGCACTAACCTTTACGATGGCCATGATCTTCGATCTTAGCAAGTGAAACAGCAATCTGAGCAGCAAGAACGGCATTGTTCTTCACAAGAGCAATGTCTATGCCATATTAAGAACAATCTTCCACCAAAAAAGAAAAGTATAGTAAACAAATATCTCAATCAAGATTTTGCATTTGTTTGCTTTCTTGATATCTCAAATATAAAGAGCGATCCAGATAAAGCAAGGCTCCTTGCCTGCCCTTCCAGCCAAGTTGATTTAAGAAAATATAAAGTTAGTTTAAAAGGATACTTGACTCGAGAGAAGCTCCTCCGGTCAGGTCGTTCACTCTAGAAAGCAAGTAAGGAGTTTCAGCACTGCCCGTAATGCCCTTATCACTGAAATTAAGTAAATTAGACATAGATGCAGAAATATATCAACTACAAGTAGAAGCACAAATAAGTTGATGTTAAATGAGGTTATTTACCACTCGCTCCATCACATAATAAATGTAATTTTTAACTAGGCACACAATTTAATAAAACTTTGACTATATTAATAACAAAGTAGAGGAATCTAGACTAAAATGAATGTTATCGATATTTAGTAATCAGTGTTAATAGGTAAATGGGTAACTCGGAGTAAAACTTCAGAAACATAAGGAATGCAACATATTTTTGAACATCCTAAAAGGAAAAAATCTGTGTTTATTTTTGGGGGCATGTATCATTCATTAGAGATGGTTCTTACCCAGCTTCTCTGAGTGCTGTTTGTATAGCAGACTCTATAACGTTACCCGAAACAGAATGTTCTTTGGGTATAGGAACTGCTATCAGTATGCCCGATTTAAGATCGAGTTTCCTGTTGACCTCTGCGACCAATAATCACAACAAAATAAGCACATTTAATCAATGACTCAGCTGAAGAATGAGAATAAAGTTTGATGGTACTTGCCAATTAGTCGAGCACACTCTTCCGGTGAATCTAGTTGGCATGGTGCCTGGTTTGTCATTGACAAAATGAAGATCTTAAGGAAGGGTACTATAAAGTACACATATTTGTAAGTATAACCAAACATATGAATTTAGATAGCTTGGGAAACAAATGTATCATCATTAAATAGATTTCTGTAATCGTATATCACTTCCATACACTGAAAACATGCTCAAATTGTTCTAGTAACTTGTATTGTATTAATGGAATGTACAGTATAACTTCTTATGAATTCCCAAATAAAATTGATAAGTACTATATCAGTTCTATCATAGATCACTCACCAAGTGGCCTTTGGTCCAGTGGTACCAATCTAGCTTTTACAGCCCTTAGAGGCATAGACTGTGAATTTAAACTCTTCAGAGACATGGGTATGCGAATTTACACTCTTCAGAGACATGGGTATGTGAATTTTGTTTGCCATTCCAAAAGAGATAGGGAAAAGAAGAATCTCTAATCAATCAATACCAACTCTGTATTAAGTTATTTCTCGACATTTTTTTGTTGAAAAGTTGTAGAATATCCAGACACTCGTCCATTACACACAAAATATATATATTTTGGGAAGCAAAATAAAATAGAACTCCTAGGATGATGCAAGGTACACCGAGTAGAACAGAGTTGACGTCCATACCTTGCAGCCACTTTTTTCAGTAAAAAAAGCAGGAAAGTCATCAGTCTTGTAAGAAACAACACAAACTCCTTGAGTTTCCTAAAGCATTAGAAATTTATCGTCAACTGCCACTCTGCCAGCCCAAAATTATGTTTGCTTCTTATGAAAAATAAACATACCATATATTCTAGGGTTTTGGGAATATCTAATATGGACTTCACACCAGCAGATACTACAGCTATAGGAGTCTTTCCAAGCTCAGTAAGATCAGATGATATATCCAGAGCTGAAACAATGCAAGAATCAGAGAGACTTCAACCACTCAACAGTTACAAGCAGATGTATAATTCATGAAGGAAACAGGAAAAGAGCTTTATGCTTTCTAGAGTAGCAGTAACAGACGTCTTTTATGCTACATTAATCAAGTATAGAAGATATTCAACTGAGTAAATCATCACTTTACACTTGATAACAGTGAGGCAGATGGGTAGATTAGTGGTTTATATATATATCGTGTCTGAATAGATTTGCATGCATCTGGAAACAGTTTGGATAATGAGGCATTTTATAGACAGGTCCCAGGAGATTTTGACATGAAAATGGAAAAGTATAGTGTATAGTTTAGATTTCAATATGATCACATTACTTTAACTTGTAGACAAAATATTGTCCAATAATATTCTTAGAAGGAGTCCACTTATAAAAAACTACTGTCACAAGAAAAAAAGAAGTTTGTTTCAAATTTTGACATCAAGATAAAATTGATGTTCCTTACTTACCCATCCTTTTGAAAGATTGGACAAGGACTCATATTATTGATTATTTAATCAAGTGTACATTTATCTACGATGAAATTTGTTAAATTCCTACTCTAATTTGAAGTAGACTCTCCTCTTAGGATGGAAATCAAAAGAGAAAAAAAGAAATCAAAAGTAGAGAGCATAAAATAATAACTGACAGTTTTAGTCATGGCATAAGGTCTATAGTCCCGTTGTAAGACCAATGTCTACGTTCCTTAGTGAAGCTAAATTGTACAGAAGACAAGCAGACAACTACATTGAGTTTCCATCAAAGCAATTAAAATCAAATGAAGTGAAATATCTCAGAATAAGACATATATCAGAAAGCTTACTGGTTTCTCCATGTCTGTGGACTCCTCCAATACCCCCGGTCACAAATACAGATATGCCAACCTGAAGAGAACGAGCAGTTGGGTAATTCAAGCACATATGCATCCAATGTTTATCCCAAATTATTTGGAATAGGCTAAAGGTGAAACCAGAAGAACATCAAAACAGTGTAACCCAGGAACGAGAAAACATAATGAAATGAAGCCACCTAGGGTTACAACACACGAATGATGTCCTACCATGAACTCCTATCTAAGGCTAGCTCCCTTGATATAATGAACTCATGCAAACCTCCCTTCATTAGTTCCTCCTTGGAGAATGTAGCTGGCATCTACCTCTCCTAGCAACCTCTTCTTGGTATAATTCTCTTCTAATCGATGCATTTGGAGGTCTAAATTGAAGATGATCAAACCATGCTGCCTTGAGCCATTTTTTACCTCAGCTTTTCCTCAATTGATGTCACCCCAACTTTCTCTCATACTCATTTCTAATACTGCCGTTCATTTGAGTCTAACGTCTTATGCAAAATGATAGATTATTTTGCCACAAATTTCCTTGGTACTATTATGAGTGCACCACTAAAAGTAAAAGCGATAAAGCTTAAGTTCAAATATGAGCTTCAAGTAAATATATCACATATGTATTTTGTTATGTGTGTGTGTATATATATTTCCCCGGTCACACAAATTGATGTTCATTGCATTTTGGTTTTCAATATGATAGACCACGGTTACACCAAAATTGAAGTTCACTTTGATCTTTAAATATTTAAATTACGAACTATGAAATAATATCTATATGTTATTTGTTAATTTCAGATGTAGATATACAATATATTCAATGCACCCTCATACTCTTATTTCTCTGAAAGCGCTGAATTGCCTTGTATATATCTCAAGTGGCTTCAATAGTACTTGTTCAACACACAAGACTATCAAAACTTCTTGTGATATCAACCACTGTACCCTACAACAAACTTCCTCATCAATCTTCCCAACTCTCTGTAAAACAACATGCAAAATGTATTAACCTGAAAGAGAAAACCAGCAATAGAGCACGCACCATTGAAGCAAAGATCATGGTTGCAGACACGGTAGTTCCACCGCTACTTCTTGTAGTCACCTGCATAGACTAAGAATCAACATCTGGATGTAGAGCTCATCATCTGTAAATGAGTTGAGACTAGTCCTATTGACAGGTCAAGTACAACGTTTACATGGGTTTATTGAGTTTGAGCTTCACACACATAATAGACGAAGTACCACTTTGATGAATTCAATCAACTAAACAATCAAATAAAAATCACAATAGAACCAAACTAAAAGCACTCAAGTAGATTACTTATAGTGCCAAGTAAATGAAGTATCTGAAATATAGAACGCTCAATCTAGTGACTGCTGATTTTAAGGGGAAAAGCTTCAGTCAAATGAGGCTCTAACCGTTACTTGAAACATAGCAGACACAAAGTGAAATTAACAAATGCAACAGAAAGAAGTGAAAAACATGGGGCATAAATGAACAAGGATCTAGACTCGAGGCATACTCACAACATAAGCAATGTCCCTTCGAGATATCTTTCGAGCCTTGGGTCCTAGCTTAGCTAACATCTCCAGTTCTTCAGCACTGAGACCTACAAGTAAAAAACAAGTCTTGCAATACTAAACGGCGAACATGGGAATGAGCTAAAACTTGAAGAATGAAACAGTTAGATGATATATAGCTTAAAATCCACTTCTCGACAAAATGCAGAGCCCAAAAGAGGTGTCCCTCACTAGCCTTCCACCCAGCACAGACATGACCACAATTTCCCTTGATGATAGTTGTTAAAAGCGCGGCGCGCCTAAGGCACGCCTAGGCTCGGAGGCTCAAGGTCTTGGGCTTTTCTAAGTCGAGGCTAGGCATATGCACGAGGCTCACTAAGGCCCTGAGCCTTGGCTGAGGCACCTTGTGGGCCTAGGCACGCATCATAAAGAGTTATTAAATACCAAGTCAAACCCCAATATTAAATAAGTTTTCTCATCTTCTTATCTCCTAGACATCTTAAAAAAAGAGTTATTAAATAGATGAGATAAGTCAAGCCCTATTACTAAATACCCGGTTCTTGTAACTTCAAGCTTATTTCTCTATAAATACCCAGACCTTAAAACTTCTCCCTCATGGCTCACGCTTTAAACCCTTCTCCCTTCTGCCTCTATCAAAGTATTGTTGGTTGCTGCAATGGAGGCTTGTACTTGCTACATATTTGAGTTGTGTGTGTATAAGTTTTCTATATAAGATGCGCCTCATGACCCCTGGATGCCGAAGGCTTCCTTGGGGTAATCTCGTAGTTCCACCCCTTTGCGCCTAAGTGCGCCTTCAGCCTTAACAACTTTGCTCTTGATTAAACCCCAATCAATTGTTATATTTCACAGGTAATGGATAAGTGATTAGTGGTGATTACCTAGTATCAGCACCCAAACACCCCATTGAACATAAAAATAAATATTTCTTGGTTAATGATCAGGATACCCTCAAACAAATTAACATTTCAACTTATTCGCCTCATACACATCTGGTAGAAAAGAAATGTCAAACTGAAATGGACAAAAGTGCAGAAACAGAAGAACCATACATATCACCTTGTTCGTGCATGAGATACAGACTAGCTAAACTTTGTAGAATGTGAGTACTAACAGCGGTTTATTGGGTTTCAGCTATGAAAAAAGTAGGTAATCCTGGAGTGAAGGAGCTCAGAAATAAAAATAAATGGCATCCTTTCACACGAAATTATTTAAAATGTTTGTATTTTCAACTAGATCCTCGGAAGCCACTAAAACCATGACAACGGAACTCATGACACTCACTTAAAAAAATGAAAATTATTGATATGATGCTCAATGACAGGTCGGAATCACTAGAACAACTTTCATGGTCTTATTTTCAATATGGCAGAATGGATGGATGTAAGAAATGACTTGATGGCTGATAGATAATTCTCGAAGAGTCATCTTCTGAGGGATTTGGCCATTTTGCGAAAAATGTGGACTATGAATCCTATAGAAAAATGAATCTTGATGGCTATCAGCACATTTATGTACAGAAATATGGGGCTGTGCTATGCTGGTTGTGGATCACGCCCTCACACTTAATATCATAATAATGCATCTCAGTTGACAACCGGCAAAAAGAATTAAGGGATAATATTAACACCTATGCATGGAATGCCATCTAAAATAGCAATAGTAGCAGGAACAGCTCCATTTTCCTTCAGAATGGCCTCCAGCTCTTTTGCAGTCTCCAAATTCTGAGGATAGGGCATGCCTGACAAACAGGAACAATATAGTTAGAAAGAAAAATGGCAAATATATACAATAAACTGAACAGCATGAAGTATTGCACAGATCTCAATTGCTGGAGCCCCAAACTACCCAAATCTGATGATATAATTGTAATTATATCAGCTCACTTGCTCCCTATAGTCTAAAAGGATGTTCAATTATGTCTTTCTGGTTGTTTTGGGCTTCTCATCCTAGTTAAATACGCAGATCTCACCTCTACCCTGAGAGGGAGAGCGGCTGTTTCCATGACAGCTTGAGCAAAAGTGTGAGTGAAAAACAAGAACTGAATCTAATTAAAAGTGAGCAACAGAAAGAGAAAGAAGACAGAAGGGAGAGGCATAATGAAACGTTAAGAGTGTAAGGCACATAAACACATAAAGAAAGTAAAACACCCAACCCTCCTCCTGGTTAAATACAGTTAGGGGTTATTTGATCTTTTTTGTATCAAGTCCTTTATCTATTAAGCTGTCTATAAGCAATAATTTGTTTGAATGAATTAAGATAAATTGTTGCTTGATTTTTGTCCTGAATAAATAGTTAAAAACAAAAATTACCATTTTAACCTTATGTCTACATAAATCTTGATGAAAATTATTTGTTTGATAAATCTTCTGAATGACAAAAAACAAAATTGTATGAAGTTATAAAAAATAACACAAATTCAATGAGTTCATTACACAATACTTGATAACTTAAAATATATTAAAACAATTAAGAATCATTACTTGATGACAATTTTTAACTTATGCACTTGTTGGTTGGCTATTTATTTTTTAATGAGACGTGTGATTAAAATATGTAGGATCAGCTTAATTTTGGAAAAATTCCTAGCTTAATGCATTAAGATAGGGTGGGTTGTTGTATGATGTTAAGCCCATTTCTTAGTATTAAGTTAAAATCAAATATTTTAATATAGCTTAATCAGTTAAGCTAACCACCCCTTAAGCTTATTAGGTTGAAATCAAACACCCTCTCCTCTAGGCAATTTTTACCTTGTCTTTTTACGGTTCCTTTTCCGGCGACTTTGCTCCATTGAGCAGATCGTTTCCTCCTCTGCACCATCTTACGTCTTCTTCTTCTCCTCCCTCCCACCCTCCCCCTCCCCCTGTTCTCTCCTTGTGTTTGTAGGTGACTCAATGACACTGCCACCATCATAAAACCAACTTCAGCACCACCTCCTGTCCTCACCAAACGTCGCCAGAGTCACCATCCAAAAGCGCCTTTCATCGTCACCAACGTCAGCAGTCTACCGGTGGCATTGCCACCGATGGTATTGTCTCTCTCCTTGTCTGTTTTTCTCCTCTGCCTCCTGCCTCCCTCTGCCTTCTCTTTCTTCTTTTTAAATTGATTATCCCCCCTACTCTGCCACTCCCCTTGCTTACCTCATCTGTATTGCCCCTCCCTCCCTTGCCTTCCCCGATCCTGACCCCCTCTCTCCGCCATGCTTTCCTCATTCCCTGATCCAGACCACCTTCCCCCGTCTTCCCCCTTTTTCTTCCCTTCCCCCTACCTCGTGCCATTGTGTCCTGCCCTGCCCTCCCTTCCCTGGATTGTAATTTGGCTTTTACTACTTTTAGCTTATTAGCTCGTTTTTGTGGGTTTTACAGTACCATAGTTATTGTGTTAGTTATTACAGTCTATATTCATGTAAATTGTTGAGTAATTTCTTTGATTGCTTGATTGTACTTTAAGATATGAAATTTACTTTACTTTGTTCCTATATAGTATTCGGCTTTGTATATCTGTACAGATCGTAATAGTTGTATTGTATTTTATGAGCTATAGTGGTATATTTTTGTATCTAGACTGACACTTTATTTATGCTTTTATGTGCCTTTATAGCTTTCGGTCTTTATATTGTGTCCTAATTTGCCTCGTAACTTCTAGGTGGGTTTTCCTTGTTCGTTTGGTTTCTTATTATTTGTTGTTTTAGCTATATTTATGGTACTTCGAATTGTGTTGTAGTGTGTGTGGTTCCTTGCAAATACATTGTAGGGGAAAGCATAGTTCTTTGAGGTTATGTCTTCTTCGAGGGTCAAGGGGTAGATGGGGAGGGAGGAAGGAGAATAGTTGATCCTAGGATAGGATTCATAAAGGTAGCTTGCATGTGAAAGCTTTGAGTGGCATACTTAAAATTAATAGATATGTTAAGGAAGCAAAAAGTGATCATTGAGTGCATTCAGCAGACTAAGTGGAAGAGAAGTGAACTAGGGAGGGAAACAGGTACAAGTTATGGTATTTAGGACTAGTTAGCACAAGAATCATGTTGGCTAAGGAGCTCAACGCCAACATGGTAGGGGTGAATCGGTGTAGTGACAAGATTATAGCGCTACGAGTAGTGATTATTGGTGGAGATAGTTAAATTCATCTGTGCATACGCATGGTAGGCAGGTTTGGGGAATTAGAAAAGAGGAGTTTCTTGGACTTCTGGATAAACTGCTGAGAGGCTTGTCGGGAATCCATTACATATTTCTAAGGGGTCTCTTTATTGACAATATTAGGGGGTTGCAGATGGATACCGGTGAGCTATTGGGGGTTTGGCTTGGCGGTACGAAACGAAAAAGGTCATACCCTCCTGAATTTCACCATCACACATGACCTTATGGTGATTAACTCTTGCTCTAGAAAGCGGGAAGAGCACCTGCATGGGGGCATGATCTAGGGGTGATTAACTCCTGCTTTAGAAACCGAGAAGAACATCTGATCACCTTTAGAAGCAGGGGCATAGAACCCAAATTGATTATCTCATTATGCATTTGGTATTGCAGAACTTGTAGGGATTGCAAGGTGTTTCCAGAAGAGAATGTGCCTCACAATATAGCTTGTTGGTAATGGACTTGTACATGAGCAAGGGTGTTGTAGAGAGCATGAAAGACATTAGGCCGAGAATCATGTAGGAGAGGGTAGTCTTGAAGTTAGTGAATGAGCAGGGGCCAGATGCAGCGGAAATGTGGAGTAGAGTAGCCCACATTGTTAGAGTTGTGGCCACGGATACACTAGGAGTAGGTCAGCGAGGACTAAGAACCACAAGAACTCTTGATGGTGGAACGAAGACGTACATGCAAAGGTTATGTGAAACAAACGCGTTTTAAGGAGCCCATAGATTGCCAAGAGGACGAAAAAAGAAGTAGGTTAAGGGATTTGTACAAAGAAACAAAGTGAAAGGCGAAAAAGCAATGACTATGGCAAAGGACGAGGCATTGAGATGTGCAGAAGGTTAGATAAAATCCTAGGAGCAGAGCCGTCAAGAATTAGGAAAAGTAAGGACAATTAAGGATGAGAACGAGTGGGTCTTAGTACAGGATGAGGACATTAAGGGTGGGGTACGTACTTTCGTACGATACTTAATTAGGCTAAAAGAAAGAGAAGGTGAGGTAGATGGAGTAAGTATAAAGACCATAGAATCTTTCTTTCTACCGGCAAATTAACATATGATAAGTGAATGGGGCAATAAGAAAGATGGGAAAAGGTAAGATCGTAGGTCTAGACCGGATCCCCATTAAGGTGTGATTGTGTTTGGGGGAGGAGGGGTCGCAGTGGTTACCAAAGCTTTTCAGCATCAAAGTGAGGATTTTAATATGCCTGAAAAACGAAGGCTTAGTGTGGTGGTACCGCGCTATAAGAACAAAGAAGATGTGTGGCAATGTGGTAATTATCATTGTATAAATTTACTCAGCCACCGCAAATGATTGAGGCGAGGATGTGGCACGAAACTAGGTGACGGAGAACCAATTTGGCTTCATGCCAAGGAGGTTGACTATTGAGACAATCCACTTTCTCAAACGCCTCATGGAAAAGAATAGAGAGCATAGTAGGGATTTACACGTGGTGTTCATAGATCTCGAGAAGGCCTATGATAGTGTTCCTCGTGCGTGATTTGGAGGAGCTTGGAAAAGAAGTGGTACCATGGAGATATGTTAGAGCGACTCAGGATATGTACGAACAGACCAGGACTTGTGTCAGAACATGAGTACGTGAGATGAAACATTTCCTGATGGAGATAGAACTACACCAAGGATCGGCACCAAGTCTATTCCTATTTGTCGTGATTTTAGATGAGATTTCCCGAGGGATACTCTTCTAGTGTATGTTATTTGCGGATGACATTGTGCTTATTGTAGAGAGTGAATGAGATTGGGGCAGTAGAAGGTGGCATCGGAAACACATGGAATACGCATTAGCAACTCTAAAACCGGATATGTATGGTGCAATTTCAACAAGTAGTGTATTGACAAGGGCATAAGTCAACATTGGGGGGCAAAGGATACCCTAAAAGAACAACTTAAAATATCTAGGCTCCTTAATTAAGAAGGAGGCAAGGTTAAGGATGACATGACGCATCCAATAAAGACACAATGGTTGAAGTGGAGGGCTGCTACGAGGGTGTTGTGTGACAAGAAGGTCATGCTAAAACTAAAAGACCAGTTTTATAGAGTACCCATCAGGCCAGCTCCTCATACGACTCAAGAAAAAATTATTCAAAGTTTTATTTACGAACAAATTATAACAAATAGGATAGGAATTCTTAAAATAAATTGGCCTACAATTTTACTCTTATTAATTTAGCGCCCTTACTGAAATATAAAAAATCATTTGTACTCATAACTCAAGTTGAAGAATTCTCAAATATCTTTTTCCCTAAGATGTTCTTCTATTAAGTGGTCTTTAACCCCTACAGGTCGAAGTGTTGGGCGGCAAGAAGGCCCATGAGTGGAAGTTGTTAATTGCTGAATTGTGGATGCTAAGCTACACACATAGTTAGACCATGTTTGGTAGGATTTACAGAACGTATTTCGAGCCAGATTGGGAGATTCGGCCAATCAAGGATAGGTTGAGAGAGAAATAATGCAATACTTTGGACACCATCATTAGACACTTAGCGGCTCCAGTGAGGAGGGTAGAAACTGTGACGATCAAAGGTGCAAGGAGTGTGGGCCACCAAGGGGATGTGGTTAAGCAACTAAGGATAGACATGGAAGCCTTAGGCACATCGGAGGTGATGACCTAGATGATTTTGTGGAGACGCGAGATTAGAGTAGCGTAGTAGGGAGTGTAACCTATATAATGTAGCTAGGCTATGCATGATGAAGGGCGCTAAAGAGGTAGGGCCGTGGGTAGGGAATTGGCTTACCATGTCTTGTTGTCTTATAGACTTACGGTTGTTGCTCCTTTGCACCTGCGTTTGTTTCTTTGGTGCAACTTGCTTTTCCCTAGCCTTGATCTCCTTTTCATATTTAATTGTTTAGCCTTTTCGGGCAAGCTTTTTTTGCAAGCCAGGAATATTCACAGAAACAACTACTCTATTCCTTGTGATAGAAGACAAATCTACATACATCCCACCTCCGGATAGGATATATTGGGTTTATTTGGTTTGGTTTATTGATTACACATCTACACCAAGCATAATTTATCATGTTATAAATCTGATATGATAGGTCTTGACATGTGTTCTCCTACCGGATAGAGCAAGCAATCAATCTCAAACTATTTGATTATGCTAAAAATGAACCCAAAAAAAAATCACAAATCAGTAAATCCAGAAAAGAATACAAAGAGGTGAATCCCTTAGAATTCATGAACATGAATGAGGCCCTTCCAAACAAACACATATCTAAGGTCAACTATAAATTCAACTCTCCCAACTCTCTATAATACATCCAACAAGCCAATTTTCACCAACGTCTACATTTCCTAACGACCTCCTCTTGGTACAAGTCTCATCTTCCAATTGTCAAAAGCCTATATTGAAGATGACCAACCATCTCAATATGTGTTGCCTCAACTTCTCCTCAACGAATGTCATCCCAACATTCTCCTGCCAAAAAGAATCCTACTTTATATCTATGAACATACATCGACTTGAAAATTTGAATTTTTGCAAGTCATATTGTGTGTGCATGCATAGTATTGTTCCTTGCAAATACAATTCATCACAGAAGTAGTCAAGTAGCTCAGAAAACGGTCCATACATAGTGTTGTTCTATGTCATATACTATATAATATAATCCAAAACCAAAAGCTACCATCATTCCCTTTGAACCATAGCTTCTTATTGATCATTCGGCGTATAAATTGAGGATATGTGAATATCTATATAAAAAACCAAGTTATACCATGAGATATTATAGTGGACTCCAGAGCAACAACCGCTTTCCCATTTGATAAAGCCGTAGAAACATCATGAGAGATCTTAATTGTCCCCGGAGCCGCATTCTCATTTCCACCCTAGTTGAATAACGAAATTGCAAGGAAAAAACGAGTCTTAAATTATTACACAAGTCATTGAAAATTATCATAAAATCGAAAAGTAATTTGCAGAATACATAATCAGACACGGTGATTATGTAGGAGAATGCAAATAATTGCATTAACATTGATAGAAGTTTAGGGCTAGATCATACGTGTTTTGAAGGTTGGCGTAACTTTGTTTGTTTTGTTACCTTGGTGCCTGATTTTGTGATGTTGAAATGACGATGGAGGTTGACCAGCCTTGAAAAGGCGTTATGAGCCATTGCAGAAGCTCCCCGACGAGAGTTGTGAAAAAATTTGCAGTTGCCACCGCCTGGTGAATCCTCGCTACTTTGGCGTTCCCTTTCTTCTTCTAGTATTCAATGGACGTCCAATAATGAAGGGGAAACGATGGACCAAGTTATTACCAATATTTGATTGTTTTAAATCGTTTATGGTGGATTAAATCTATATATAAAAACTTGTGTTTTTATCAATTTACACGGGATGGTTAAATTTGAGACTGAAATGCACCGGATTAATCCTTGTATCATGCATGATTCGTGTGTAGGTTTGAAACTAAAAGATTATCAAGGGGTTTAGATTATTTGTTACACTTCTCATGTTAACCCTCTTCTTACATGATCTTTTTACTTTAAATGTAAAATATTAAATATATAGAGATTATGTTTAAAGGAAAATCGTAAAAAATGAAAAACTAATGAATAACCAATCATCGGTATGGGTATACAAGTAATTTATTAGACTGAATGTACTTTAAGTGTAATTAGTATAATGTAGAGGACACTTCCTACGTAATTAATATCTCTATATAGAGAGAGAGACTGATTGTAATTAGGTTATATATGCAATCAATACACAAAACCCTTTTGGTTTATCTTAGTACGAGAGCCAAGTTACCAAAACCCTACCCTCTTGGTCACGCCACTACAAGGATGATCGTCCGTTGCGGCCGACGCCGCTATTAATCTGACCGTCCACTTCACCCTTCTGTTAATCTGACAGACCGCTATCGTCATCGCTACTAGAATCTACCGTCCGCTGCCGTCGTCGCCACTGCTGCTAGAACCTTAATTTTTCATTTTCAATCTTCTTTTCTTTTACGGTACATTACTACATCATGGCTAAATTGGCGACCATTGCCATGTCTACGGTTGTATACATAATCAATCACATGCCTTCGCAAACCTCATCAAACAAATCACCGTTCAAACATCTTTTCAAACGATCTCCCAATTGATCTTTTCTTCGGGTCTTTGGTTGTCAGTGCTTTCCCCACCTTCGAGTGTACAACCATCACAAAATTGACTTTCGATCGACCCTTTGCATCTTTCTTGGCTATAGTCTTTTCATCATGGCTATCGTTGCCTTGACCTGTCGACCGAGCGTTTATTTAGCGCTCGTCATGTTCACTTCAATGAAGACCACTTCCCCTTTGCTATTCCTATTGTCCCCACTTCCAAACCTACATCATCATGTCCTTGCACCTCCCCGATATCACCTCACGTGGTAACCGACAACACTCCACATGTCGTTCCATCTCCTATAATACCTGATCCGCGTAGTTCACTACTTACTTTCTTGCCCATCTCTAGGTCTTCTCCTGAACCCACTTCCCCTTACACCATGATCCAGATACCAGTGGTTCATCTCTATTATCATCCACTTCCTCATCTCCATCACCACCACCACCTCCTCCTCCTAGACAATGTCCTCCTAACCCTCGGCCCAACCCCAAACAACAGGTTCCCTTCAATCCCTCAGCTAATCTTACCACCACCTCCCCTATACCTATTGAACCAATCTCATTTACCATTGCCAAGAAATATCTTGAGTTCGTCAAGCTATGGTTAAGGAGTATTTCACTCTTCTTAAAAACGGCACGTGGTCTCTAGTTCCTCATGCTTATGATTCTAATATTGTTGATTGTAAGTGGGTTTACAGGATAAAATGGGAGAAGACAGGTGCCATCACTCGTTACAAAGCGATCCTCGTCGTAAAAGGTTTTCGACAACATGGCATTGATTTTCACAAAACCTTCAGTCCTGTTGTCAAGACCACTACCATCGGGGTTGTTTTATCACTTGCGATTTCTCAAAAATGGTCACTCAGGAAACTTGATGTTCCAAATGTTTTTCTCCATGGCCACCTTACTGAAACAGTCTATATGAAGCAGCCTCCAGGATTTATTGACCGACAAAAATCAGATCATGTTTGTCTACTCCATAAGTCCATTTACAGCCTCAAGCAGGCCCCACGAGCTTGGTTTCACCGTCTTTCCAAGGCTCTTCTTACCCTTGGCTTTGTAGGCTCCAAGACTGATCATTTACTGTTTATTTCTAGCCATGCTGGCACTCTTTTATACACCTTAGTATATGTTGACAGTGTTAGACCCCATAACTCATATTTGTAAAAGTAATGAAAAACAAGTGTGAAAGAGCAGAAGGCCGATGGAAGACTTCCAGGCAAAGACCAAGTGTCCAATACAACCAGAAGGCCGATGAACGACCAGAGGTGCGATGAAATGCACATCTCCATAACCCCTCTGGTTACCAACACTTGGAGTTTTCCACGACAATTCAACCAGAGGCACCCGATGAAGAAGATATCAAGACTTGGTTGAACAAACGCCCCATAGAAGACAGCTGGAGATGACAAATCGATAGCTGGATTCTCCAAAGATTTACTTTGCTTTATTTACTTTCCATGTCTAGATAAGCTTTTCTTTCCATAAGAGATTTGCTAAATATCTTCCATAGATAGCAATCTCCTTAATTAGCTTTCTAGTATAAATAGGCATTAGCTCTCTTGTAATCTTTTACGCTTTCCGACTAATCATTTGAATAAAGTGAATCATTCAGCACTCAAGTATATTCTTGAATATTCATATATGTGTTCTTGAGTGTTCTTCATTTTATTCATTCACACGACATATTTAGGTTATTCAGGGATTAAATATGAGTGTCATTGAGAGATCTGGGGTCAACAGACATCATTATCATCATGGAAAACTATAGTGTTGCTATCGACGCCATCGTTCAAGAATTGGGCTCAGCTTCTGCGATAAAGGATCTAGGCCCTCTAAACTACTTCTTGGGTATTGAGATCGTCCCTTAAGAACCAGACATCATCCTTTCTCAAAAGAGGTACATTTTGGAGCTCTTACAACGAGCAGACCTATCAGACTCTAAGCCCATGCCTTCCCACATGACCTCGTCTTGTTCACTATCTTTAGCTGACAGTTCTGCTTTTTCTTACCCAATTAAATACAGATAGCTCATTGGTGCTCTTCAATATGTTATTCTTTCTAGGCCATATATTGCTTTTGTAGTTAATAAAGTGTGTTAGTTCATAGATGCCCCTACTGAATCACATTGGTATGTGGTCAAACAAATTCTAAGCTATCTTCGGGGCACTGTTGACTGTGGCTTACTCATTCATCAAGCATATACTTTACCTCTCCAAGCCTTCTCCGATGCCGATCAGTCTTTCCAAGCCTTCTCTAATGCTGATTTGGTTGGGTATCTAGATGATCGTCAGTCCACGAGAGTATTTGCCATCTATTTGGGTCTAACCTTGTATTTTGGATTGCTCACAAACAATGCACTGTTTCTCGATCCTCTACTGATTTGGAATACAAGCGCTGGCTGATACTGTAGTTGAACTTACCTGGCTTCAAGCTCTCTTTCATGAACATGGCGTTCATGCCCCATCAGCTCCTATCCTATGGTGTGACAATCTAGGGGTAACCTATCTATCAGCCAACCCAGTCTTTCATGCAAGAACAAAGCATGTGGAAGTTGATTTTCATTTTGTCAGAGAAAAGGTTGCTCAAGGAGACCTTCGCATACAATTCATTTCCACAAAAGAGCAGATTGCTGATGTTTTCACGAAGCCGTTGCCGACTCCTATAATCTTACGATCTATGCTACAGGTTGTTACCCGTCCTTAACTTGTGGGGGCGTATTAGACTGAATGTACTTAAGTGTAATTAGTATAATGTAAAGAGAACTCCTATGTAATTAATATATCTCTATATATAGACTGATTGTAATTAGGTTACATATGAAATCAATACAGAAAACCCTTTTGCTTTATCTTAATTTGTCCGGTATGCATGTCTGCATAAACCAGAAAACAACTTTAATTACTTGTATGTAAATTTACATAACGTATAGATAAATGGTTATTAAAATGTTTCTTAGATTTTGGATACACGAACCAGGAAACGTCTTTCATTAAAGTTTGTGGACACACAAATTTATCTCAAATTAAATGATCTTAAATATAATTAAAGAACAAATTATATTATTGGCCCATCTGGGTTACATATTATAATTTCGTGGGTTGTTTTCTAAATAATTATGGTTTTAGTCTCTATATTATGCATTTTATAATGCCTTAGGATACAATCCTTTTCGTCTCCCCCATTTTCTCTATTGAAGCAATTTTAGTAGTTTTTATCTCTCAAATTAGAGAGTAAGGAAGAAAAATAAGAGTAAAATGATGAAAAACCCCTTACATGAGGGGCATATGACTGACTTAATGGAGCCTCCTCTAACACTGTTAAGAGGAGGACTAGTTTGGATTTCAGAACACGAAAAATAGACCACTATTTTATAATTTTTAGGGACTAAAACCACAAGCCAGCCATAGAAAGGGGCAATAAATGTAATTCACTCTTAAGAAAATTATCTAAAAACAATACCTTGTTCTCTTTAATTTGATACTTATATTGATATCCTTTTTTTTAATTCTACCCAGTTTCTAAAATTTCAATCACGAGTATATTCATACAATATTTTTATTGTGTTATACAATATTTACAATGTATTAATACATTTGAACTTATAAAATTAACTCATAATGAATTGATAAACATGTTCAAATACAAGATAAGCGATAAGCCCTACTAATACAGTAAAATATTCCATAAAAACTGATAACCAACAGAAGACCTTCTCTCTAGATATGGCAACGATATGTATACAAGGTATGTCAATCCCTGTCCTTATCCCATCAATGTCGGGGAATATGATTGCATCCCTATTCCCATCCTTAATGGGGAACGGGGATCGCCAAGATGGAAGTGAGAATTTTTCCTTGCCTAATTTTGTGATGATTTTTAGCCTTTTCTTCTATTTTTCCTTTTTTTTTTGAAAAAATATAAATATACCATATATGTCTAAAAACTTATTAAATTGCACGCCCACATTTTTTGCTTTCATCCTAAGGTAGTTCTCTTAAGTTTATGTCCCCTTAACATGCCTTTCTTATGTTGTGAGGTGGACATTGTCTTCGCACTATGAGGAGTATGTGAAAAAATCTGGGCTCTGTGTCACCCTTGTGGGAGGGAACAAAGCTGGAAAGTTTGACTCATCAAAAGGATGCGGGGTATCCTCATGACAAAGTGGTCTGAGAGATGTTTCTTTGGTTTGGCTAGATACAACATATACCAAATCCTTACCACTTCTTAAAGTCACGACTTTGACATGTTTTTTTAATACCCTTAGGGGTTATAGTGTCACTAGGCAAAGTTTTAGTTGTCTACGCTTTAGATCGACAACAAATTTTCCAAGTTGCATAGGCTTGGTTTATAAAATCTTTAAGCAAATATTAGATTAAATCATTGCCTTTCGATTTTGTGTTGCCTAGGAGCGTGAGATTGTAAGGATTGCCCACTTTGTACATGTGATAAGTACCTTGATGGAATCCTGAGGGTTTTTGTGGTTGATTTGGACCTTGGCTTGCCCCAGGGGGTTCAAGTCCTCGATTTTCCAACCATGAAATTTTTGGATGGTTCCTCCAATTTGAGTTGTAGGTTTGAGACTATGAACTATTCTTATAATGGTTCCCTAGTGTTAGTCACATTTATGCAACCCCAAAAGGCTACAGTAATTAGGAAACCATGTAAGTGTATATGTTATCCAATATCGTCTTAAAACAATTAACAATGGTAAGAATACCAGATATCGATCCACAGGGACAGAAAAGTAAGGATGAAAAGTCAAACTTAATGTAAGATTTCCTGAAGTAAAATGGAAGCAATATTTTTAAGAGAGTGGGTAACCAAATATAGAAATGTAACAATAATTAAAAGATGGCATGTGTATAAGATCAGATTGGAATTTCAGCAAACAAAGTGTAGTGAACTATTGCTACAACATTACATGAAACTTTTACAACAATAACTTTCTACAACACTACTGAATTGAATGGCCTTATTTAGAAGTGCATATTAGACCATATGTTGGTAGTACACATGGAGATGTACAAATCCAAGTTTAGTACAGACCTTACATTTCTTTTCATATAATTTTGCAACCTCTAAGATTGTTGCAGCTCTTTATAGCCTTTATAACATAATTGACAATGACATTTCCGTTGTCTTAATTTTAGCTCTAATTTATATAAGTAAAATAACATGTGTCAATTTTTTTTAAAGATTAGTAAATGAAATGTTAAGTCCATTAGTAAATGGTGAATAGTGAAGTAAATTGCTATTGCAATAACAATCATCCACAAAACACATGGTATAATCTTCCAACCTTTACTCACACCCACACCTGGGTGTTTAGCCTGATATAACTGAATTTAAATGCTAAAAAGTAAATGACTTAAATGTAAATGACATGAATGTAAAGTGTTGAAAGGTAAATGTGCAGATATTATAAAGTGAAAACAGTTGTTACGACAACTGGCAGTAGTGAAGAACAATTGCAAAATAAAAAGTTTTCAAATAATATTAAAGTACTAAGGATGCAAAGCTTGTGAGAAGCTTTGGTCTAGATAAGATACAACATAAACAAGATTAACTTCCTTATATAGTCCAAAGGAGGACTTTAAGGAATTTTTAAGGTACATGTTGGTATTATTCAATGGTAAATAACCAACAAAAGTCAACACCTACAATACTAGACTAGTAAGGCATCTTAGCAAGACATCTTTAGGGCATCTTTCTTCCATCACTAGAGTATTTTTTTTTCTTCCTCAACTTGAACAAAATCTCCCTAACATAACACTTGAAACTCAATTGAACTAGAGATGCCCAAATTGGTCCCAGTCCCGATTACTATTGTTGTAACCAGTCCCGGTTGAAATCTTCAGGCTCGGTTAATCTTACTTGTAACCGATTATGAGAATCGATCCGGTCCCGGGCCGAGCCCAAACCGGTCCTTTGTATTTTTTTTAAATTTGATTTTTCACATACTCTTTTTTGAGATTTTTTAATAAATACAAAAATGTTATTATAATACACTTGAAAAAAATACAATTGGGTCAATCAAATACACTTAAAAATACGTTTTATTACAATTTTATGATTTTTTTTTCATTCAAATACACTTAAGATGTTAAAAAATACATTTAAAAATACATCAATGTAAATATGTAATCCTGAAAAAGAGTTCCTTCATTTTGAAGTTTAAGAGAGCCTCAACGTCATCAAGGTCGTTAATGTTGGGTTCATCATCATCTTCAATTAGTGAGTAAGTGTCGTCGGTATCGGTAGTTGGCGACGTTGATAGGTTCATGGTGTATTAGTTTTCTTCCAAGATTTCTTCCACATCTTCAAGCTCCACCTCTAGTGATGTCATATGTTGAGTTCTTTGATTTCTATCTACATAACCCTTCAAGCATACACAACACTCCACGGACTTCGGGCTTAATCTTGTTCGCCGCATCGAAATAATCATGCCACTAAGAGAAAAGGTGGACTCCGAAGTTATGGTACTAGCTTAGATTGTTAGTATATTGCGGGCTATGCATGCCAAAAACCGGAAATTGATGTTGTTTCTGTTTCCACCATTTTGATAAATCAATATTTTCAAAATCTTCGATATTCAAAAAGGAATTAAAATTAGTACGCATGTACATAGTTAGTTTACCCAAATCGGTATCAAATCTAGATTTTTTACTCGTTTCATTTTGAACCTTGTTAAATAAGTTAGTCATTAACTACTTCCGGTCTTGGAGATGAGCACTAGAACTAGAACCTGAAAATAAACGACTTGAAGAGCTTTGTTGTTCATTTCTTTTGCCAAATTTAGTTTTTTAATGATCAAATAAATCGCTAAAGTTACGATTAAACAAACGTATTAGTCCTTTGGAAAAATCAGTATTGGCAGACATATCTAAACCAAAAGCCAAACATATACTTTGTTGGTCCCTTGAGGGTCTACAAGATAAGTAAAGCAGTTTGTAGAAGGAGGGGGGGTGAATACAAACATAATATTTTTAAATTTAAAATGTATATTGATAAAAAAGGATCAATACAAATTTTACAAGACTGTTTGCGGAAAGATAAGGTAAGAAAACCTATTTAAACAATCTTTGATTACACACAGATTCTTAGCAAATGAGAAAAGAAATGCTGTAAGAAAAGTTCCTTTACTTAAACTAGAAAATGCTCAAAGTAAGAATTAGGTTTAGCGAGTGAGCTGCGCGCGCTCTGCATGGAGAACAAACACTTCTATTTATACCCAGTGCATTAAATGTTCATTTAATGCAAAATGATAGGGTTAGAGTATGTGTCAAGCCTTAAGAGGAAGGTTTGTCATTTGCTACAGTGAATAGCACAAAAAACACTATTCATGAGCAGACATCCTTACCTAAAGTTGGTGGGCAATAGAGTCAACTAGTCGGCTCCATACCGTACCAACGTTTAGAAGGGTATGGGTTTGTCCTTTGTGTGTATAAGGACAAGACAACAACAATCGTGCTAAGCAAGCTTCATTTGATCATTGAATGCTAGAATAATCTGGAGGTCTCTTCAGCATTCGCTGAGGCTTGAGCAGTCTTCACACATATGTAGACAGGCTTGTAATTACTGAGTACCACTTCAGATCACATACTCGCCCGTCCCTAATCTTTAGTTTCAGTCTTCAACATTAGCTGAAGGTTTTTTGGTGTGAGTGTTGTCTTCTATAAGTATCGCTGTCTCTGATTGAATTAGAATACAAGTTCCTCAGCTATCACTGAACAGGCTCAGTGATGATCGCTGGAACTGAAAAGACAGAAACATAAATACAACGTATAAGTGAAAAAGGATTATCATCAAATCACTGAGAGAGAGGATCAACAATCTCCGTCTATTTGATGATAACAAGAAAACATAAAGAAAGTTGTCTTATCAAATAATAGTAAGGAAAAGTTACATATAAAGTACATGTCCCCTTTTACTATTTTCGGATCTTTTTAAGTGAGTCGGTCTCAGCTTGAGAATTTTCCTTAAGTTATATCTAAGAGAAAATTACAAGTATGGAAACTGAAACTGAAAGCTTATTCGCTGACTTAGAGATTGTTAGTGAATGTAAAACGTAACACTGGAACTCATAGACTTGTGTCTCTATTATTTTTTTTAGGGATTTTTTTTCAGTGAAGTACATAAAATACTCATTTTATTATCATTGATAATATTACAAGTATTACAGTACATGTCTAGTGCTTACAGACTATAAGAATAATCACTGAAAGTAGACATAGTACAAAAAGTTACAAGGAAARGTAGATTGTTGTTACAAAGAGAAAACTATTCTAGAACACTTAGATCTATGTAGCTAGGTACATCTTCACCAAGGTTTCTTCGACGTAGGCATTCCCTTCGTATCTTCAGATCGATGACTTTTCTAGGCATGCTATCATCTATCCAAAGCAAGAGGTAAACCAAATGACTCATTGGACATAAATGTAACTCTGACATTCTCTGAAATCTGACTTCACCTGCATAGTCAAGGAATATAACTCCTAACTCAGGTTTAAGATGCACAACATTGGGTGTATATGGACCCTTATCTGGCAAGTCAAGATTCTGCATAGAAATGTTTGTACTCTGGTGACCCTTTAGGACTTTATCTAAGGAGAACTTTGTTTCATGTTCGTTCCTTAGGAATGGTCCATCATTAGGATCAGATAGCTTGAGTCTTCCCACCTTTCTTCAGAGATGGCCTGTCAGGGACCGCGACATACCTGGACATCCTTTTTATGAGCTCGTTGATGGTGTCCTCGATAATTGTCTTATGTCTCGACTTGGATTGCTGAATGGCTTGCCTGATCTCCATCCATTCGCTGTATCCATATTGGCCAAGGTAGGAAGGGTACTCGGTGATGGCATCGAGATTGTCCCTGGTAATGAGCATTGGGACTAGTTTTTCACCGTCTTTTGAACGTCCGCTGATGCTGACGTTGATAATCGGGCGGGGACTGATTCTCTTCTTCAACTTTGCTTCGCTCCACCGCTTGTCCTTTTCTACCAGCTTCAGGTTCTTCTCATGCTCAGCTTCTACAATAGAAAGAAGTTTAGCCTGGGCTTGGACAACATTCACCTTTTTCTTGGACTTTCTCTTGGAGAGGACCTTCGCAGCTAGTGACTTGGCAAGCTTTATGCCATCTTCAGTCTGCTTCTTCTGAAGCTCTAGCCCTTCTTCAGCCCGCAATGCCTCGAGTCTTCCAGCTTCAGAAAGGAAGTCGAACTCAGCACCACTAGAGGTACGAGAGGAATTTTTACTCGAGTCATCTGCTGGTCGGTAGGAGCACTAGAGATAGGGTGATCAGGGACCCACTCTAGTCGATTGCAGGTGGTTGATGGAATTTAAAGTTGATACTTTGAAGTGATTACTACCTGAGAGGTAGAATCTTCAAATAAAGGTTGTTGAGGGATATTGAACAATACCTTCAAGTTTCCTTCTTCAGCGACAACCTTGCCTTTAGACTTAGGGTCCTGGTTCCCTGATGGAGTAGATTCACCTTTCCTTTGCTTCCTCTAGGATGCAGAATCCCTGAGGGTGACTCCCTTGGTGGCGGTTGATGGCTTCTAGTACTTGATGGTAAAGTCATCTTCATCATCATCGTCCTCGTCACCATCTAGGTCACTTCCGGGGCCTGGAATGGTAGATTCATCATCTTCATTGTCATTATCTTCGTCGTCATCATCATCATCATCATCATCATCACCAGCAGCGATGATGGAAGGAGCATCATCTCTAGGGATGGCATCGACAACCTCAGCTGAAACAGCTTCGGTGGTTGGGATTACAGGAGCAGCAACCGCTTCAGCTCTAGGAGCCTTAGCTTCAGCTTCAACTATAGCTGATCCTAGACCAATAGCCGCATAAGGAGCAAGAATATCATCAGATGATCCACCAGCATCGAACCTCATCTCCCCCTCTCTGGCTAATACTTGAGAGAATTTGTCAGAGAGTTCGTCCAAGCGCTGACGCTGGAGAACCATTACCTCCTCTAGCCTTGATAGAGCACCGGCTAGAGTTGTCGTTGCCTCATGCGTCTCATAGAGCTGGGCATGATCATCGGCATAGAAAAAAGGTGGGATCACTGGAGCTGGTTGACGGACAGCATCTAGGATATGCTGAAGAAGTCCAGTCTGCTGAACGGCGATAGCCTGAGCATCGTCAGCCCTGCTGGAGAGAGCAACAATGGCGTCGGTATTGGATTGAACAACTTCTTGGAGAGTCAGGAGGTGACTCTAAACTTCTTGAACGTCCGCCTGGATAGCGAGGAAGCTCGCATCAAGGTCAGCCTGGCGGGGCATCTCTTGGTGGACTTCGGTTATCCTGCAGAGAACGAAATCAACAACAGGGAGGGAAAGTTTAATATCAGATGTCATATCATAGTCATCATCAAGTTCGTCATCCCCTCCATCCTCTTTCTCGCCCCCATCCTCTTCCTCTCCCTCAGCATCAGGCTGATGCGTAGAAGAAGGACCTGCAAGAGAGGAAGTGTG
The DNA here is from genome assembly GCF_001531365.2 of Cynara cardunculus var. scolymus. Taxonomy (NCBI): domain Eukaryota; kingdom Viridiplantae; phylum Streptophyta; class Magnoliopsida; order Asterales; family Asteraceae; genus Cynara; species Cynara cardunculus. Next base: position 38,803,206 of record NC_037528.1, on the reverse strand, counting down.
AGCAAACAGCTCAAGGTTAGTAGAAATGAACGGGTAGGAAGATGAAGTACCTGAGGGGCCATCAATGACATCCAAAAGATTGTCACTGGCGTGAGCAAAGATGTCATCGAGAGGATGGACATTTGTATACTGAGGAGTGTCGAAAGGAGCAACCTTAGGTCCAGTGGTGTGTGTCTCAGTATCAGGGAGGACAGACGCTGATACATCATCGACATGTGTAAAGACCAAAGAAGGAGGAGAAGAGAAAATGGTTAAGAAGAGACGTGGGTGTTCAGCGATGGTGGCGCTGATATTCACACCTTTAGCGATTTGGGTCATTGAGGCAGTTGGGGTAGGTACCACGAATACGACAGTGATGAGAGAAATCACTGAAGAGTTAGGTGGATTAGCTAAAGACGCCTCGGGTGTAAGGAGAGTTTCAATAGCTGAAACCTTTTTGTTAGGACTGAAAATCAGTATTAGATTGTATTCGCCTTGAAAGTTAAATATTGTCTATAATTGTAAAAGTCATCGTGTTTGACTTTTCTTAGACAGGTTTGACTTTGACTATGTTTAGATGTTTGACCATATAAATAAGAGTTTTTCTTGTAATTGCTGTGAGAGAGCTTTATTGTAATATACATTACGAAAAGTGAGGTTTGACCAGATTTATGATGTTGACTTTCTCTCTCTATCCTCATATGAATGTTCTTGAATGTTTATATCAAATCTGCCATTGTTATGAAGATTACATGAAGTTGATCAGTAAAGAGGGACACACAATTGGTATCAGAGCAGAAATGCAAGAAATCAGAAGAAAAGATCAATAGATTTGAAGATCTTTGAAGATTTTTTTTAATTTTTTTAGAGTTCTTCATGTTCTTCATTTTTTTAGAGTTTGATCCGATTTTTTTTAAAATCTTGTGTTTTCGTGTTAAAATCATGATCAAAATGTTCAGAATTGAATTGTGAATCTTTGTTATTCACAAACTTTTGTGATTTGATCATCGCATATCAAGATTTAATCGGTTTTTGTGTTTTAATTTTTTTTTCGTGTTCTTGATTTTTTTAAAGTCAGTGTTTTTGATCCATTTTTTAGTTAAATTTTTTCTATTTTTGTGTTTTTGATAGTTTTGATCTGTTTTTGGTCTTTAGATTAAATCTGTTGAGTTAAATCATTCAAAATTCAAGAGGCCCATTTTGGTTTTGGCCCAACAGACAATCTATATCTTTCTTTTTCAATCGATCAACCGGATTCTTATTCGCACAAATCAAAAGGTACAACTTGCACAAATCGGTCAGCCGGATTCATAAATCGTTCAATGATTCACAGCCAGATTCAAGGACTTTCATTCGGATTTCTTAATCGTTAAGGTAAACTTGAGCGGACATTTGACCGGATTCGATTAACTAGTGACCGGATAAGTGACCGATTTATCTAAATCGTTCGATTGGCTTGATCGGAGTCCACTTTATCGCCTGGCATCACAGGTAAGTCATTCATCCTCAATCTCAGGTTAAGGCACACCATTTGAGCGGACTTGTCCGTGTCCGGATAAGTAATCGATTGATTGGGTGATTGTTTTGTGAAAAAGACTTGAGCGGACTAATGACCGGATATCTAAATCGCTGACTAAATTGTACATCTCGTGAGCGGATAAGTGTCCGGATTCACACAACTCTTGACCGGACTATGTTAAATCGATTGAAGGTTGTCTGAACTAAAGTTCCCGTATTGTTACTCATCTGGTGTTTGTGTCAAAAGGGATTTTCATATAATTTTCTTTTAAGCTTCAAGGATTGTGAGCGGAGGTAGTAGAACAGTTCCTGTATTATTACTGTATTACAAGCTACACAGGTTTCTCTGTTAAAATCTCTCATATTAGAAGGATACTGTGTTGAGCAGTTTAGCGGGCTGTATAGTGAGCAAATTTCAGACTGTTCTAAGTTGCAGGCTTAATTTGGACAGGTTCATATCAGATTGTGCAATATGGAAGCTGATGGTAGAGTTCTCTAAATTGGATAGCAGCCTGTTTAAATCGCTCAAGAAATCAGGTGGACAAACTCAGTCAACAGTGGAGAAGAAGGTGTTTGCTGTTCTTCAAACATGCTTGCTGTCATAAGCCACTAATGCCCAGATCTCATAGGTTTAAGCAGGTTTGATCGTATTTGGACTGAATCATAGATTTAATCTGCTTATTGATGCAGTAAACTGTTTAAGCTGTGTATTAACTGTATGAATATCCTGTTAAGCTGTGTGTATTGATTTGTATTGAGCGGACTTAATAATATTCAAAGACTGTTTGATCTTTTTATCAGATTTGAGCGGACTACTGTTCTGTTCCTGCTGTTTCTTTTTGGTTTTGAGGATTGTCAGACTCTAGCAGCAACAACAAATTAGCACACAGAATCTATTTTGTCATGCAACTCTTTGGAACCTCCAAATTCACCATCTTGATAAATTGCTTTAGCTTGTTGGAAATAACCAGCTGACTCTGTGTGTATATTCTTCATTTCATGGAATTGAGACTTCAAGTACTCATTCTGAAACTTGAGCTCTACCACCATTTGCATCAGCTGATCTTGAGTATCATCAGAATTGAGGTTACTATTTGATAGAGCAGTACCCTCATTTAGATATCCACTATTTTGAGGACTCGTAGCTTTCAATTTTTCAGAATTGAGGTTACTATCACATAAAGCAGCACCCCTTGCATTCCAAGAGAAAGAGGGTTTAAATCTTCAAGCTAACAGCCTAACTGTGTTTGTGATTTGTTTGTTCAATTGTTTTAGTGACAGGTACATCAAAGGCTACTTGGAACTTTGTGACAGATTTGAAGCAGATTTTGCAAAGTTGTTTGAAGAGATTTTGCAAAGAAGTCACTAAGATTCATCWTGGAAAGGAGGATCAAGTGTGGAATGAGGATTTGAAGCCTGCTGGTTCTTGTTAAAACAATGTTTTTGTCTTAACTGTTTTTGATTAATGTGAAGCTACATTGTAGTTATATTTAGACTTGTGTTGTTAAGTGTAAAACTTTCTGCTGTTTTGGACTTGGATAGTTTTATTTTTAGGTTTATAATTGTTTGTGGTTTTAAATTTTGTTTAGATTTTACTTTTTGGATCATAGTTTATCTATTTTGTGTGTGTTTTAACTGTTTGAGAATCTTTGAACTGTTTTCCGTCGCGTAAACTGTTTTTCATCAGTTTTAACTGTCGTTGACTGTTTTTAACAGTTTTCAACAGTTGTGACTGTTTTTATTGATTTTTTTTACAGTTTTCGTCATTTTTTTCTCATCAGTTTTAGTGTGTTTTTGTTTGTATTTTGAGCTTAACTGTTTCTTATTTCTTTTGACTGATTTCACTGCATAAATCCTATATCTGATCAATCTATTTTTGAAATGGCAGTTTTTTATGCTAGAGAATATCGTGAGCTTAAAGAGAAGTATGATAAAATAAATTCACATTTTAACAAGAATGTCTCATGGACAACTCTTCTGACTAGCTATCTTGAGAGAGAGAGAAAGAAGAAAAGAAAGTTTTACAAGAAAAGCTGAGTGATCTGATGAAAACATGTGTTGATCCAGAAGAGACAGATAGGTTAAACACACAGATTGAGGACTTAACAACTATAGTGCATAACTCTGAAAGTGAATTGTTTGATGTAAGGAATTTACTGGAGTTAGAGAAAAGAAAGGTTTTAGAGACTGAAAAGGTTTTAAATGCTGAATGGAAAGTTTTAGAGAAAGAAAAGAATAAGATTATAGAGATTGAGAAAAGATTTGATTCTGAACGAAAATCCTTTGTAAATAAGATTAACTCTCTCGAGCTGAACGCAAAGATGCTGTTAAAGCAAATCTTGGATTTTGAGCAGCTTATCATTTTGGAACGAGCCAAGAATGATAAAGAAAAGAAAGACATCTCCGAAGACTGTCAGAGTCAACTACAGAAATTGTCCGAAAGCATTGATCTAAAGCAAAAGGCTTTAGATGAAGAGAAAATGCAATTTGCTCTTGAGAAAA
>NC_037528.1:38797665-38798943 GCF_001531365.2 Cynara cardunculus var. scolymus | reverse complement strand
TTTTACAAAAAGTCAAAGACTTTTCGTGTGCTAAAAGCCCAACTGGATCTCAATCACAGTGTAAAACCAACTTTTATAATTGTTCCTATTCGAACAGTTATTCAAGTAGTCCTAAATCTAATGTTTCTAAGAACTATTCTCGTTCTAATCAGTATTATCAAGGATATGTCAGTGGATCACCCAATTACTCTTCAAAGATTAAAAGCATTTGGATTAACAAGTCTGAATCTGTTTTATCTCATACACCTGTTGTTACTAACAATCTTTCTTGCATTGTGAGATCCACTAATGATCTGATCAATCTTAGCAAGAGAAGGATTATGTACTCAACATGCAAAACCAATAATTTTGTCAATAAGAAAAGGTTCAACAGGTGGCATGAAGATAACAGTTATCAGAACAACTGGAAAGGTAAGAACAGGTATGATCAAAATTTCTGGTACGATTAATATTTTATTTCTGATCATCCTGTTAATAGTGCTGAAAAGAAAATATCGTATAGAAATAAATGGTTTGGTAATTACAACATACCCCAACCTGATACTAACAAAATATGACCCAAGTTCGTTTGGGTACTAAAATCTACTTAATCTGGTTTTGCAGGTGTGTCAAGTTTGTGCTGACCAGAATATCACTTTAATGATACACCAATGCAGGGGGAATTGTAATTTATTCCAAACGAGGCTTCTGAACATTTCAGTTCAGAACCCGTGCTTTACCGAGTGTGGTTTCTAAACACTAATTTTAGAACCCATACTTAAAATATTTTCTTCAAATGTTTTAATTTTTTGAGCTTAACTGATTCATTACTTAAATCTATTTTCTAGGGGGAGACTCTAGAATTCTTGAATAAATGTTTTTGAAAAATGGAATTGTTTTCTGAAACGAGTACATTCTCTGCACAAGTATTTCTTGAGATTTTACTTGCGTAATTTCTTGTCATACATAATTCCAATACCTGTTTCAACTATTCTTCAGACTGTTATTATCACGTCTCTTATACGAAAATCATTTTCGGTGATAATACACTCGTTTGTATTCATTTTTTTTGTTCTATGATATTTTCTTTACATTGATTCATATACATTCATTTTTTTTAATATTAGAATCTGTAAACTTGTTCTTACAGATCTTCATTCATTTCTCTCACATAATTGTCGCATAATTCTTTCATTAATTGTGCTTAAAGCCAAAATTTTTTTGATCAAATTTTATCTGATCATTGTGCTTTAAAGAAATAATATTTTTGATCAACCATTGTGATCAAATGTGCATAAC
>NC_037528.1:38792050-38795990 GCF_001531365.2 Cynara cardunculus var. scolymus | reverse complement strand
GGGGGGGGGGGGGGTTACCCTTGTCCTAGCTACCTGAGGAGAAGAGGTAGTGATGGACACAATAGAAGTTAGTGCCACATCACTGTCCCTCAGCTTGGATCCAGCAGCTTATGATCCAGAATCCTGGATCCAAGCTTGGAAACCTCGAAAGGAACCTGGTGTAAGACACCACTTTTTCTCGCTGGCGCTTGTTCAGCTTGAGCACCAGGTCATCGAAAATGACCGAATCATAATTTATATTATAACGCTGAATCGCAGATATGCCTATGGTTAAGGCTATCCTAGTGGCCTAGTCCTGACCTCCATTTTTTCCACCCATGCACTGGATGAAATGAGAGAACAGGTATTGCCAGACAGCTGACATCCTATTCTTCTCAATCTTGGACAAGGACTTCATGGGAGCATTTGAGTCCTTCATCATTGGCCATTGATAGCCAATGGCATCGAGAAACTTGATGATCTCGGCCGTGGTTGGTTTGCTGTCGTAGGGGCCTTTGGGAAGGCAAAGAGCCATCCTCAAAGTATTGACGCCAAACTTCACTTCCATGCGGTTGAAGGTAAAGTTGACCTGCTCCACTTGGCGTCCAGGCTTGACCTCATCATCAACAACTTCAGCAGTGAACCAAAACTGCTGAAGAAGTTCTTTCACCATGATGGGCTCATGGTTGAGTGCGAGGCCCAATGACGACTGCTTAAGGAAGTCAGCCGCTTCTTGGTAATCCGCCTTTGATGAGGGGATATCCAACAAGGCAATGTGGTTGTTGGCCTTGAAGGATACCTTATCGAGAGAGAAGTTGACATTCTTGGCGGCCATCTATTTGAGTAATAAGAATAAGATAAACAGGTTGTTAGTATAAACCAAGATTGTTTGGGATAAAAATATAGAAAAAGTTTTTGAAACGATAAAAACTTCTTTTGAAATATTCTTAAAGAATATTTAGGGTTTTTCAAGTAGAATGTGTATACAGAAACAAGATTATAACCAAGAAAGGGTTGATTAAATAATTTTTTGTTGTTTAACGTATTAAGAGAACAAGGTTCTTAAAACAGATTAAACCTTTCTTAACAGAAAATAAAGAAGAAGAATAAGAAGATATTGACCTTAGTAGTTTGGAGAGAAAAGGTCAAAAAGAGTTTGAAGATTGAGAGAGTTCTTGCTGTGGAGAAATCTTAGCAGATGTTTGTCTAAGAATTTTGAAAGCGTAAAGAGAAAAATGGAGAAGAAGTCTCATATTTATAGGTAGGAGGAGAAAGAAGGAATATGAGAGGGTAAAAAGACGACGGTTCGGGAAAGTGGTCATGATGAAAAATACCACGTTCTCATCCATGATTGGATGACATTAAATGAGGTAGCGTAATGACAGAACCTTTTGCGCGTCTCAAAGCGTTGCACATAGTAAATAGAGAATGTCGTCATTAAGACGGTTCATTAACTATTTTCTTTTAAAAAACAAAAAGTTTTTAAGAAAATGAAGAGTCATACAGTGTTTAACTAAACCCTGTTAAGACCGTTTAAAATATTTTATCACTAAAGATGAAAGATTCAGTGAGGGTTTTAAGGCATCAGTGTCAGTGCAAGAGAATCACTGAAACTGGCATTAATTTTTTTTAAAGAGAAGTATAAAGATATACTTATAGATATGGTTAGTGATAAGAGAAACACTGAAACCAATTTTTAAAACTTTAGTCACTGAAGAAGAAAAGCTTCAGTGAGGGTTTTAAGTTGAAGAAAAGAGAAGAGTAATCATACCTGAGAGAAAATAGATATATTTACTCAAAAGTTCAGTGTCAGAGATAGAGCACTGAATCATTTCACTTACTGAGTGATGTTTAATAGCTGAAGATTAATCTTCAGTGTTTAACATACCTAATTCGCTGATCAAGATGTTAAATCTTTTCTCATCAAGAGGCTTGGTGAAAATGTCAGCGAGTTGATACTCAGTTGGAACAAAGTGAAGTTCAATATCACCATTCATAACATGATCTCTAATAAAATGATATTAGATCTCAATATGTTTGGTCTTGGAGTGAAGTACAAGGTTGTTTGTAATTGCAATAGCACTAGTGCTATCACAATAGATAGGAACCTTTGAAAACTGAAGATCATAGTCTAGCAGCTGGTTTTTCATCCAAAGAATTTGGGCACAACAACTAACAGCGGCTACGTATTCAGCTTTAGCTGTTGATGTGGACATTGAATTTTTCTTTTTACTTGTCCAGCTCACCAACTTTCCACCTAGAAGCTGACAGCCTTCAGTGGTGCTTTTCCTATCAATTTTGCAACCTGCAAAATCACTATCCGAATAACCGATTATGTCAAAACCTGAACCTTTAGGGTACCAAAGACCCATATTAGGAGTTCCCTTAAGATATCTAAATATGCGTTTGACAACGATCGGATGGGATTCCTTTGGTTTAGCTTGATATCTTGCACATAAACAAGTAGAGTACATGATATTGGGTCGGCTAGCTGTTAGATACAACATGGAGCCGATCATTCCTCTGTAAACAATAACATTTACAGACTTTCCATTTGGGTCCTTGTTGAGAGAAAGAGGAAGAGTCATTGGAGTCTTCATAGATGAACTGTTGGATAGATCAAACTTCTTTAGTATGTCTCGAACATACTTACTTTGGTTGATAAAGATATCTTTATCTGTTTGTTTGATATGGAGACCTAAAAAGAATGTTAGTTCTCCCATCATGCTCATTCGATATTCTTTCTTCATGCATTCAGCGAAACGAAAACATAAAGAGGGATTAGTGGAACCAAAAATAATATCATCGACATAAATTTGGACGAAAATGATGTGACCTTTAACTTTCCTAAGAAATAAGGTCTGGTCAATCTTTCCACGAGAGAATTTCTCAGAGATGAGAAAAGATGAAAGGGTATCATAACAGGCACGAGGAGCCTGCTTTAACCCATAAAGAGCTTTATTCAACCTATAGACATGGTTTGGATACTTAGGGTCAAGGAACCCTGGAGTTTGTTCAACATAAACTTCCTCTTGAAGTTTCCCATTAAGGAAAACGCTCTTTACATCCATCTGAAAGACTTTGAAGTCTCTATAGGCAGCAAAGGCTAGAAAGAGTCGAATTGCTTCGAGTCTAGCCATTGGTGCGAAGGTCTCGTCATAGTCGATCCCTTCTTCTTGTCTATAACCCTGAGCAACAAGCCAAACCTTGTTACGGGTTACCACACCATCTTCATCAAACTTATTGCGATAGACCTATTTGGTGCCTATCACTGACTTGTCAAATTGACGTGGGACAAGGCATCAGACTTTGTTACTATCAAACTCAATGAGCTCCTCTTGCATGACAAGGACCCAACTAGGGTCAGAGATAGCATCATTGATTTTCTTTGGTTCAACTAAAGAAAGAAAGTTGACAAAGAGACATATATTACCCAAACCACGACGTGTCTTGATACCTACATCTGGATCACCAAGAATTTGATGAATTGGATGGTCTTTTGTCCATTGCTGAGCCGGTAAAAAAATTTCATCTGAATAAGCGAGTTTAGGAACAGAAGATAAGGCTTCAGCTGCAGTATCTTCAGCAATAGAGACTATCGCCAAAGGAGCCTCAGATTTAGCGACTGAAACAGGTTCAGAAACTGAAGGCATTTTATTCACTGATTGATCAGTGTTTGAAGTAGAAGGAGGAACACAGCTAATGGGCACGACAACGATCTTTGAAGAAGATACGTTGGAGTGATTAGCTGTAACTGGAATGATGAGTGGATCATCTTCAGCTTCAGGAGATTTAGTGTTAAGAGGAGCACTGTAGGAAGCTTCAGGTTGTCCATAGTGAGAGAACATCCAGTTTTCTAATTCATCCTCATCATTTAAGATGGGTTTTGATTTAGCTGATTGAGATTCGTCAAAGGTGATGTTGTTCCCAGATCTCTCAATAACACTAATAATCTAGTTAT
>NC_037528.1:38789460-38790926 GCF_001531365.2 Cynara cardunculus var. scolymus | reverse complement strand
AAATCTTCATTTGGAGGAGTGCAGGATAATCTCTCAATGCCTAGCCTGAATGCAATTTCAAAATCTGTATTGGCTCTGAGCTCTACCAAGGACTCCATTGTCTTGACAATAGCTCTGTTCGCCATTCCAAATCGTATCCCATGATCTTGCCTTTGAGCAGTGTAGGCATATAACTCAATCAAGTCATATGGATTGAGGTTGATGAGGTCGTTCTCGTTGAACACGCTAACTACCCCATGGGCTCTCTCTATATTGAACTCGATGTAGCGTATGGCTCTCTTGGCAAATCACTTTATCTTCAAGTCTATGACTCTTCTTATTCCATCATTCGAAAAGACAGCATGTGGTGGTTGAGTAGTCTGTCTTATGAAACGATGATGTAGAAGGTTCATAGATTCTGGCGATAGGATTGGCAGATTGGTTGACAGGCTTTCTTCTTGTTCTCGGTACATGTATTGATGGATATTTTCCATCATTATTGGTTCCCTGGACGGCAATTGAGGTCTTCTCCTTAATGACTCCATGTTTTGAATTATTTCGTCCACCAGGCCTTGAGGAGGATTCCTTGAGGAATAAGGAATGTCTGCGTGTACCATGGGTTGTGTCTCGGCTGGTTGTGTTTCGGTAGTGGATGATTTTTCTTTGGTTGGTTGGGGTGATGAAGGTTGGGTTATTATGGGTTCCGGTTGTTGGGGTGAAGAAGGTTTGGTTGTTGTGGGTTCTGGTTGTGTGGAGAAGATGAAGGGTTGAGTTGTGTGAGGTGTTGGTGAAGGGGTTAAGGTAGATTTGTTGTGGGTGTAGAAGAAAGAGGTTGGTTTTGTTGTGTTGGTGGGGTGGTTGGTTCTTCATCGGTTGAGGAACTCAACATGATGGGGTCTGGAGTTGTGGCTAAGGGAACTTGGATATTCTGTTCTTCTTCAGAGGGCAAGGCCTCTGGTTCCCTAGCTTGGGTTTGTTAGGTTGTTGGTTGTTGCTGTTGGGATGGTTGTTGTTGGGATGGTTGTTGTGGTGCAGCGGATCCTGTTTGTTGAGTAGCAGCCGCCTCTGTCTCCCCCTCATGAGGTCCAAGACCTTGATCATCGGGGTCTTGGTCTTCATGCCTTGGGCGTTTGTAGGGGCGGCTGGAAGAGCAGAAAACTCTTGATCGATTCTTCTTTTTCCACATGCGAATGTGGGAAGCGGGAGTGCACAGTCGATCCTTTCTGCGCCGTTCTTCCATTGTGTGAAGAAAAGTGTTTGTACGTTCTTGCTGGCGTTGTAAACTCTTACTCAGTGCAGTGGTGGGTGCAATGGATCGAGCAACAAACTTTGCATTTATCTCATTGAATGAAGAGATAAGTGCCTTTGAAAGAGCCCGTAGATCTGCTCTTGTGGCAAAGTCTGTGCCTGTAGAGGGAGGAGGTGGCACAGAGGTTGTTGCAGAAGATGGAGGATGGGGAAGGTTAGCAATAAGATTCCTCACCTCT
>NC_037528.1:38787300-38788447 GCF_001531365.2 Cynara cardunculus var. scolymus | reverse complement strand
AACGAATGCTTCTGTGTGTGTGCGGGTTAGTGGCGAGCCCTGAGGCGAAGGGGCTCTTATCTCTTCATCACCTCTCTGTTGAGAGAGGGGTGATGGTATATGTGGTTCCTCGGCTTGTTCATCTCCAGAGGCCCGAAGGATGGCCTCTGGATGGCTGGCTTGGGTTTGGGTGGGACTGAGTCGTACTGTTTCAATACCCCTTTGGTTTTGATCGCCAGGGGTAGTAGATGTGGTTGCCCTTTGGATAGGAGGGTGGGGAATATTTTGGTGAAGGCTGGGGGAAGCACTAGCATCATCATATCATCTTTATCATCCGATGAAGACGATGCTTGTGCTCCCTCGCTTGGAGGGGGACAGCTCTAAGTGCTCCGGGATAGCTGCCCTTGGTTCTTGGGACAGCATGGAGCGTTCATAGGCTTGGCGTATCTCACTTGTCGATGGAATGACAGTGAGCATAGCCTAAGACAGCGGTCGCTGGATTGTGTATCCTTCCTTCGAGAGTGTTGGGCGATGTCCTTGCATCTTGTAAACTGGGGTGTATGGCTCTATGGCAGGTAGACCGTGTTGCCTCATTGCATCCCCAATGATGAGAGCAAGGAAGCGGGGGAAGAGGACAACAGAAGCGACTTTCCTGTGGCTTGAAGTTTACACTTTTTGAGCACGGCCGCGTGGATCTCGATGTAGATGAGGAGGGCGTAGTCGAGATTGAGATTGAAGAAAAGCCCATACATAATTGTCATTATGTTGAGATTTCCTTGATCAAGGGAGCCCAACTTGCATATGAGAGAGCGGTTGAGGATGGAAAAGAACAAATTCCACATTGGTGGGAGGAATTGTCTTTTGAAGTCTGAGATGTTTCGTATGTCCCGGTTGTACCCTAGCATCCTTACGAACCTTAGAATGTCCTCGGAGGAAGGTGGTTCGTCATATTGTTCGATCTCGAGTTCTCGTCTGGTGGGAATGCATAACACCTTAGAAATTTTTGCTCGTGAAATTTTTACTGAGCAAATCATGTCGTTTGGAGCGTCTATGTCTCCCATTATTCCATGACTTGGAGGATCAAACTCGCAAGTCTGCCAGTATTGTTGAACGTACTTTAATGGTATGTTTGGGTTCACCAGAGTTAGGGCAGGAAGAAGGATACAAT
>NC_037528.1:38764526-38787200 GCF_001531365.2 Cynara cardunculus var. scolymus | reverse complement strand
CGTGGAGTATAATCCCCATAAAATCGGGAATTTTAAGTGTAGGATGTGGGTTTAAATTGTGATTCAATTTCCGTGCTCCACACTACTCACATTGCCAACTTTCCTCAACGTCAAACCCGAACAATCAAAATCAATTGCAAGTCTTCTGTGAGGTATGATAACTTCTTTTGATTAACCTACTTTAAAATTTTCATTAATTAATACATGTTTTCCCTTCTACAGATTAATGGCTATTAACAATATTACATTCATTGAAGATCTTGACAAACAGAAGGATGATTTCACTGTGAAGGTCCGAATTGCTAGACTGTGGAAGCAATCGGTGTTTAAAAATCCGTACGAAATATATTCCATTGAAATGATATTTATGGATGAACAGGTAAATTCCTATGTCTTCTTCAAGCTTTAGTATTATCAGCATGATAAGGAATCATTTTATAAAGTGTCTAAGATTTTCACATTATCACTACTCATTGATTTTTCATTTTTATGTTATTAGAGCACACTAAAATACAAGCAATTGTACTACAAAAATGGGTTCCTAAGTTCAGTAACTTACTTCAGGAAGGGACTGCAGTTTTCATTAAGAATCCTACAATTGCTCGACATGCAACGAAATACAAGTTAATCAACAATACAAACAAGTTAAATTTGTATTACAAGACTTCTGTGTCAGATTGCCGGGAATCTAAGGGTTGCATTTTTGGTTTTTCTTTGTGAAATTCGCAAATCTTATATACAAAGTATCGCAGAACATACAGCTGTTAGTGAGTCAATTAGATCCTTCTACATTGATTGTATTGTTTAAATAAATTATATATTGTACTCTCATTCAAGTTACATGTTGTTATGTTAACTTTTTGATGATTACAAAGATGTAATTGATGAAGTTATTTCTTGTGAGACAGCGGTGACTCTTCCAGATAAAATCTGGAATCAGAAGAGAAGTTGTGTGACAGAAGGTTTGGGAGAGAAGTTGATAGGAAGCGGCTTTTTGAAAGTTGGTCTAATGCCGATGAGGAAATAAAAGGAACGGTTCTAAAAACATTCAAGAGTTCTAAAGTTGAAAAGTAGTATTCTTGCTTCTGATGAACAATTACATTGAATCTCGTATTTAATTTGGCATTGTGTTGGTGGTTAAGATTTAGTTTGGACAATGAGTTTTGCATTTGTGCTTATTTTATGATACACGTTTTCGTTATTATTTGTGTTGGATTTGATATTAAACTCACTTGCATTATATAGTTTTGTAATACTTGATTTTCATGTTCATGAAAATTATATTTACTTGTAAGTATTTAACTACTTTTGGACGAAGAGGTTCTGGGAAGATGAATAACAAGTTGTACATGACCAGATGGCCTTTAATCCGAATCTTTGTTGGCCTTCATTGATGTATTACACGGCCTCTGTATACTGCATGTAGATATTGACACTCGATATACAGAGCTCTGACTTATGTAGGATTGTTGTTCACACTACTTCGAAGATTAGAAGCCTTCTATGCAGAGTCGCAAATCTGCTCCAAACTCAGATATACAGAGGTTCCGTGTTGAACATATAGAGCCTGTATACAGGTCTGCAATGAGTATGGAAGCAAGTTCAGCTGCGCTATGTGGTATATGCAGATGGTCTGTGTAGTTCTGTATGAAGCACGTAATCAGGATCAGAGGTTCTGCGTACTACGAGGAGAAACAGAGCTCTTACTTAAGAGTTAAGTGTATTATGTACAAAGGCGTCTTCTACGTCAATCATCATAGAGATCATCTTACATGAAGAAGAGATACCACCCCTTGAGCAAGAGAAAGAGCCACAAGTATTCTAATATCAATCCGTAATCTGTTGGAATTTCGAGAACTTCTTAGATTGTTCATGAAGCTTGAAAGCATCTAGACCTTCTTGTCTTACATTTATTTTTTAACTTTGAAGCATTGTACTTTCATTTCAATCGTACTGTACTTTCTGAATAGTTAATGTAAAACAGAGGTTATTTTTAACCTCTGCCTTCAATTAGAATTATGTGTTTTATTCCCATAACAACCTGCCTTCTTTTTAACCTCTGTTGCAATATCGAGAACTTCTTATGTTTTCCTTCTTTTTCCTAATTTAAGAAAAAGTATCGGTTAAAAAAGCGTTACAAATCCCTCAACTTCAGAAGTAATATTCGTGGTTCTGGTGTACAACTATGTTGTTGTTCGTTATTCGTATAGTTTTTGTCATTGTGTTTTTGTTCGTACAATGATCTGTTAATTGTTCAATATATTATGCTATAGGGTTTCATTGTTATTTGTTTTGGATTTAATATTAAACTTATTTGCATGACCAACACAGAGGCCCTGCAGTTAAGTTTTGAGAAAGAGCTCTGTCTCTTCATGTGCTACATTGACCCTTCCCTTCTTCATATACAGAGTACATATTTTGCTTTAAATTTGAATACAGAAGTCGAAGGGTTTGTTTATAGAGTGACATGTGGAAGTGTAGAGTAATTATTGGACGCATTAAGCGTGTCAATTTAAAACTGTCGTGTTTTAAGAAAATGTTTACCTACCATTACGATGTAAGTCAATAGTTGGTCGTATCATATTCGAAGACATGGTTGACTACCGTCTTAGATGCATTTCAAAGGAAGGAATGTTTTGTAAGTCTTGAACGTCAGGAGTTACTGACTAACCCTGAATTTAAGTTCAGAATCTTATGGCTGAATGTAACTGAACGTTTAACTCTGCCCATTCATATTCAGACTTAGTATATCTGAACCACAAATTTCCGCTATGATTACAAATTTTCCCTCAAACGATACTTCCATATCTATATAGACCTTTTACACTATCTTTTTTTATGTGAAAGTCAATATTTGTAAATTAACCATTACGAAAGCCATGAAGTTCTTAAACTCCATATCAAAATGTTCAATTTTGGAATGTACAGAGTGAATTTTTTGCTCCTGCACTTATACCCACCATCTAAAAGTTTTTCTTCGAACCAGACTTCAATGTCTGTATAAATCTCATCAAGTACCCTTCGTCATGTGAATGTCAATATTTCAAAATTAGTCCTTAAGAAAATCACAAAAATTGTTAAAGTCCATATTAAAATGTTCGTGACCTATCACATACATAGGTACTTGCGCATGTCTGAATTTATAACTGACGCCATAAATTTGGTACACCACGTTCATACTTAAACGTGGATAGATTACACAACTGAAGTCATAAATCTGGTACAGCATGTTCATATTGGAACGTGGACAGATTACACAACTTCAAAATTTTCATAAACTCATAGACTCAAAAGTTTCAGTTATCGTCAGTTATAATCACCCTAAAATCTGAAAATTTTAATCGTGGGATGTGTGTTTAAATTGAGATTCAATTTTCGAACTCCTCACTACTCAAATAGGCAACTTTTCTCAAAGTCAAACAAGAACAATCAAAACCAATTGTTTTTCTTCTGTAAGGTATGATAGCTTCTTTTGATTAACTTACTTCAAAATTTTAATTAACTAATACATGGTTTCCCTTCTACAGGTTAATGGCTGGAAACAATATACAGAAGGATAATTCCACTGTCAAGGTTCGAATTGTTAGATTGTGGAAGAAATCGATCTTTAAAAACCCGGATGAAATATACTCCATTGAAATGATATTAATGGATGAACAGGTAAATTCTTATATCTTTTTGAAGCTTTAGTATTGAAAGCATGATATTGAATTATTTTATAAACAGTCTAAGATCTTCACATCATCAGTACTCACTATTTTTTTCATTTTTATGTTCTTAGGGCACCAAAATACAAGCAAATGTCTTGCAAAAATGGATTCCTAAGTTCACGAACTTACTTCAGGAAGGCGCTGCAGTTTTTATTAAGAATCCTACAATTGCTCGATATGCAACGAAGTACAAGCTAATTGATAATACAAACAAGTTAAATTTGTATTACAAGACTTCTGTTTCGAATTGACGGGAATTTAAAGGTTCCATTTTTGGTCTCTCGTTTGTCAAATTTGCAAACATTGAATCGAAAAGTATCCCAGAACATACAGCAGTTGGTGAGTGAATTAAATCCTTTTACATTGACTGTATTGTTTAAATAAATTATATATTGTACTGTTATTGAAGTTAAATGTTGTTACATTAACTTTTTCATCATTACATAGATGTAATTGGGGTAGTTATTGCTTGTGAGACAATGGTGACTCTTCCAGATAACAATCCAGAATCAGAAGAGAAGTTGTGTGATAGTAAGCTTGGGAGAGGGGTTGATAGGAAGCGGCTTTTCGGAAGTTGGTTTGATGACGATCAGGAAGAAAAAGGAAAGCTAAAGAAACATTAAAGATCTTAAAGTTGAAAACTAATATTTTTGATTTTGATGAACAATTACATTGAAACTCGTATTTGATTTTGGGTTGGTGGTTGAATTTTAGTTTGGACAATGATTTTTGCATTGGTACTTATGTTATGATACACTGTTTCGTTATTATTTGTGTTGGATTTCATATTAAACTCATTTGCATTAAATAATTTTGTAATGTTTGATTTTCATGTTCATGAAAGTTATTTTTGCTTGTAAGTATTTAACTATTTTCGGATGAAGAGGTTTTGGGCAGTTGAATAACAGGTTGTACATGATAAGATGGACTATACTTTGATATCCTTATAGGCCTTCATTGATTTATTACACGGCCTCTATATACTCCATGCAGATATTTGGATCCACTATACAGAGCTCTGAATTATGTAGGGTTGTTCTTCACACTACTTCGAATATTAGAGGCCTTCTATGCAGAGTCGCAAAGTTGTAGGAAACTTACCTACACAGAGGTTCCGCGTTGAACATGCAGAGCCTCTATACAGGTCTTCACTGAGTATGGAAGCAACTTCAGGTGGATGCTTGGTATATGCAGATGGTCTGCGTAGTTTTGTATGAAGCACGGAATCAGGATCAAAGGTTCTGCATCGCACGAGGAGATACAAAGCTCCTACTTAAGAGCTAAGTGTATTATGTATAAAGGCGTCTTCTATGTCAATTATCGTAGAGATCATCTTACATGAAGCAGAGATACCACCCCTTGAGCAAGAGAAGGAGGCAAAAGTATTCTAAGTTCAATTCGTAATCTGTTGGAGTTTCGAGAACTTCTTAGGATGTTCATCAAGCATGAAAATATCTAGACCTTCTTATGTTACATTTATTTTTTAACTTTGAAGCATTGTACTATCGCTTCAATCGTACTGTACTTTCTGAATAGTTAATGCAAAACAGATGTTATTTTTAACATCTGCCTTCAATTAGACTTATGTTTTTAATTGCGGTAAGAACCTGCCTTCTTTTTAACCTCTGTTGCAGTATCGAGAACTTCTTATGTTTTCCTTCTTTTTCCTAATTTAACAAAAAGGATAGGTTACAAAAACGTTAAAAATTTCTCAACTTCAGAAGTAATATTCATGAATCTAGTGTACAACTACATTGTTGTTCATTATTCGTATAGTTTTTGTCATTGGATCTTGGTTCGTACAATGATCTGTTAATTCGTTAATGTAGTATGTTGTCCTCTTCCATTATTATTTGTTTTGGATTTAATATTAAACTTATTTGCATGACCAACACAGAGGCTCTGCACTTAAGTGTTAAGAAAGAGCTATGTCTCTTCATGTGCTACGTTGAGCCTACCCTTCTTCATATAGGGAGTACATATTTTGTTTTAAATTTGAATACTGAAATCGAAAAATTTGTTTATAGAATGACACGTCGAAGTGTGGAGTAATTATTGGACGCATTAAGCGTGTCAATTTAAAACTGTCGTATTTTAAGAAAATGTTTAATTACTATTACGATGTAAGTTAATGGTTGGTCCTACTATATTCGAACACATGGTTGGCTACCATCTTAGATGCATTTTAGAGGAAGTAATGTGTTGTAAGTCTTGAACGCCAAGAGTTGTTGACTAACTCTAAATTTCATTTTAGAATATTAAGCCTAAATGTGCCCAAACGTTGAACTCTGACCCTTGCATATTCAAACTTACTACATCTAAGCTACAAAGACCCAGTAGGATAACAAATTTTCCCCCAACCGATACTTCCATATCTATATACACCTTATACACTATCTTTTGTTATGTGATAGTCAATATTTATAAATTAACCCTTACAAAAGACATGAAGTTGTTAAACTCCATATCAAAATGATCAACTCTTGAATGTGCAGCGTGAATTTCTTGTCCCGCACTTATACCCACCATCTTAAATATGGAATCCACTTCATATTTAGAAATCTATATTGACAACAGACGGCATGAGAAGACTTCCTCAGCCTACAGATTTGCACGTACAAAGAATTGGTCCAAATTTTTAATCCTTATTAAAAAGTCTGTGTTTAGCTAAAAGTTTTTCTTCAGACCACACTTCAATGTCTGTATAAATCTTATCAAGTACCCTTCGTCATGTAAATGTCAATATTTGAAAATTAGTCGTTAAGAAAGTGAGTAAAATTGTTAAAGTTCATATTAAAATGTTCGTGACCTATTACACACATAGTTACTTGCGCACGTCTGAATTTATAAATGACGCCATAAGTCTGGTACACCACGTTCATACTTGAACGTGGATAGATTACACAACTGAAGCCGTAAATCTGGTACAGCACGTTCATACTGGAACGTGGATAGACTACACAACTTCAGAATTTTCATAAACTCATAAATTCAAAATTTCAGTTATGATCACCATAAAATCTGGAAATTTCAATTGTGGGATGTGTGCTTAAATTAAGATTCAATTTCCGAACTTCTCACTACTCAAATTGCCAACTTTTCCCAAAGACAAACAAGAACAATCAAAAGGAATTTCATTTCTTCTATAAGGTATAATAGCTTCTTTTGATTAACTTACTTCAATATTTTAATTAATTAATACTTGGTTTCTCTTCTATAGATTAATGGTTGGAAACAATATTGCATTCATTGACGATCTTGACATACAAAAGGATGATTTCACTGTCAAGGTTCGAATTGTTAGATTGTGGAAGCAACCGGTGTTTAAAAACCCGGATGAAATATACTCCATTGAAATGATATTAATGGATGAACAGGTAAATTCTTATATCTTTTGGAAGCTTTAGTATTGAAAGCATGATATTGAATTATTTTCTAAACTGTCTAAGATCTTCACATCATCACTACTCATTGATTTTTCATTTTTATGTTCTTAGGCACCAAAATACAAACAAATGTCCTGTGAAAATGGGTTCCTAAGTTCAGAAACTTACTTCAAGAAGGGGCTGCAGCTTTTATTAAGAATCCTACAATTGCTCGATATGCAATGAAGTACAAGTTAATCGACAATACAAACAAGTTAAATTTGTATTACAAGACTTCTGTTTCGAATTGCCGGGATTTTAAGGGTTCCATTTTTGGTTTTTCATTTGTCAAATTTGAAAAAATTAAATCCAAAAGTATCCCAGAACATACAGTAGTTAGTGAATAAATTAAATCATTTTACATTGATTGTATTGTTTAAATAAATTATATACTTTACACTTATTGAAGTTAGATGTTGTCATGTTAACTTTTTTATCATTACATAGATGTAATTGGGGAGGTTATTGCTTGTGAGACAATGGTGACTCTTCTAGATAGCAATGGAAAAGCCAAAAGAAGAATGCAACTTAAGATGCAGGATTTGGGGTAAGTATTTCACTTTAATTTACTACAATGATCTTCAGAAATTATATAATTCTTTTCTTACAATTTATGTAGGGGAGTTAAAATACAAGTTACATTGTGGGATGCCTTCGCTGAGGAATTGAATAATTGTGTTTCTACAAACAAGGACAAGGGGATTGTTGTTCTTGTTATTCAATTCGCAATGGTCAAAACTTACAGAGGTTAGTCTTATTCATTACATGTATAGTTCTTTCAAGGAATGTTGTGTTAACTTGTTTCATTTGATTGTTTCAGAAAAACCATTTCTTTCTAACTCATTCAATGGTACGAGGTTGTTCATCAATTCGGACATTGATGAAATTAAGGATTTTAAGAAAAGGTCAGCAATTTTTATTTATTATTTATTTCTGTTATATTTCTGTTATATATCTTATATTTCGCTCATATCAATTGTTGTGTACTAATACTCTGATTCAATAGTTTGAATCAGAAAAGTGGCGAATCAAAATTGTCACAACAGATTTCAATGCTCTCTGGAATGTCTTATTCATATCATGAAGATTTTCTAGACAGAACCAATAGAGCAAACATTGTTGAAATCAGTGAGATTGTTGAGGTACTGATTCTTTTAGATTGTGTCTTTACATTGAGTAAATGGATTTTAGTGTAACATAGTGTACTTTATACAGGCGAAATCACTAATTGTATTAGGAACRGTGAAAGCATTTAGAAAAGATGTCCCTTGGTTTTACATGGGTTGCACGAGGTGTAACCGCAAGGTTCGACCCACTTACATTATTAGTGACAAGGATGATGACTCTGGTATGAAAGGAGAGAGGGACAGTTTTGATTGTATGATTGATAGATGCAGAGGTAACCAGACAGAAGTGTTGCTAAAGTAAGTAACAATTACATAACTGTGCTTCTCATTAACTACTGCACACTCACATTAATACTCACTTAATAATCATATAGGTTCAGAATTTCTTTGAGAGTTCAAGATGATACTGGAATTGTATCATTGACATTATTTGATCGAGAAGCTAATAAGGTTTTGAACCAAACGGCAACAGAGTTGTATGAGAAAGTTAAAAAGGTATGGTTAGAGSTCTTATCCTTTTTGAACTGTTACTTTTTAGGACTCCAAATACCTATTAATGTAAAAATTGTTTGTTTTCTTTGTTAGAGTGGTGATGTAGACATGTTTTTAGATGAGTTGGATGTTTTGCTTGATCGGAGGTTTGCAATAAAAATTGATATAACTGATTACAATATTAAGAACAGATGTTTCATTTATGGCATTTCAAAGCTAACAGATGATGATGCCATTTTGAATGATTTGGAGATGAGATGCGCTTCTCAACAGGTGTTGATTTTAGTTTGCAAAAAATATTATCCAATTTAGTCTAAAATCTTTGTTACTCTATTATTTTAGCATTTACTCTGCAGCCTGCTGAATCTGAATCAGTAAATCTGCATTCAACATATTTCAGTTCCCAAGATAAGTTAAAGGTACTATAATTACCATGTTGTAATTTGTAAAGACAACTACAAGCAACTAATTTTTCAAATGCCACAACTAATTATTGTTTTATTTCAAGGATGTTGTTTCATATACTGGTGAGAATGCAACACCATCCGATGCTGATAAAAGCACTACAGACAATCCGGATTCAGAAGAAAAGTTGTGTGAGAAAAGTCTTAGCAAAAGAGTTGAAAGGAAGCGGCTTTTTGAAAGTTTGTATGATGCCGATCAGGAAGGAAAAGGATCGGCTATATAAACATTAAAGATCCCTAAGGTTGAGAAGTAATATTCTTCTTTTTGATGAACAATTACATTGATACTCCCATTTGGTATTGTGTTGGTGGATGAATTTTTTCTTGGACAATTATTTCTGCATTGGTGCAGATGTTATGATACATGTTTTCATTATTATTTGTGTTAGATTTGATATTAAACTCATTTGCAGTACATACTTCTGTAATGTTTGATTTTCATGTTCATGAAAATTATATCTGCTTGTAAGTATTTAACTACTTTTGGACAAGGAGGTTCTTGGCAGTTGAAAAGCAGCTCTGTAATGAGTATGGAAGCAACTTCAGGTGCGTTGCATGGTACATGCAGATCGTCTGTGCAGTTCTATATGAAGAAGGGAATTAGGATCAGAGGTTCTGCATAGCACGAGGACAGACAGAGCTCTTACTTAAGAGGTAAGTGTATCATGTACAAAGGCCATTTTCTATGTGAATTATAGTAGAGACCATCTTACATGAAGCAGAGATACCACCCCTGGAGCAAGAGAAGAAGGCAGAATTGTTCTAAGGTCAATCCGTAATCTATTGGAGTTTGAGAACTTCTTAGGAGGTTCATGAGGCTTGAAAACATCTAGATCTTCTTGTCTTAGCATTTATTTAGCTTTCAAGAATTGTACTTTCATTTCAATCGTATTGTACTTTCTGAATAGTTAATGTAAAACATAGATCATTTTTAACCTCTGCCTTCAATTAGACTTATGTTTTTAATTCAAGTATGAGTTTTCTTTCTTTTTAACTTCTGTTGGAGTATCGAGAACTTCTTATGTTTTTCTTCCTTTTTCCTAATTTAACAAAAAGGAGCGGCTACAAGAACGTTAACAATTCCTCCACTTCAGAAGCAATATTCATGGTTATGGTGTATAAGTACATTGTCTCTCGTATTCGTTATTGTTTTGGTGATTGGATTTTACTTTGTACAATGATCTGTTAATTGGTGAATGTAACTTCCTATAAGCTTTCATTATTTTTTGTTTTGGATTTAATGTTAAACTTATTTGCATGAGTAACACTAATGTGCTACATTTAAGCTTGCCCTTTTTCATACAGACAACAACAGAGGTTCTGCACGTGCTACGTTGTCAATCTAACATTGGCTTCGTACTGCATGCAGAGCTTACAGAGGCTTTGCACTTAAGTGTTCAGAAACAGGTATGTCTCTTCATGCATTGCATTGAGCCTCGACTTCTTACTCTAACGTGGACTTCAAACTTTTAACTGTGGACCATCTGAGTCTTAATTCATAAAATTTATTCACCGTTGTGTCTGTCAAACCTGACTTCGTTCTTTATACAGACTTTAACAGAGGTTCTGCTTGTGCTAGGAACCCTGCTTCCCTGATTCAGACAGAGCTACACAGAGGCTCTGCACGTAAGTGTTGAGAAAGAGCTCACTCTCTTCATGCACTACGTTGAGGCCCCGCCGCTTACTCTGAATGAGGACTTCCGAATTGCAACTCTGCATGGTTCGAGTCTAAACTCTGAAAATTTCTTGCCCCTTGTGTCTGTCAAGCCTTACTCCGTTCTTCATACAGACCTTCATAGAGGTTCTGCAACTGGTACGCGGTCAGTCTGAGCAAGGCTCTGTGGTTCATACAGAGCTACATAGAGGCTCTATACTTAAGTGTTGACAAAGAGCTTTGTCTATTCATGTTGTACGTTGAGGCTTCCCTTCTTCATATAGACCTTCACAGAGGTCTTGCACGTGATACGCGGTCACTCTAACCCTACCTCCGTGCTTCATACAGAGCTACACAGAGGCTCTGCACTTAAGTGTTGAGAAAGAGTTCTGTGTCTTCATGTCCTACCTTCAGGTGTCAGGTCGTACTCTGGAAGTGTATGTCAGACTTGCAACTCTACACCGTACCCGGTTTACACTCTGGGAAGTTTGTTCACCTTTGAGGTTGTCAACCCTAACTACGTTCTTCATATAGATTTTGAGAGAGGGCCTGCACGTGCTACGCCGTCAATATCTCACTGTACTTCATACTGAACCATACAGACACTATGCAGTTAAGTGCTGAGAAAGAGGTCTTTCGCTTCAAGTGCTACTTTGATGTTTCCCTTCTTCATGAAGACCTTTACAGAAGTTATGCACATACTATGTCGTCACTCTAACACTGCCTTCGTGCTTCATACAGAGCTACACAGAGGCTCTACATTTAAATGTTGAGAAAGAGCTCCGTCTGTTCATGTTCTACGTTGAAATTCCCCTTCTTGATATAGACCACGACAGAGGTTCTGCAGGTGCTACGTCAGTGTAACACTACCTCCGTGCTTCATACAGAGCTACACAAAGGCTCTGCACTTAAGATTTGAAAAAGAGCTCCGTCTCTTCATGTCCTACCTTGAGTCTATGCTTCTGAATCTGAAGTGTACTTCAACATTGTAAGTCTGTACCGTTTTGGGCTTAAAGTGTGTAAAGTTTTTAACCCTTTTGTCTGTCAAGTGTGACTCCATTCTTCAAACAGACCTTCAAATAGGTTATGCACATGCTATGCCGTCACGTATTTCGGTGATCACAAAAACTTCTAAACACATACTTATTTCACAATTAAATGTAAGAGTTGGAAGGTAACTCTGACTTGTTTTCTTACAAACTTATACAATAACTTTCAAATGTGGTTTGATAGACGTACAATGTGCATTAATGTTTAAACCTTGCAGTATAGCTCCAAAATAGTACTAAACATACTTCAGATTTTCGATTTAAATTGTAAATAGTAATTCTTGAGTGTCAATGTGCAGAGTTCCCTGAAACCAGTTCTCAAATGTTACTTTCAGGTGATAATGTTATAACTTAATAGTTAAAAGTCTGAATGCCATACTTGAACATTAGACTACATCCTTTGCATAACATGGTAAAGACATAAGTTGTTTTAAGTGATAATGTTATAACTTAATTTAAATATATAACTTATATTACATTTAGGTTTTCCTCCTAATTGAAGTATGTTATTTGAACATTTATATAACACAATCACTAATTGCAAGTGGAAACAAGATTCACCAAAACACTGTTTCTACGCAAAAGCTTATGAAGAATTGAATGCTGCGAGGTTTTGAACATGTATATAACTCTTTTACATTTTTATACATAAAGACAAAGTCATATGTAAAATCTCTTCCAAAATAAAATGAATATATTTAAAGTCATATTAACAAATTATATAGCCATTTCCTTCACTTTCTAAAGTCCTCTGAAATCAAAGCTACTGAAAAGTATACTAAAAAGGAAATTTGTACACAGTGAAAATATGAATGACATATACACATTAAACATTGTATCTACACATACTAACTCTTCCAGTAATACCTTGGTAGCTATCTGGTTTTTACAAGAGGATTTGAAAGGAATGAAGCATGGTCCGATGCAATCACCTTTCTTTTCATAATCATAAAAAGCAAAGTGATTGTATCAAACCAAGCAATATCTCTCACAAACCACTACTTATTTTCTTCTTTGAAGAGATCATTCATTCATCTTCTTCTTCCTTTAAGCCCTAATATTGTTTCATCTAATTTTAATCTGCAAATAGGCACAAAATAAAGGAGACTCGGGTGTAGTGTAGAAATTTATTGGAAACCGTAAAGGACATATATTATTAAATATATACAGATATTTTTAAAAGTGATGGTTGAAATGACCTCCCAAAGTTTTAAATAAATTTATACTCTTTTCAAATCCGGTAATTGTTGAAATAAAATATTCCATCTACTATCCTTTCCACCATTTTCGACTCTTAAACTTCTCTTTTCCTTTTTCATTGCAAACCAGATATTCATGGAGGGTTGCTTCATGTTAACTTTGATTAAACAAACGGAGCACAAAAGGCGTATAACAAAAAAGGTTCCAACAATGTCAGAGAAGTTTTCTGACCAAGAAGAGTTACCATTCCCAAAACTTATAAGAATATCAATGATCGATCCCTATGCAACTGATTCTTCAGAAGATGAAGATGACCACATTTTTGAACGGTGGCGTGTAAAGAAGTTTGTTAATGAAATTAACATACAACCGTCAAGCAAAGCTAGAACGATGCCTCTCAATGGCAATATGACGACAACCAGAAACAACCCATGTGCTGGAGATTCGAAACAGAAAGCTATGAAGAATAAGAAAAGTTCAGAGGATAATGTTAGGAAGTTTCGAGGAGTATGGAAAAGACGTTGGGGTAGATGGGCAGCGGAGATTATGGATCCGGCTACACGCCAGCGGTTGTGGTTGGGAACATATGATACGCTGGAGGAAGCTGCCATGGTATCTGATAATGTTGTCATCAAACTCCATGGTGTTGGTGCTATTACTAATTTTGTTTTGCCAACGGTTTTAGAAAACCCACCGCCGACGAATGTTACATCAATGTCCGACCATCATCCCAACCGAAAGTCACTCAAGCTTCCACTTGTGGATGCACCACCTTTGGATTATCAATCTTTTGATTCAATACAACTTGATGATGAAGTTGCATCCTTTAACATGCATCATGATTTCGGGTCTATAAACCCAAAACAATTTGGTGATTTTGGTATAACCCCTATAGCTCCTGACTTCATTTCTGAGACTGGATGTGGATCTCCCTCAACTTTAAAAATAGATAACTACTTCGAAGATATTTCAGATAGTACTTTAGATCTATGGTTTTCCTAAAATGGCTGGAACTTATTTTAGTTGGTTGTTGGAGTTGTTTGAGTATTATTGTATTATTTTCTTAGTATCGTATTAATGCATATGTTTGATTAACATTTAGTCGTTTCCATGATTAGTTTTATTTTGTTTTTCAAACAGTTGTAAATGATTTTTTTTACAAAATATATATAGGTCACAAAAAGAGTTGACCCATATACAGAGCTTAAGTCTAATGGGATTTATTCGCGTATTCACGTAAGTGTCATAAATGCTGAAGAGAAATCTGAATTGTAATTGTGGAATATGAGTTCAGATTTGTGATGAGATGTTTTTGCGATGTACCTTCTAGCTCTGCCATACAACTCTGACTCTATCCATGGGATCATAGGTCCAGACTTTCGTGTACATGAGGCAAAAGTCTAGAAATAAATGATTTCAGATTTAGTGATACATAGACATATCAGAGATGTTTCCTCTGTCTGGAACATCAATTATGGGAAGAGAATTCTAAATTTCCATTTGAGAGAAGAAGTTAAGATTTGTTCTCAGATTCCTAAGGCATGCTACCTTGTAAGGCTGGCATACAATTATTCACGTAGACAAAGACATACTCGTCCAGACTTGTATGTCCAGACTTACAATCCTAAATACAATGGACCGAGACTTAATTAGCTATAGAACATATCAAAGTCGTTTTTAGAAGTCTCAAACATCAATTAAGCTACGAAAAAAGGAGAATAAACGTGTAAAGGGAGAAATGCCACTTAAGTAGACCCATTTGAGCCGTAAGTGAACCTGTGTGTGTGGAGTGAAGCACTGCATACAACACTCAAATGTTTTTAGGCCTTCTCATTAGCTCTGACTCCACAATCTGGTACATAACTTTGAAAAACGAACGTGCAAACAAAAACTGACAAGCAGTTTATTAATTTACGTTGTATTTAGACCATTAATTCACGGTTGCCATAACCGCCTCATCTGGGTAATTGTTTGCTTCTTATAAAATTATTATTATCACGGACAATTTTCGTTTCCTACTACAGTAAAAAAGCATTCTTTAAACAATTGTCTAACTGAATCCATTTTCTCACGGTTGTTCATTCTAATGTTGTATTATGTACTGACTTCATGTACTGCTTTCTTGTTGAAAAATTAATTTGCTTGCAGATCTTTTAAAAAAGAAATTTGATGGATGCTAGAGAAAGGAGAAAATTTATAAAGACGGTTTTGAATAGTAGTAGACAATCTGTGAAATCTACATCATCAAATGTTGAAGGTACCTAATTCAAAAGCATTTTGAATTATATTTTGATTGAGACAAATATTACCTGTTCAGTAATTCTGTTGAAGTCACTTTTTGACAATCATCCTTTCCTCTAACTTTTTACAGATGATATCTCAAATTATGATAGCAATTAGAATCTTCATCTGAGAGGAATAATATTCCCTACCCTGATGAGAATATGGATCCAAACAAATGTCCACAGTTTCAACATACAAACTTGCCACATTCTTCTTCAGATGTGACTACCACAAATCCATTATCTAATAGTCCTAATGGTATGTGTAATCTCTTGTACACCTCATTTTTAAAGTAATGCTTCAAACAAATTTTCAAAACTAACAAATGTCTTGCATTACTTAAATTTGTATATTTTAAACAACAAGTGTTCATGTAAACAAACACTACTGGTTACGTTCTACCGCCAATTCATCCATCCCTTTATCGACAATAGATCAAGCTTCTTCTATGGTTCGGTTATCAGCAGGGCATCATAGATTACAGAGAAGGAATATAAATGTAGCTGATATACAAATCATTGATATTACATCAGGTGAAGAACCGGACCATCCAGTAACCGCTACAGACAATATTGAAGGAATATCTGAAGGTAATTATTGAATAATCAAATGTTTAATACTTATAATTAGTTATTACATTCAAATTTATTAAACAGAGTACTTGGATCACGGTGATGAAAGTGTTCTTTGTGAATGCTGTGATGAAAAACTATGGAAAGATGAAGCTCTTCGAGGGAAAAAAATGCGGGATGAAAACAAGTTACTCCCTTTGTTGTCTTTATGGCAAAGTTCAGCTTCCAAAAGAGAAAGAGATGGGTTCTTCTTACATAAATTTGTTCGTTGTGTAGACTCAAAAAGCAAATACTTTATGAAGAACATTTGTCGTTATAATTCAATGTTCTCATTTACATCAATGGGTGGCAAAATTGATACTTCCATTAATAGTGGAAATGCACCATACATATACAAGCTTAATGGTCAAAACTACCATAGGATGGGTAGTCTTCTACCACCAGATGGAAGAAAACCGAAATTCTCTCAACTGTACATATATGATACCGAAAATGAAGTTTCAAATAGACACAGTTCATTTAGGTATGCATTCATCCTTATTGTAATATCTCTTAACAGATTTACTTGAATTACAATGTATGGTTATATTAATGGTCATTCTGATTTTATGTTTGTTATGATTTACTTAATGAAAAACAAGAAGCTTCTCTTAACATCCTTCTTATCTTCCTCTTCAATATGTTGTTGTTTCCATATGGAGAATATGGTTACAGACTTGACATTCCTCATAGAGAGGTAACATCTTCAAAAAAAAGTAAAAGAACAACTGTAACAATGAGGGAGTTCTTCGCCTTTAAACTTCGAGATAGAAGAAATATGTTTTTATTACTTCTCAATGCAAGGAGGCTTCTACAACAATTTATTGTTGATGGATACACAATGATTGAAACTGAGAAGTTGCATTATATACGTAAGCAGCAGAAAGTCCTAAGGTGCGAGACATATGATACTTTATGCAATGTACAAGAACAAGGAGAGTGGGATGTTTCAAACATTGGACAACGTGTTATACTACCTTCTTCTTTCACCGGTGATGCTCGGTACATGATGCAAAATTATTTCGATGCAATATCCCTTTGTAAATGGTATGGATATCCTGACTTGTTTCTAACCATGACTTGCAATCCAAAATGGCTAGAAGTTAGAAGATTTGTTAAGGACACGGGCCTAAATCCAGAAGACAGGTCTGACATTCTTTGTCGTTTATTTAAGATCAAGCTTGATGCACTTATTAGAGAATTAAAAGAGAATGAGTTTTTTGGAAAAATTCAAGCAGGTATATTCAAATTATGATAACAGTATCAACATATTTTCTTATACTTGTAGGCTTATCTTTATTAATTTAAATTATAAATTTTTGTAGTTGTTTATACAATTGAATTTCAAAAGCGAGGCTTGCCTCACAATCATATTTGTCTGTTTATGCATCGAGATTTCAAGCTACCTACTGTTGAACAGATTTATCCTATCTTCTCAGCTGAAATCCCAGACAAAAACAGTGATCCAGACTTGTACTTACTTGTAAAATAGTTCATGATGCATGGACCATGTGGTGAAGAAAACATTAATTGTCCATGCATGGTTGATAGAAAGTGTTCAAAAAAATACCCAAAGAAATTTTCTGAACACACTTCAATTGATGTTAATGGTTATCCTGTATACCGCAGACGAGTGGATGGACGTTTTATTGAGAAATCAGGTGTTAAACTAGACAATAGAAATGTCGTTCCATATAATAAATATTTGTTGAAAAGATATCATGCCCACATTAATGTTGAGTGGTGCAATCAGGCATCTTCAATCAAGTATCTGTTCAAATACATCAACAAGAGGTCCAGATAGAGCTATTGTTGCAATTGTAGAAAACAGTGATGATGCGGTCACTGTTAATGTTGTTGATGAGATAAAACAGTATTATGATTGTAGATACCTTTATGCATGTGAAGCTTCATGGCGTATTTTTGGATATGATGTTCGTTATAGGACTCCTTCTGTTTTAAGACTTCCTTTTCATCTTCTGGGACAACAAGTAGTGTTTGGTGTTGAAGATGATATTGATAATGTGCTAAACAGACCATCTGTGGCGTCCTCAATGTTCTTATCTTGGATGCATTGTAATCAAATTTATCAAGAGGCACGAGAACTCACTTACGTTGAATTTCCTACAAAGTTTGTGTGGAAATTGGATGAACGATGTTGGGATCGAAGGAAAAAAAGGGTTCTCAGTTGGACGGATTCATTCAGTTTCTCCTACTGTAGGAGAAGGGTATTACTTACGAATTCTTCTGAATAAAGTCAAAGGTCCTAAATCATTTGAAGGCATTCGTATACTTAATGAAAAAACATTTCTGACTTTCAGTGATGCATGTTATGCTCTTGGGCTTTTAGACGATGACAAGGAATATATTGAAGCCATTGAAGAGGCAAATTTAACTGCATCTGGTTTTTATCTCCGCTTCTTATTTGCAACCATGCTGATTTAAAACAGTTTATCTAGACCTGAATTTGTTTGGGAAAAAACATGGCAATACTTAGCAGATGTGATTCTGTATAATCAACGAATTGCTTTACAGTCGCCAGGTATGTTAATACTATATCTTAAGCATAGAGTTATACAACTATTATCAAAAACTATGGTTGTTATTGAATTGTATCTACTTTTAATTTCATGTAGTAATTGTGTACATTTATATTATCTTTAACAGATTTATCTCTTAATGAAGAACAAGTGAAGAATCTAACTTTGTTCGAAATTGAAAAGATTTTTCTTCGTAACAATTCCACGTTGGAAAACTTCACCACACTGCCTTATCTTGATAATGACTCGCTTGAATCCTCAAACGACCGTTTGATTGCAAAAGAACTGGATTATAATCATCATAATTTAGGATATGAGTTTCACACGCTTGTAACTGCTCTTACAGATGAGCAAAGAGGTGTGTATGATGAAATCATGACTGCGGTTGAAGAAAAAGGTGGTGTATTTTTTGTTTATGGACATGGCGGAACAGGCAAAACATTCCTATGGAAGACCTTGGCTGCATCAATAAGATCTAAAGGAGAGATTGTTTTAAATATTTCTTCCAGTGGTATTGCATCTTTACTTCTTACCGGTGGCAAAAACTGCACACCATGGATTTCACATCCCGCTCATTCTGAATGAAGATTCTCTTTGCCAAATGAAGCCAGATAGTGATGTTGCAGGCTTAATAAAGAAAACTACTTTGATAATATGGGATGAGGCACCAATGGTTCATAAACATGCATTTGAAGCATTAGATAGAAGTATGAATGATATTTTGTTAGGACTGAAAATCAGTATTAAATTGTATTCGTCTTGAAAGTTAAATATTGTCTATAATTGTAAAAGTCATCGTGTTTGACTTTTCTTAGGCAGGTTTGACTTTGACTTGTGTTTAGAAGTTTGACCCTATAAATAGGGTAATGTCTTTGTAATTGAAAGAGAAGAGAGATCATTTGTAAAACACATTACGTAATAGAGAGTTTGACTAAGTATTGAATGTTTGACTTTATCTCTCAAAGTATATCTTGTGTTCTTGAAGATAAATCATAGATCTGCCATTGTTATGAAGATGTATGAAGATTGATCATTGAAGAGGGACACACAATTGGTATCAAAGCTGAAATGCAAGAAATCAGAAGAAGAAATCAGATTTTGAAGATTTGTTGAAGATTTTTTTCTGGATTTTCTGTGTTCTTCATCTATGTTCTTCGTGTTCTTAATTTTTTTTTAAAGTTTGATCCCATTTTTTTTAAAAATCTTGTGTTTTTGTGTTTAAATCGTGATCAAAATGCTCGGAATTGAATTGTGAATCTTTGTTATTTACAAACGATTGTGATTTGATCATTATATTTCAAGATTTAATCGGTTTTAGTGTTTTTAAAAAAAAATTCTTGTTCTTAATTTTTCTTAAAAAGTCAGTGTTTTTGATCATTTTTTTTGTTAAAATTTCTTTTTCTTTGTGTTTTTGGTTTCTAAAACCGCAGGCCCAAATTTCTCTAAGCCCAATCCATCCGATTTGGACTTAGAATCATTTCTCATCTTCAACTAAATCGCAGGTTCAAGAAGCCAAGTCTCATCTGTTCATCTATATGTCCGGTGTTTTTATCGCTCAAAGGAATTTTTGGAAAGTCTGGATTTGAGGTTAACCGGATAATTGTCCGGATTCATACAAAGCTTAACCGGATTCAAGGTAAATCGCTCATCCTTTGTCTGATTAAGGAGTTAGTCGCTCACCACTGTGATTCTTAAATCGCACAAGTGGGTAGCAGCCTTGACAATAGCTTAGTCGAATTCTTGTTAATCGCTCATACTCAATCGATTTCATCTTAAATTTTATCTGTTTTGTTTTCTAAGTCTTAATCGATCATCTCTTGACCGGATTGGTGACCGGATTCAATTAACATTTGAGCGGACTAGTGACCGGAGTTTGGTAAATCGTTCACTGCTTCTCCGGTTTAGCTTGAGTTTTGATCGATTTAGGTAAATCGCTCAGGTTGTCTGTAAATCGGTCAATTAACTGCCTTCACCCGATTTAGTAAATCGCTCAAAGAATTCATCCGGATTTCTAAATCTGACAACCTTACTTGCCGATTTTGATTCATCACTCACATAATAGTGTTTGATTTCAACTTAATTGAAGACGTGTTCGTTTTTACTTTATAGTGTCCGGATTTCAAGTTTCTTGACCGAAGCTTATTCTATTTTGACTGGATTTGAAGAAATGTGTAAATCGCAGATTTCCTTTGGTTGATTTCACATTAATCGCACACTGGTTGGTTTTTCAGAGAACTTGACAGATTCATCTTCATTTTCTGTGTTCAAAATCGTTCAATTAGCGTGATTGGTTTTGGATTAAATCGCCTGTATCAATTCGTACACTGTGTTGATTGGTTTTGTATACTATTGCCAAGGAATGCTGGTATTCAACATCTTATTATCTCAAGACCAAAGAAGCGCAGGCTTACAGCAGCTGGTCTGCATCCATGGTTGTTGGAAGTATCAGCATGTTTTAAAAATCTTCAAGGCATCTGCACTAGTGCAGCAAATCATCAAGTGAAATCAATTCTGTTTTGTGAAGCATTCTTCTTTTAAATTGTGAAGCACAATCTCTGTTATGCAGTTTGGAAGGTTGGGATTTTGGTTTCTCAAACTGTGGTGTGTGGAATTTTGTTCAACAGCTCACTGTTGAATAGTTAGTGTGTTGTAAAATTTTGATTGATTACACTGCGTTTGAATGTTCAATTTTGTTGTTGTGTGTGAGCAACTTACTGCTGTTGTGTATACCAATTCAAAACAKATTTGAGTGGTTGTTTGTTCAGCGGATTAGAGACTGTGAACTTTGAGCGGGCTACATATCTTGAGCAAGTTTTTTTTATTTTCATAGCTCAACAAGACTTTGATTTCAAGAAGTTAAGGATCTGGTACAGAGGGAAATTAGCAGGACTCTAGTTCTCAAAGTCAGTCTCGGTTGATATTTGGCTGGAATGGAAGTCTGGTGATTAATTACCAAACTCAATACTACAGTTCCATTCTTCTACCTTGGTTTAGGGACTTGCTACATACCAGTACCTTCTCATCAGCATCAGCTTCAAGACAAACATTCATTATATAATATGGGTTATGAAAAGATGAATTTCTTGCACAGTCTTGATTGAATTCCTTGAACAAGCAGCAGTTCAATTTAGTTTTTTTTAATCATTGCAGGTCACATTTGAGGGTGAAGGACTATTAATTGGAGCATATAAATTACGGGGAAGCATTGCAACTAGTCGGAAATTTCTGTCTAGAAGAAGAACTCGAAGAACATTGGTTGCATCATGACAGCTTGGGAGATTTTTGCTTAAATCTCTCAAGAGAATTTATTCGGGCTCAAGACTTATTTGTATACGTAATCATTGTATCTGGATTTGAACTTGTAATTTGTTGATCAAATCGTTCCTTTTTCGTGTAAGCTTGATTTGGGCTTGAATCATTAATTTTGTTTTGATATTTGTTTTGGGCTTGTATCTTTTTTAGTTTAATTTTTTTTTCATTTTAATTTTGGATCATTTCGTTTATTTGTTTCTATTTGTGTTTTTAAACTGGTTGAGAATAATTGAACTGTTTTCCATCGCGTAAACTGTTTTTAATCAGTTTTAACTGTCTTCAACTGTTTTGAACAGTTTTTTAACTGTTTTCAACGGTTTTGACTGTTTTTACTGATTTTTGACAGTTCTTCGTCGTTTTTCTAAATTCTCATCAGTTTTTAGTGTTTTTCAATTTTTTTTAGCTTAATCGTCTTTGATTTCTTTTCCTGATTTCACTGCATAGATCCTTTAACTGATCAATTTTTTTTTTAATGCCAGATATTCTAAAGGAGATGAGAGAGAAGATTGCTGAGCTGGAAAAGAGCATTGTGAACTATAAAGAGAAATACATAAATATGTACACTAAGAATTATGCTAATGAGGAATATATCAAASATTTMAAGAARGWTCATAAAAAAGAATGTGAAAGAATCGAGAAGGAATTTGAGTATAAAATTGAAAAACTCGAGAACACTCTCAGCTCTGTAAGAAAAAATTATTGAAGACTTGGAGTAAAACTAATAAAGATCTTTTCAATAAACTCAAAGAGGTTAGAAGTACACTTTCAATTGAGAAAAACTCTCCAAGGAATAATACAGAGACAAAG
>NC_037528.1:38752333-38760876 GCF_001531365.2 Cynara cardunculus var. scolymus | reverse complement strand
AGATAATTATAGAAAGATTATTCATGTGCTACAACGACTGAGAGATGTTGAATGTGAAGATCATCTTTACAACGGTTTACTGAAGTTTTGTTGTCTAAAGATTTTTTGAAGATCAAATATTGTACATTGTTTCTGTTAATTACTATTCTACATTGTCAAAAGAGAATATTACTGCGGTTCTACATTCGAGGGGGAGAATGCTAGAAGATCTTTCTCAACAGTTGATTGCTTGAAGATTTTAAGATGAAGAATTTTCTTTTGAAGATGACATAATGTGCTTAAAGTTTCAAAGTTCAAACAGAACTCAAAGTGCAGAATTTCTTTCAAGTCTGAATACAAAGGGGGAGAATGTTAGGACTAAAAATCAGTATTAAATTGTATTCGTCTTGAAAGTTAAATATTGTCTATAATTGTAAAAGTCATCGTGTTTGACTTTTCTTAGGCATGTTTGACTTTGACTTTTGTTTAGAAGTTTGACCCTATAAATAGGGTAATGTCTTTGTAATTGAAAGAAGAATGAGCTCATTTGTAAATCTGATACGTAATAAGAGGTTTGACCAGATTTGAAGAATTGACTTTTCCTCTCATCTCTCTCTCTCTCTCTATGTTCTTACAAGTTCATCTTAATGTTCTTGAGCTAAAATCTCAGATCTGCCATGTTTGTGAAGATGTATGAAGATTGATCATTGAAGTGGGACAAACATATTTTCAATGCTCAATGCAGTGGTGACTTATATATGATTTTTGGGGGTAAGGTAATTGTTTTTGGAGGAGATTTCAGACAGATTCTGCCGGTTATTCCCAATGTAGGTAGACAAGACATTGTAAATGGATCATTAAGTTCATCTTACATTTGGGAAAAATGCAAAGTCCTAAGGTTAACTAGAAACATGAGTCTAATTGCAAACAATGAAAGTTCAGAAATTGAACAAACAAGGGATTTTGCAAAATGGATTTTGGACTTAGGAGAAGGAAAAGTTGGAGGTCATAATGATGTTGAAGCAGTTACTGAGATACCTCATGATCTTCTCATTACCGATTTCATTGATCCTATATCTGCATTAATCGAATTTGTCTATCCCTCAATTCTTGAAAACATCAACAACTCAGCTTATTTACAAGAACGAGCAATACTTGCCCAAAGAATGAAGTAGTTCAAGAAATAAATGATTGCTTGCTGTCATTGTTTCCAGGAGAAGAAAAGGAGTACTTAAGTTCAGATACATTATGTGAATCAGAGCACCTTCATGATGAGTTCGATAAAACTTTGTACCCTCCTGATGTTTTAAATAGTCTTAAATTATCAGGAATACCAAATCATAAGATTCTACTAAAAGTTGGTGTTCCTATCATGTTACTGAGGAATATTGATCATAAATCTGGATTATGTAATGGTACTAGACTGCATGTGTTAACATTGGGAAATCGAGTAATAGAAGCACAGATCATATCTGGAAGCAATATTGGAAGTCGTACATTCATTCCAAGAATGTCCTTAACACCTACGGACAAAAGGATACCATTCAAATTTCAAAGGAGACAGTTTCCAATTGTTGTATGTTTTGCCATGACCATTAATAAGAGCCAAGGACAATCATTATCAAAAGTTGGTTTATTTCTAAGACAACCGGTCTTCACGCATGGTCACTTATATGTTACTTTATCTAGAATCAAAAGCAAGAAAGGTTTGAAAGTACTAATTATGGATGATGAGGGCATTATTGACATTAAAACAACCAATGTTGTATACAAAGAAGTGTTTAGTAATATATGATATATTGTTCTTATTTTATTAATGATTTACATATTTAACTTATATTTGTTCAATTTATATTGTATTATAAATGTTGTTTTACAAGTTCATCTTATTAGTTCATGTTATTATTAATTTCTATGAGGCTTATTTTTCATTTATAGTTTGCATTACAATTACCCAACCATAGAGGATCTGCATGTGCTACGTAAATTCTCTCACTCGGACTATGTCCTTCATACAGAGCTTTACAAAGAGACTGCATATACTACGCACAGTCTCTTGCCAAACTTCCGCAATTCATACAGAACTCTGGAGAGGTACTGCAGAAACCACACAGGACCTCTATGCATGATTCCATGGTTCATGCAGAGCTACACAGCAGCTCTGCATCTACTATGCAGAACCTCTGTGCACGGAAAATTTATACAAACTTGTGGCATTGGCTAATTTTACCAATTAACTCTTTAAAAGAGCTTCACACTTATAACCAGATTGGTCGTCTTGATTTAGAAGTCTTGCAACGTAGGATATTCTCCGTCGTAAACTCTGGAGTATTTCTTAGACCATGTGTTTGTCAAGCCTGATTCCATCATTCATACAGAGCTTAACAGAGCCTCTGCATGTGCTTTGCGGTCAATGTGAACCAGACTACGTGTTTCATGTAGAGCTGCACAGAGGTTCTGTATTTAAGTCTTGAAAAAAAACTCTGCCTCTTCACGTAATGCGTCGATGATCTATCTCTTACTCTGAACATGACCTTCAGACTTGTACCTGTAAATAGTTTTTGTCTTCATCTTTGCAAACTTTTTTACACTTGTGTTCTTCAAGCCTGCCTCCGTCTTTCATGCAGAGTTTCATAGAGGTTATGTACTTGTCTTGAGTAACAGTTCTCTCCCACCATGTACTACCCAGAACCTAAGATTCCCTATGCTTGTCTTATACGTAGGTATAAAAAGAATCTGCATGTACTACGCAGCACTGCATACTGAATCAACATTGTTCATCTCCATTTAGAAGTTTTTCTGATCATCGAAGCACAAGTCGTTCTTTGTATATGTAACATTTAATTCTCGAGTAAGAGAATCTTTATATCAAAAAATTAATCGCACTTGTACCTTTCTTTAAATTTATAAATTACCTCCAATTATTAATTGTTTATAAAATACATATTAGTTCAGCTTAATTTTTATCATTAACCCGTATAATACACGGGTCCGAACCTAGTATGTATATATATATATATATATGATAAGGGTTGAGTTCTAGTGAAAATGAAATAATGTGAGAAGTGTAAGAAGGGATCTCCACTCTTGGATGCATATTAGGATTAGATGCATTAAGATAAGATGCACCGGACCAATCCCTCTATCAAGCACAATTCATGAGTGGGTTTGAGATTAAATGTGATCAAAGATCCAGATCCTTTTTTTCGTTTCTATTTTAACTCTGCTTCTTACACGCTATGATAATATATATATATATATATATATAATATTATCACTATAATTATGATATATTTTAATTACTTTTTATTTTTAAAGAAATATAAAATAAAATTGAAAAAATTACTAAACTATAACGCCCCAACCCACACATTGCATGTAATACATATTTCATACAAAGGAAATACATAATATCTTTCCATTTGGGTCCCTTAGTACAAGAATTTAACATGACCTATTACAAGGTCCAAAAATTCAAAATACATTTCTTGTACTAATCAATCAAAACAGATCTTCAAGCAAAAGCGCATAAAGGAATATATTAAACCTTTCCCTTCCCCTTACTGTCCGAACCTCCTGCAACACATAATTTAAAAATCACAAAACGAGGGTTAGACCGAAAGGTCTAGTGAGATACCCTATTTATGTCATTGCAGGGTGAAAATCACCAAAACCTTTAGGGAAAAATATCATTTCATATATATAACAAATATATGAATAGATAGAAACGTAATATCAGATCTTTTCCACTTATCAAGCAAAGCATTGCGCTTATTCAAATCTCAAAACTCTGAACCAAACAGGTTCCACATAATGCCACTTTTAAACCTTTTCTTAACCAAACAAGGTTATTTAAAGCTTCAAGCCAAACCTGACATTTTCTCCTCAATAACATCCAAACTATGATTTCCAATAAGAACCTTAATCCTAAATCTTTAAGTCAYAAAGAAATAAAGACTCCGGACCACGGTAATCTTAAAGGATATAATAGAATGAGTTATATCATACAACACACATGCAATTGTCACCCTTATATCCAAAGGTACAGCTCTCCTTGATATGCCACTCTTATCCCATGGTACACCTCTCCTTGATATGCCACCCTTATCCCATGGTACACATCTCCTTGATATGCCACTCTTATTTTCTCATCAAAATATTTCACAGAATAATTTCAAATAAACCGCAGCCATTGAAATTATTATCAATACAAAAATCATTTCTTTCAAAATTTCCTTTTTATGATAAACAATAACATTTCTTATTAAAAACATAAGACCGTATTTTCAATCCGGTCAACTTGATTAGCCAGACTTCAACTCCGGTCAACTAGCCGGACAATACATGGAATAAGCTATGTCCGATTAACCTTTAGAGTAAATTCCAACTTTTGTCCGGATAACAAGTCCGGACAACACTCCGTATAAAACTTGACCGATTTAACCCTTAGAATATAAACGAACATCTTTGTCCGGATAACAAGTCCGGACAACACTCTGTTCACAACTTAACCGGCTTAAAACAATCCGGACAACAAATCGTCCACCCTTTGTCCGATTTAAAACAATCCGGACAACACATCGTTCATTCTTTGACCGATTTAAAACAATCCGGTCAACCTTGTCCTGTTTAATATCCGGATAAACACTTAGAGCAAAAGACTAATTTCTTTTCAAATTCAAATGAAATTCATATGAAACCAATATTAATCTTTATACAAAAGAGTTTTAGAAACTACTCACCTTATCAAGCTTTTGAAATCAAACACTTGAGATCAACTTGAATCTCCAAACAAAAATAATCCGGTCACTTCTTCTCTCTTTTAAATCGCACAATAAGAAATTCCAAAAAGCAAGAAGAGAAATATGGAGACTAACTTACCCTCCTTTTATACACTTCCAAAAATGGAAGGTCGGCTAACAGCCCATTTCCACAAAAACTCTCATGCACATGCATGCAACCACACATATCATGCACACATATAATATGCATGTGTGTATAATCACACACACACACACATATATAAATATATATATATATATATATATATTTCTGCATATGCACATAATCTCATACATGTATCCACATTATGCACATAATTTTCACATACCAGCATGATCAAATATATCAATTTATCATGCTATCACGTAATCATTTAATCAGATAATCACATAATAATTACCTTCGGTGATGACCAGAATCCGGTTATTACATTATCCACCCCTCAAAAGAATTCCGTCCTGGAATTCTTTTAATCAAAAAGCCATGGGTATTCTGATCTCATCTTTGATTCCAACTCCCATGTTGCTTCCGGTCCTTTGTGAAACTTCCACTGAATTTTCACCAGACTTATTTCTTTATTTCTCAACACCCTGATCTTTCTATCGATTACAGCTTCCGGTGTTTCTACAAAATTCAGCTTACTGTCTAATTGGATTTCTAGTAACGGTATAGCTAAACTCGGATCAACCAAACATTTCCGTAAATTTGACACATGAAAAGTGTTGTGAATCAGATTCAGCTCTTCTGGCAGCTCTAATTGATATGCTACTGGCCCAATTCGTTTACATACTTTGAACAGTCCCACATACCTCGGACTGAGCTTC
Organism: Cynara cardunculus var. scolymus; assembly: GCF_001531365.2. Lineage (NCBI taxonomy): Eukaryota > Viridiplantae > Streptophyta > Magnoliopsida > Asterales > Asteraceae > Cynara > Cynara cardunculus. The sequence continues at coordinate 38,755,291 of NC_037528.1, read as the reverse complement.
CCTTTCTTTCCAAATCTGACGACACCTTTCCACGGCGAAACTTTTAACATCACAAAATTACCTATATCAAACTCAATTGGCTTTCGTCGATTATCTGCATAACTTTTCTGGCGATCTTGTGCTGTTTTGATTCTTTCACGGATTTGTTCAATCTTTTCAGAAGTTTCTTGGACAATTTCAGGACCCGTTAGCTGTTTTTCACCCACTTCATTCCAATACAACGGCGTTCGACATTTACGTCCATACAACACTTCATATGGTGCCGCTTTATTACTGGAATGGTAACTATTGTTATATGCAAACTCTATCAATGGCAAATGATCTTCCCACGATCCCCCGAAGTCAATAATACAACTACTTAACATATCTTCGAGAGTTTGAATAGTTCTTTCACTCTGCCTATCAGTCTACGGATGATAGGCTGTACTTAATCGGATTTCAGATCCCAAAGCTTTCTGTAATCCTTCCCAGAACTTGGAAGTAAACCGACTATCTCTATCAGAGATAATAGACAAAGGAACACCATGTCTGATAACAATTTTTTTAATGTAGATCTGCGCTAGCTTTTCTAAAGAGTATTTCTCTCTTATTGGTAGAAAATGTGCAGATTTAGATAAACGATCCACAATTACCCAAATCGCGTCATACCCCTTTGGAGTTCGTGGTAACCAGGCTCGTTCCTAACGTTTTATGCGTCCTGGACGTATATAAAAATAACGGCCATCGATAAGTAAAAAAGTATTCAACCAATGTTTTTATTATTAAAAAAAATTGAAAAAAATAAATGTTAATAATTCATGAAGGAAAGAAATATTACTTTTACTTATTCACGCACTTCTTATTAGGTAATTAGCAGCCAGGAATATATGAAAAAACAAAGGTATGTTTAAAATTCTAAAATATAGATATGAGATTGACCATCTCTATGGTTGGTAATTTTTTAAAATGTAAGAATGTTCTTAGTTCATAACAAGAAATATGTGCTATTTTGATATAAAACAAGAACTCGTGTGGAGAAATTAATCAAGAGAGTCGTTGAGAGATAAAATCATAGAGAAGATTATCAGGGTTTTGCGGGAACAAAAAAAGCAAATGAGAATCAAATAAAATATGGAAGAAAAGATGATTCATTGAGACCCGATAACAACAAATAATAAATGAGACATGAGATTTACAAAATCAAACAATGGTTGGTTAAACACTTAAGTAAAATCTTGTGGTTCGTAGTTGAATCCCAAAATCAAATAATGGATGGAAATATTTGAATTTCCTTCTTTCTTTTTTGCTCTACAAAGATAAGATGCTAGGATTAAAAGTTTATGAAACATGACAAACATAACAGAATTCACTAAATACATTTAACTGGAAAAATTTATTGATTAATCAAACCATGAAAAACGTCATAACTCATAAGAACAATAGATATGTCATCAAACAACAGTACAATACCAACTATAGTGGAAAAAATATATATTAATAGCCTACAAAAGCAATTATACAAACAACATAAGCAAATATCAGTAGTCATATTAGAAGTATGAATGAATAAAAAAGCCAACAAAAACATATAGCAATAACAAACACGAGTTTAAAGTGGTTAACCATTTTGAATAATAAAGAACGGAAATGATCAAGCAATTAAAATAGCAATAGTCAATAACATTAGACCTTGATAACAGATAAAAAACTTCCAGAAGCATGGGCGGATGCACACTAAAGGGGTAGGGGGCATAGGCCCCCAACAAACTAACTAAGAAACATCCAAATGAAGCATTAGTGATAGGTTTTAAAAAAAAGTTAACTAAAAATTATTAATAAGCCTGATACGTACTAAGTATTTAGTACGTAAAGTACCTTTTTATTCTCTTTTAGATAGGTTATTTTGCTTTCATATCCCAACTTTGAGTCATTTTGTCTCTTTTCTCTATTTTTATGCTGAAGTAAATGATGAATCTATGTTTAGTGGATTTTGGTCTAAATTGATCTTATTTTGGACAGATTGGAGCAGGTTGATGCTGTGGAAATGTGGTAGCATGACCTGATGGCTGATAGAAAGATGGATGAGACTTAGAAGTGATTGACATGACTTTGGAAGACATGTGAAAGACTTCTAAAGTTGCATTAGCTGTATTTTGCTCAGATTAGCTGGAGCATTACAAGACTTATATTAGTTACCTTCTAATTAGTAGTTTGTATTATGTACTTTTAAGTTAGTATTATGTACTTTTAAGTTAGTTTTGAACTAGGAAAGGGTGAAAAGACTATTTTGCCCCCATAAATCCTTGGTATAAATAGGGGTTGTTGGGAGGAGTTTAAGACACACCTCAACACCCACTTTCACCAAYTTCTTTCTTTCTCTCTTTTGTTCTCTCAAGTAGGTTGACATCCTACTTGAAGAACWARTTTTYTAAYATTACAAAGCTTTTGGCATTTCAAGTTCTTTAATCGCTTTCCATTTACTTGCTTTATTTAATCGCTTTATTTATATTATCGTTATTTATATTCCGTCTTTAATTTATTTACGCTTACTCGCATTTTATTTCCGTCATTTATTTATTACGCTTTCCGCATCTTTATTATTCCGTCATTTATTTTCTGTATTTACTTTCCGCATTTATATTATGTCTTTACTTATTGCAATTTATATTTCTCATTATTTACTTTTCGTCATGAGTAGCTAATTTTATTAGCTCGGGTGTATGACGAAAAGGGTGAGTTTTTAAACCAAAATATAGTCGACCCTTTCATGTAACAACRATGTTTTACTTTTTCATTTCAAGTTTTATAAAACCAATGACACTTCTTGACGGGTTGATCACTTTGAAAGTGTTAAAGTGCCTTTGACTCTAAGCTGAGCCAATGTTTGCACGTCAACTTGGATGATATGGGAAGTAGACTTGAGAGAGTTGCTAACAAATAGATTTGTTGTCCGTATTTTCTAAGTTGTTAATTCTCGAC
>NC_037528.1:38728215-38752028 GCF_001531365.2 Cynara cardunculus var. scolymus | reverse complement strand
TCATGCTGTAGCATTTTGACAGCATTGGTCGACTAAAAGTAATTTTCACATCTCACCCTGAAAGTCATACACCCTAGCTTGCTTTATTAACTGTTATCTCCTGTTTTTAGTTGTATTACCTCAGCTCTAATTAAAGTCTTCGAATTCGCCTTCTGAAATCATTTCCTTAACCTTACTTTCTTTTAAACTTTTACTACGATCCCTGTAGACGATATCCGGTACTTGTACCACTTTTATTACTTGAAAGATGATATTGGGACTATTTGTATACTTGCTTGTGGTCCTGATTGTTGTTTGTGTCTGTGGTTTCACGGCCCATCAAAGCCCCCAACAATTAAAAGTAAGGCTCTAAATCTAAATTTATGTATCTCATTTATAACTCTTATTTCAAGGATTCATTACTTTAATGATAAATAAGGATTCATTACTTTAATGATAAATTAAACGTTCTTAAGTTCCAAGTCTCAACCTATTGAAAATCATTTTATTTTTCTTATTTTGTTTGCTATAATGTTAATGATTTGATTAATCACTATTTTGATTTTTTCCAACTTTTTTTTTATTGTTTTATAGATTTATAATTATTGTTATTTGTTAATTATTAATTTTCTCTTTCTTAATTGTTATTTGATTTAGGATTCTTTAATTTGTTATTTAATTTGGGTTTGTTATTTTGATTTAAGGTTTGCTACTAGTTTGTCTTTTATTTTTGACTTCTTGCCCTCTAATTTCTTGCTACTAACTATTAATGTGTAGTGTGTTCATTTCATTTGGTTTAACCGAAAATTAAAATATGTACATGACAATATGATGTCTCGGTTTATCCGAAATAGTCAAAAAATAATTGAAAACCAAACCGAATAAGTTATATTTATTCGGTAACTGAATCGTTTAACCCGGAAACCAAATAACCCGAAATCGTATTGGTTCCAATGAGTTATTTGGTTTCAGATTTTTTTTTACACTCTTAAATGTGCCCCCAATGATAAAAGTTTCTGGATCCGTCACTGTCCAGAAGTAACAAACAAAATCATATAACAAATGACCATTTAACTTCTTTTTTTTTTTTATTTCTTCTCTAATACAATTCATTAATACATTTTAAGACCTTATTATCTACTAAATTCTTTTTGATTCTTATTATATACTAAAAAATATCAGATCACTTTTATGTACTAATTTTTTCAATTACTACCGTATACTAAAATGATTGGTCCCCAAATAATTTTGAGCTCCTAGCAAAAACCCAAAGCAAATGATCATATTAACAATGGAAGAAGAGATATCAAATGGATCCGACCCAAATTGGGACTGGCGAAGGACCAAGACCAGTTATACTTTTCGTCAAAAAATAAGGCCTGGCCCGGGACCGCTTTTGGACCCGGCCCGAGACTGGCCCGATTTTTTAAAAATATTATTATTTTATTACCTATATCAAACAGTCATATGACCATTTTTCCCATTTTTGACCCCTTTTTTTCTGTTTCATTTTCCCTTTATTCACTATATACAAGTCATATGGTGTATGGGGGAAGATACCAACTTACAAACGTTCACAATTTTTGATATAATTCGTGATTTCGCAAAAAAAAACGTATTTTTAAGCGTATTTAATTGACTCAATTACATATATTCAAGTGTAGTAGAATAACACTTTTGTATTCTTTAAAAAAAATTCAAAAAAAGAAGATTTTGTAAATAATTACATAGGACCAATTTGGGCCCAACATAACCGGTTATAACGTACCTTAACCAGACTTTGGGTTTTTGGTTTGAAACCGGGACTGATAACGAAAATAGTGTTTGAGAACAAACCTAAACTTTTTGGGCGATGGTAGGTAGTGATGCAAGCGATTAGAATGGGAATGGGCAGTTAGGGGTGTTCAAACAAACCGTTGGACCGCTCAAACCGGCCGAACCAAGTCAAACCGGACCGTTTTTGGCGGTTTGAGCGGTCTGGCGGTCCGGTCTGGTTTGGAAAATAGCAAAACCGGGCGGTCCGGTCCGGTCTGCGGTTTGGAAACTTTTTTGGGCGGTTTGGACCAAACCGACCGCCAAATATATATATATATATATATATATATTATTTATTTATTTATCTATTTTAATATTAGCAAGCCCAACTTTTTTAACTTATTGACTATGACCTAAATTAATATAATCAAAATCGACGACTAAAACCATTAAACCATTGAACATATCGACACATTTGATATTGACAGTCTCCAAATTTTGAAATCCCTCAAAAACTCTATCAATCTATTGATCTTTCTAATCCATGGTTTGATTTCGGCGCACATTATCAAGACATCAACCAAGTGATTCAACCAACTTAGATTTGGCTTCTATTTTGTTTGGTCAAGACTTAAGAATTGAACCATTGAAGGTCGTGAAGTCGTGAATGTTATTACTCAATACTCACAGTAGAGTTGTAACTTTGTTAATTTATTTGTTTTCTAATATGTTATATCTTTATATGTTTGTACTTTGGATTGCCTCGACTTTGTACTAAAGAGCTGCTTAATTATTACATTTATTTGATTAGATATTTTTTTGTTAAAATGGATACTTAATCTAAAATTCTAAATTTTATATATATATATATATATATATATATATATATATATTTTAAGTTTAATATAAAGTCCATTAAAGGCCCAAACCGYCTAAAYCGGTCAGACCAGACCGCTTTTACTTGGTCTGGTTTGACCGGTCTGGGCACTTGATGTCAAACCGCTCGGTTTGAAAATTTTATAAACCGCCATTACGGTTTGGTTTGTGGTTTGAGGGGTTAAACCGCCCAAACCGGACCGCGAACACCCCTATGGGCAGTGGATGGATAAAATTTCCATCATTTTTTCAACAATTAATAACAAGGATAGGGATTTAAAGAAAGTGAAAAGTGAAACAAACCAAAAATTCACTCACATTATTACAATAATATATACTCAACTACTTATTTATGTCCATCATCTACGTAAATTAAATATATTTATTTATATTAACTAAGAAGCTGATGTTTTTCACCTAATCAGTGGGACATGATTGAGACCGACACGAAAACCATTATGGCCAAAACCTAGACCTTATGGTTCGTTCATGTATACAAAGCCCTTGTGTCTTGTCTTTACACGTAGAAAGGGTTCTACACGGACCATCATGCAACCAACCCTTCAGTTTGCACATAACCTGATGCCTTTTCGTTCTCGTGTCCTGAGCCCACATCAAAAACCGGACCCTTGTCGGTGATCTCTTCAATACGTGTGTCTTTGTGCTCTAAACCATGGTCTTCTGGGCTTGGAACAGAAGCTTCTTGCTGATTGGCATCTTTCGGGGACTCCTTATTTGGCTGCATTTCGCCTACATTTGCGTTGATCTTGATCTGGTTTATCAAAAGGTTGAGCCACAACAAGAGTTCAACAATATAAGCTTCTGTCGTCTTTTTGTCTGCATGGTTAAGTGTTTCGATCCGGTTTATATCATTCAGCCCATTTGGTTTTCGCCCTCCTCCTGAACTGCATAAACCACAAGCCACATTCGTTTTTCATGAACCCTTGTGCCTTTTCATAGCTTCATATGGTAAACAGTATTCCGATGCCCATTCACTACAACAAAATCGGCTTTACAGGACGTCAAAGATATCTAAATGTCCTAATAGATTGTTTTATATGACTTATATTTATAGGAGCGAACAATTGTACGTCCTATATAAAGGTGTTACAATAAGATGTTAATCGTACTTGAACATCCTAACAAGTTCTTATTTGAAATAAAACGTCTCAATAGCTTGTTTATGACACTTTTGAAAAATATCCTATAAACACGTTGTTTATAGATCACTTGTTTTTACAAGACAATCTTTCAAATAATTTCATATTAAACGACTAGACGCTTTAATCCAAAATTGTCCTAAAAAACGTCCTATCAATTTATTGTAACACATCTATATAGGATAGACAACTGTTTGCCCCTATAAACTTAAGTCCTATTGAGCAGTCTATTAGGACACTTACATATAATATGGCGTCCTATAAAAAAAATTTGTGACTCACCCGGTGTCTGCCCACTCGCCAACCCAACCAAAACCATGATGAGCCCTACAGAGAACACGAAACAAAATGAGAAAGAGAGCGAAAAAATGACTGATTAATGCCAAAATCATGATGAGATCAGTTTACTTTGCTGTGTTTATGGCTACTGGAGAAAGCCAACAGAGAGTTTTTTCCATTTCCGCTTTAATATCTGGAACATCGAGCTGCAGGAAAAAACGTATGGTAAGATTTTAGTATGTAATTAGCTAAATCATTAGGTGGAGACTATTAGAACATTTGGTGCACCTCTTTTCCAACACGAAATGAAGCTACTTTGGACCGAAAAGAAAATTCTATATCAGGCGGCAGGCTTTGGTATAATGTGCTTCGTGCCATGGAAGTCATCGGGCTGCTTCGAGAAACCTGATCAAATGAACAACAAACCCGAGTGAATTTAAGCAAGATCTTGCATACAAGTAGCGTAGAACTGATATATAAAATGCTAGAAAGACGATAAATGAAGTGCACCAGATCTGCTTTGAAGCCATTCTATTCCTAGTTGAGTTGCTCTAAGAATCGAACGACTTTTGTACATAACCAACACTACAACATAATTGCTTTTATAGAACGCCAAATATGTCTAAATGTCTTAATAGACTGTTTTATAGGACCAAACAAATTGTGTCCTCTATAAAGGTGTTACAATAGAATGTTAGAATGTATTTCAAAATCCAAACAAGATTTTAGGACACTTCGGAAATAAAGCGTCCTGTTAGCTTTTTAATGGACACTTTTGAGAAGTGTCCTATAACCGCACCTTTTCACAAGAAATTTGTTTTTATATAATGTCAAATATAAAGACTAATAAAACGCTTTATTTCAAAATTGTCTATAAAACTTGTTAGAACACCCAGAAGTATTGTATCAACTTATTGTTACACCTTTACATAAGACACACAATTGTTTGGTCCTATAAACTTAAGTCCTACAAAACAGTCTTTTAGAACATTTGGACATATTTGGTGTCCTATAAAGCTGGCTTTGAAGTAGTGTATAATGCATAACCAACTTGAGAGCAAAGAAAGAATATGGAGATAAATGTGTGTACTCACGATTGTGTCGATCTGAAGGACGATATTAGCATAATGCAATGCAAGACCAGCAGGTCCTAGTGTATGTTGAATGCTTAGACTTTCACTTGATGCTACATTATCATCTACATCGTCAAGAACTCAAGGACATGAGTACAAACATACATAGAGATATTCATCAAACGCAAATTAATTTATTTGAAATATCGTACACCAACAGAATAACAAAAAATGGACTATCTGTATCAAACTTGAACTTTTATGGAACACCATGAACATACAACAAAGTTCCCAAAGGAGTTCTCCCCTTTGAAAGAGCATAACAAGATTCATAAATCTCGATGTAGTTTGCAACAATATAAACTAGAGTTTACGGTTTATGGTTTATGGTAACATAGTGTCAGCAAGTGTGTCTTTCGATATTATTAATATTGATTCAAGACTTCAAATGGAGTAAAAAGAACGATTGCTTATTGATACTCTCTCTGCCTCCCATGAGATTTGGAATATCATAGTTTAGCTAAAAAAAATTGGCTGTGTCCAAAATGCCCTTGAATAACGGAAATCTGAAGCTAAGAACTAGAAACAAGACGAGGGGGGCATACATGCTGATTCGAAGGCATTTCTTATCTGGCGGTTTAGATAGATGACGGTATCAGAAAGCTTTTCCATAACCTGCATCACATAGTAAGCTTGGTCCATTAATGTATATGGATTCGAACGTAATTAAAATTTCCATTTGAAAGTCGAAAACATAAAAGAGAGATCAACGAGTACATCTTCCATACTCCTGGACCAGAGTGACTTTTTCTTTAGAAGTTTTACTTGCTTCTTTTGGCTTTTCAGTTCTTGCCTAATAATCACAAGCTCACGGCCTACAAAACATTTCATACTATCAATCAGAAGAATTTATAAAGCATATAACAATGTTTCCAAAAATGGTATGACTAGGAATGTGCTATTGAAAAGATAACTGAAGATAGGCGACATAGAAAGCATCCTTCCATGCACTCCTATCTAAGGTCAACTCCTTTTACCTACTCCCTTTATACCAAAGAGAATGCACTACGTTCCATTTTGGGTTGGCTCGAACAAGCGTAACATCTTGTAACCATTACTTGATATTAGTAAATCTGATAGTGGTGCACAAGTTTTTCTTATTAGGACATCTGTTCTAATGTGAAACATTTTGATTAAACTATGTGCCAAGTCAAACAGCACGGAGGAGTAGAATGGTAAGAACAGGATCACAACATTTACAGTTCCAAATGCCATATATGTCTTTAGGTCCTTCCCTTTTTTGTCCCAAATCCATTAAACCGCCTTCAAGAGTGGGAATGACAGGTAAAATCATTAATGAAAGAAACAAAATAATGGCACGCGTTTATGGTTTAACAACAACAAATACAACTAAAAGTATACGAAAAAGGATAAGAAGTGACCTTTTGAAACAGAAATTGAATTATCCCCTCCTTGATGCTTCTGTTGATCATCTTGCTCCAGTTTGTCCAACACGCATAATTCCCGATACAAATCCTGCACCTCAACAGGTGATGGATCAATCTTTCAAGTATAATACTCCAAGGCAGAAACTAATATGCACAATTGAGAACAAATATTGCATTTCAATTCAAATTTGAATATAATCAGCTTCAATTCTAGAAAATAAGAACATAATAGCCAAAAGTCGAGAACAAACAAATGAATACCTAAACAAACATATACAACGAATATATATTATCAGCATATAATAGGCTTATATAATTAATGTCTTTAAAACCACTGGATCACAAAAACTGGTCGGACTGAACCAAACCGGACCATTTTGGTTGTTTAACTGCCCGGACCACTTATTTACACACACACACACACACATATATATATAGACTTGGGATCACGTGAGACCAACCTGTTTTCGTGAGACCCGTGAGACCACTCTTTTACACTTGAAACTTCACAGTGTTTTTGCTGTAAAGGTTTGGCTTTTTTTTTTACCTTCACAGCGTTTTAATGTGAAGTTTCAAGTGTAAAAAAATGGTCTCACGGGTCTCACAAAAATAGGCTGGTCTCACGGGTCTCACAAAAATAGGCTGGTCTCACATAAACCCAATCATATATATATATATATATATATATATCTCACTTGGTCTCTTATCTTCTTGCTTTTTCTTTTACTTATTCATTATTTTGTTTACTGATTTTACTGATTTAACAAAAAAGATATTAGGGTTCTTTTTAACTTCTTTCTTAATTCTTCTTCACATTTGGTGTATGTATGATGTATGGACTTGGAATATGATTGATTAGTTGTGTTTTACTTGCATTTTTAAGCTATATTTTGATTTGATTCAGAAATTCTATTAACTAATAGTTTAAAGCCCAAACCTCGTAGGCCTTTCAGACCATACCACATTTTTGTGGTCTGGTTTGACCGATTTGATCACTTCATGCCAAACCGCATGGTTTGAAAAATTCTCAAACCGCTACTGCAAATACCCCTACTCATTATCCAATTAAAATCCTGATATATGTTATCCCTTAGAGCCTTGAACTACCATTTGCTTATAACAGAACTTGCAGAATACAAGTTCCTACTTCAAGACAGTACTATAATTATGAGATGTTATTGACTTATTGCAAATTACCCATGGTGCCATGTTATAAAGCATTTAGGGTGCTTTTGGTACATGGGATGGTACAAGACTAGGCAAAACAAAAACTTGTTGTCCCAAATGTTTGGTGAATCAATGAGACCAGTATTGGACAAGATTGAGTGGGACAAAAAAGCATTTTTTATCTCACCAAAATAGGTGGAACAAGAATCAGGGAGATGGAACAATCTTCATAAATTACTAAACTACCCATATCAAATTAAAACCCTTCACAATTCTTTCACCCACCTGCCTTACTCTCACCATCTAGTCCAGTCCCATCCATATACCAAATGCACCGTTATGGTTCTCACTCTCATACCCTACAACCCCCACCCACCATTTATACAAGACAATGGTCAGATGTAACTATGTAAGTATGCTTTGGTATCATAAGATAATGCACCACACAGTCAGTAGGTACGACAACGCTGTGCTGAGGCTGAATCAGCAATCCAGCTGGGGAGTATCTAAGTCTTTTATACGTGAGAATACATCATGAGAAGAGTTGTGATTACTGCTGGAGACAGAATATATTTCAAGGGTTTTGGATTTTGATTACTAAATCCTTATCTCTGATATCATGTAGAACAATAAGTTGTGATTTTGTGTTTGTTATTCAAGGAGAACCCTGTTCATACGGAGTATATGATCGACAATTGGACAAGCATAAATAGATAAACGGAAAGGAAATAAACATACTTAACAGAGATTGAACTTAACGGACTACCAACAAGGTGGATTGTTATTTGTGGTGTATAGACAGGCTTTAGGTACACCTATAGTATCTACTTGTTCCAACGTGACGGATGTGACTTTTAGTAGTCAAACCTGTCTTGAACATTTTTATATAGGTTTCTGATATGTAATACGCATTAGTTGAATTCTAAATCTCTAGAAAATTCAACTTCCATTTTCTATGTTCCTTCTACTCATGATCATGTTCCCAATTTGGATCCTTGGTACTAATCGCAAAAGGGTTTTCCTTATGATCCCTAAATGGGGAAGAAAGAACTTATTCAAGCTTTAAGGATTAGATCTTTTACTTTTATAGATATGATTTGTGCCATGATGTCAAAAAGGATGATATCTATGCGAGAGTGGGTTAGGAGTTGTGGAAGGTTTTAGGGTTATAATTTGACATTGGTAGTTTAGTCCCATCTCCCTGATTTTTGTTAAAAAAAATGCATTTTTGTTCCACTCAATCTTGTCCAATCCCAGTCTAATTGTCCTACCAAACTTGAGACAACACCTGTCATGTACCGTCCTCCCGCATACCAACACACCCTAAAAGATCAATCTAAGCATATAAGGATGGGCATAAAACAAAAGCCAAAATATGGGTATCTGTTCATTGGTGAAAGAAGATGCTTACGGCTGTATGTTGAACCAAGGTCAGCAATTGCTGCATCACTACTTCCGGATCTGCCTTCAATTGCTTAGGACGGGTAAGTCCCCTGTTCTGTCTGAAAACACCAAAATATGCAAATAACCGAGTGAAAACTATGTAAACTTGATAACAAGATATTCTATAGCAGAAGAAAAATGCACACGTTACTTCTCAAAATAAAGGTCCAAGTTGTGCCACTGAGGATCTTTACATCCATTTCCAAAACGAACCACTTCTCCAGTAAATATTTTCAGCTGTTCCCTACAAATCCATTTATCAATGGCTCGTAAACAGAACAGAAGGAAAAGAAAAAGGATTTTTATAATTTAACAATGATTTATGAACCTCTTATCAGCAGCAACTGTTCTTAAAAGCTCATCCACATCTTTAGATACTAAAGTTTGCACGCCTTCAGAAACAAACACGACTTCTTTTAAGTGCCTTATATTTCTATTTGAAAGAGACTGCATAAGGCTGGAACCTTTCATGATCGTATTGGCAACCTCAAATGACAAAATAGATAGTTCATTGCCTTTCGTTGTTGGCCCCGTGACAAAAGCACTGCCCGAATTTAAATTTGTCACACTACTTCCAAGCGTATCCAATACACCGACAGCCTTTTCTATCCCTAAGCTACCAGCTTTGCGGGCACTGACCTGAAAGCATGCACAACTACGTAAACGGTCTTGTATATATTGTTTAACCAAACCAACACACAAGTATGATTGTGTCGCCACCTTCTTGATTTTAAGTGAAAAAAATAGGTGATAGTGATAATACGATGATATCCAAACACTACAATAAAATCGGCTTTATAGAATGCCAAATATGTCTAAATGCCCTAAAAAACTGGTTTATATGACACTTATTTTAATAAGACATTTTTTCAAATAATATTATATAAAACAACTAAGAGGATGTTTTTATTGTTGGAGAATATACAGCAAGATGCTATATCACATACATCAAATATACAACTTTTCTTATTAGAACATGCCTTATGTACAGACACATTATCCCTATATAATCTAAAAGACATCAACAAAGTGATGCGATGGTTCAAGGAGATGGCAGTTACATCCATTCCAACCGACCCACCTGTTGTAACATAGATAATTAAATATATATAAAAACTAACTTGACTTATCTAGCTTACTATTTTAACATTCCCCTGTAAGCTAGATATCTTTCATTCTAAGCTCCTTCTTAAAGTGTTCGAAAACTCCAACTTGCAAAGCTTTGGTTAGTATATCGGCAACTTGTTCTTTGGTTCCACAGAAATCCACTTCGACCTCTTTATCTTCAACTAATTCTCGTATGAAGTGGTACTTAATCCTGATATGCTTACTTCTGCCATGGAAGACGGGGTTCTACATTCGAGCAATTGCTGAGTAACCTTATAATATAAAGAACAGTGTCTTTCGATCATCGTTAGTTGCAGAGGTCTGTTCCATCTTTAGATCTTTCAAAACGCCTCTTAACCATAAGGCTTGACATCCTGCCATAGAAAGGGCCGTATATTCCGCCTCAATGGATGACAAAGCAACCGTTTTCTGTTTCTTTGACTGCCAGGATATAGCACCAGATCCAAGGCTGAAAACATACCCAGTTGTACTTTTGCTGTCATCGAGATTGCTTGAAACATACCCAGTTGTACTTTTGCTGTCATCGAGATTGCTTCCAAAATCACTATCCCATAATCCCTTTAGGTTCGGATCTTGAATCTTTGCATACATGATACCATGGTTGGTCGCCATCTTCACAAAACGTAGTATCCTTTTAACTGCCTCCCAGGGACTTCGTTTAAGATTCTCCATATATCTACTAATCACACTAACAGAAAACATGATGTCTGGACGAGTTGTGGTTAGATACATCAAACTACCTACTGCACTTCGATACAATTTAGGATCCACACACTCTTTCGGCTTATCCTTAGTTAACTTTAGTCCAAACTCCATAAGGGTCGATGCAGGAACAAAATCGATCATATTAAATTTAATTAGTATGTCTTTAGCATATTTCTGTTGTGAGATCATGATTCCATTTTCGTCTTGTTTTACCTCGATGCCCAAGAAGTAATGAAGTGACCCCATATCGGTCATTTCAAACTCGTCTTTCATCGAATTCTTGAATGCTTGTATCATTTCAATCAAGTTCCCGGTAAAGACAAGGTCATCAACGTAGATGCATACAATAAGAAACATACCTTCAAGGTCTTTGATGAAGAGAGTGTGTTCATACACACGTTTTGAACCTGTTTTCATGGAAGTATCCTTCAATTCTGCAATACTAAGCCCGAGGGGCTTGTCTCAGGCCATATAAGGCTTTCTGTAGGTGGCACACCTTGTTTTCATTCCCTTTCTTGATATACCCCGGGGGTTGATCTATATAAACATCTTCTTCGAGAACTCCGTTTAGAAAAGCGGACTTAACGTCCATTTGATGGAGAGTCCAACCTATGTGGGAAGCCACTGCTAAGACTAATTTGATAGTCTCCATACGTATTACTGGAGCAAATACATCCTGAAAATCTATCCCATGTTTTTGTGTGTACCCTTTAACCACTAACCTTGCCTTGAATTTGTCAATCTCTCCCTTCTCATTTAACTTATTTATATATATCCATTTCACACCGATTGATTTGTGGCCTTTAGGTAATTCCACTAAGTTCCACGTACCGTTCTTCTCTATCGCCTTTATTTCTTCATCCATTGCATCTTGCCACTTTTAGTCCTTGCATGCTTCTTCATAGTGTACTGGGTCGGCATCAGAAAAAGGTACAAAGTCTGATATGTCGTCCAGATCCAATCTTTGAGTGGTTTCATACAAGTCGCTCAAGTTTCTATATTTTCTCGGAGGAGATTCAGGGCTCAATGATGAGGAGGAAGAGCTTGCGACATGATTTGAATGAGGGGTAGTAGGTGGTGCCATAGCAGCAGATGGTGATGGTGCCACAGTAAGTGGTGATGGCAGATGATGGTGCCACAGTAGGTGGTGATGGCAGATCAGTTTCATCTTCGTGAACTTCATTTGTAGGATTTTGTAATTCATCATCTTTTATCTCCACTCGAATTCCATCGTTATTCTCGATAGGCCCGTCCCAGATTTTGTCTTCATCGAATAGAACATCTCTACTAATTATTACTCGCTTAGTGAGGGAATTGTATAATTTATATGCTTTAGATTGATCGTTGTAACCTACAAATATCACTTTTTCTGATCTATCGTCGAGTTTGCTTCTTTTCTGCTCAGGGACATGAGAATAAGCCAAACAACCAAATGTTCTCAAATGACTTACTCCAGGTTTATACCCGTACCATGCTTCTTGAGGAGTGATGCTTTCAAGGGCTTTGGTGGATGCTCTATTCATCAAATAGGCAGCGCACGCAACTGCTTCAACCCGAACATATCAGGTAGTTTCTTACTCTTAAGCATGCTCCTTGCCCTCTCTAATAAGCTTCGATTTTTTCTCTCGGCTACCCCGTTTTGTTGGGGGGTGTAGCGTGTAGTGAGTTGATGATGAATTCCGTTGTCCTTTAAAAACTTTTGGAATTGATTTGAATTAAATTCCCCTCCACAGTTGGTTCTTAAGCATTTTATCCTTTGATCACTTTGATTTTCGACAAACGCTTTAAAGGCAACAAATGATCCAAACACTTCAGCCTTCTCTTCCATAAAATACGTCCAAATTTTTCTGCTATAGTCGTCAATGAACGTTAATATGTACTTGCTTCCTCCTATTGAGAGCATCCTCATTGGTCTGCATACGTCTGAATGGACAAGTTCTAGTATCTTTGATGCAAGCCATGCCTTTTCATGTGGGAATGCTTCTCTTGCGTGTTTTCCCATAGTGCATCCTTCACATATTTCATTTCTTTTGCTTATGCTAGGCATTCCTTGAACCATGTTATGTCGACACATATACGAAAGTGAATCGAAGTTGACATGACCATAGCGGTGGTGCCATAGCAATGAAGCATTTTGACTTATCATATTAAAATTAAATAAATGTTCATCTTGAAATCTTATAGAAAACATTTTATTAGCAGACATGGGTACCTTTACTAGGAGTTTCTTGTTTCCATCCTTAATTTCGACTGTTCCGTTCGAGAAGTGAATGTCATATCCTTTTTGTAGAAGTTGTCCAACACTTAGTAAATTGTGTTTAAGACCAGACACGTAGTACACATTTGGAATCTTCTTACTTCATTTGTTGGTCTTGATTAAGATGTCACCATTCCCTTGCACATCGAGTTTCTTGTCGTCTCCCGTTCGTACTTCTCTTTTTATTGGATCATCAATTGAAACAAATAAGTCTTTATTTCCTGACATATGGTTGTTGCAACCACTATCCAAGTACCATACTTCCTTCAAGGATTGTTCCTGCATTTCTAACAACATGAACATAGACTCATCTTCCATGGTTTCTTCCAATGTGCATAAAAGTTGTACCATTGCTTTCTTCTGCGATTCTTTTTCTGCAAAAGCGTAACGTATGTCCAAAGTTTTGACAGTGGTAGCATTAAATCTGCGAAAATGGTTTTCCTCGACCCTTTCCTTTGTTACTTACACTTTGATCGTTGCGCTTTTCGCTTGTGTTCCCTTGATTATCATATTGCCGTTGGAATGCGTGTTCCAACGGTTGTGTATCGAATTGTTTGATTCTGAGTTCGTGTGACTGCAATATCCCTAACAGATTTTCAAGGGAAAGTTCGGATATATCTTTCGATTCTTCGATTGCTACAACGATGTATTCGAACTTTCTTGTTAAGCTTCTCAGAATTTTTTTCTACCACTCTTCGATCGTCGATTGTTTCACCGTTCAATCGCATTTGATTAGCAATATGATCACTCGGCTATAGTATTCTTCTATGCTTTCAGTTTCCTTCATCTTTATGTTATCGAATTCACATCTCAAAGTCTGCAATCTTACTATTTTCACTCGCTCTTCTCCATGATATGTCCTATAGAGGGTGTCCCATGCTTCTTTTGCTGTTCTTGAAGAGGATATGCGTTCGAAGATGTTTTCGTCCACTGCCTGAAATATAAAGAACAGTGCCTTTCTATCTTTTCTCCTATGCTCTTTATCTTCGAGGGTTTGTAGGGTTGTTGTTCCTTCTACCGGAACCAATTATGTGTAGCCATTTTCAACAACATACCAGAGATCCTGCAATTCGTACAATAATCGCATTTGTATGTGACAGTGATGATAATTTCTACCAATTAATTTCGGTAATTGGGGTTGTGATGTATTGTTGTTTGCAGCGTTTGAAGCCATCGATAAATTGGCTCTGATACCAATTTGTTGGAGAATACACAGTAAGATGCTATATCAAGTACATCAAATATACAACTTTTCTTATTAGAACATGCCTTATGTACAGACACATATTATCCCTATATAATCTAAAAAGACATCAACAGAGGGATGCAATGGTTCAAGGAGATGGCAATTACATTCATTCCAACCGACCCACCTGTTATAACATAGATAATTAAATATATATAAAAACTAACTTGACTTGACTTGACTTATCTAGCTTACAATTTTAACATTTATTTCATAAGTGTCCTTACCAACTTGTTGGGATGCCCAAAAAGGTCCTATCAGCTTATTGTAACACACTTACATAGGACGTGCAATTGTTTGGTCCTATAAACTCATGTCATATAAAGCAGTCTATTAGGACGTTTAGGGCATGTTTGTTAGCAGCTTAATGAGCTTAATAGACTCACAGCCTGTTCGATCAGCTACACATGACTTTCTGGTAGTGGCTTAATGATAAAGAAAGAAGGGGTTGTTTATGCGGAAAATCAAGTTTTTTCCAAACCTGCCCCTTTTAATTATCCATCTAGATTAATCCAAACCAACATTTTTATCCATGCGATAACAGGACTTGATGGAAAACCAACCAAACAACCGCCTTAGACATATTTGGCATCCTATAAAGCCGATTTGTCGTAGTGAAATATTTTTATGATAACAGACAGTAACTTAAAATTAGCATATAAGCTAGAAACACCGAAGGAACTTAAAAGTAAAGCTTGCGGATAAAAAGAAGCAAATTTGCAACATTTCACCTACCCTGAAGCCTCTAGTTCTTGATTTTTCAGACAAAATCGCTGGGACGCGAGGGATCCCATCATAAAATTCATCCTCTTTGCCACCATATCCAGAAATGCTCATTTTAGGAATAGAAACAGGCTCTTCCATTTGCCTTTTTTCGAGAGTGGAACTATCGGTGCTCGTTGTTGAAGGAGTTGAGCCACTTTGCAAATTCGATTGCTTCAACTCATGTGGCTGTACCCCTGTACCATGATAGCTATATGCATTAGCACGTGCATTGCCATATGATGACCCCTTTTTAGTGGTCGAACTCTTCGAAGAACGCACTCCCATATCTTTATCGAATGCGAAGAAAGGCTCTAGGAACGTTAGTTCCCCTGGAGATAAACAGAAGACATTAGGGTTTCATATAAATAAGAAAAACATTCTCCTAAACTTTCCATGAAGGTATAAAGATTAAGTTTTTGAATACTTATGATGTTTCATCTTATGTCCATTGTTTATCTGTCATCTCCTACAGCAATAATCATAAAGCGGAGACACATACACAGAGAAATGAATTTAACGACAGTCTTCTTCAAAATGAATGAAATTTAGCAACAAATTTAAAGAAAACTTTGAACTCCATACAGAGTTTATAGTTGAAAAGACTGAAGGTGAATCTCCCTTCGTTTTGGAGCACATAAATACCACTAATTATGTATCTAAAGATCATGATTCAAGCATTTCAAACATACATACAAGTATGCAAAAAAGACTGATAACCCACAAAATTATTCAGAAAATAAACACACCCAGATGATAGAAAACGAACTACTTACCCAAAAGAATATGTTATGAAGCTTGTATAAGAAAAGATGAAATCTTGATCAAAATTCCAACTGGGGCGATGGAGATGGAAGGTATGGAAAGTGGCGAAGAATAGAAGTCTGAAAAGGTCAAAGTCCTGGTGCTCTTCAGTTCACATCTCGGTGTTTGTCAACGATTTCATACCTTTCTAGTCGGATAATTAATAATGCCGCCTCCTTTTATTTTTGTTCCTTTTTCCCTGACATATTCTCTTTTCAAAAATTAATAATAAAAAAAAATTTATTACTTTTATAAATTAAATAAATACATGATTAATATTTTGTTATTTTTGGAAGGGCAAACAAATACTATTGGTATTGGAGCAGCAAGGGAAAACTAAGTACAAAGATTTGAGGGTCCAGGAGATTTACGTTATGTTTTTAAAACTTTTTTTACAAAGGAAAGAAAGGTAACAAGAGACAAAAGTAAAAAAAAAAAAAAAAAACTCCTTTTGAAACCTTTTTAAGGAAGAAATGAAAAAATAATGATAAGTTTTTTCCAAAAAGAATGTTATTAAATTCCGTTAAACAAATTATTAAAATTAAAGAATTATCCAAAGTAAAAAATAAAACAGACCAATCAAAAAACTAAACCAAAAATGAGAAACAAAAAGATAGCATAAACATTATTATTTTCATTCATTTTTAAGCAATAAGTACTTGAAAATACGATTTATTTTTTGGAAATGTGTATATATATATATATATATATCATTCATAAAAGGATAAAAAGTTTATTATAGAAACTTTTATCCAATCAAATATGTTAATGCTTCATGGATGGAATGGAACCATCAATACCTAACATGTATTTTAATAAGTAGTTGCTTACATTGAAAGTTTTGTATTAAAAAAATAAAAATTGACTTAAAGCATGATTGATCTAACCCAAAAATAAATAATTCAAATTTAAGATGTTTCTCAGTTTAGGGGGAAAAAAAGGAATTTTTTTATTTATGTTTTTTAATGGGAAGAAAATAGAATGAAATAAAATAAATTTGTAATGTTATCAAGCAAAAGATAAAAGAAAATAAAAAATGTTATTTTTACAAATATGTTTTTATTAATGTAAAAACTCTTGTAAGCATTGTTTATAAGGTTATGAATTTTCACTCCTGATATGAATATGAGATAATATTTTTCTTAATTGTTTTCTTTCAAGATCTACATGATTTTATTTTTGTTGATTTAATCATCAGGGAATAAGAGATAAAGCTTTGAATCGGTCAGACATAAGGTTTGTTTGGCATATATATATATATATATATATATATATGAGCGATCAAATGAAAATCACCCTTATTTGTGTAAACCATATAAACCAATCTCATTCATCTATTTTCTTGATCAATGGTCAAGATTATTTTAGGTTATATTAGGAAATTAAAAATAATTATTTTATAATTCCTATAAGGGCAAAATGGTAACTTTGGTAGTGGTTTTATTAATGGCAACCATATCATGTATATCGTAATATTAATAAAACTAAATCATTTGTAAAATAATGTATTAATTTTATGTTCAAATATTATAAGTAAAATTATATCAATCATTAAAATAGATCAACAATAAAAATAAAACACACTATAATCAATTTAACATAATGAAACTTTTTGAATAATAATAATAATAAATTTACTACTATATTTCATGAACAAAATGGTTTCATAGTTTCATCAATATACAAATCAACGTAATACTAAATGAGACATTTGTCATTTTTATGTTATTGGTAGATGGATCCGTTTCATTTTGATAATGAAATTGTTTCATTGTTCACTAATTACATAAAATTTTCTTAGAAACCATGAAATGGTTTCACTTTCTTCAATCACCCATTTCATCAGTCAGCATGGTTTGATGAGTCATTTGTCATTTCAAGCTATTGATAATGAAATTGCTTCACTTTTCGCTAATTACACAGGTTTTTCTTATCTTTTTGAAATGGTTTCACTTCTTTCACGCACCCATATCATCATCCACTCATTTCATGATGCACCCATTTCGTGTTGCACCTATTTCATAATCGTTTTCACTTATTTCATGCACCAATTTCACCATGTATGAAACCGGTTTCATGAACTTTTTTGATTATATTACTGATTTCATGGATTTATTAATCTAATAACTTACGATTTTCATGAATTTTGGCAATAATAAACCGAGACACAATATAAGAAAATTTAATTTTTAATATTATAATTTAATTAAATATCTAAATGTTACAATTTATAAAATTTCATTTCTTACGTTACCTTAATTAAGATTTATTAAGGGCAAATTGCATTAAAAAGTAATGTACTTTCATCTGATTCCTATTTTGGGTAACATACTTTTAAAACCTTTATTTTGGTACCTCAATTGTAAAATATCAATCTTTTAAGTACATGGTCTACCTGATGACTTACAAATGTTGACTAGGATCAGGTTTTTATTGATGTGACATTGTTTATTTATTTTATCAATGCCAACTAAGAAAAAAAATCCATGTCATTTTTAATTTTTTTTAGATATCTGTATTTTCTTCAATTAAGGAAAATTCCACATCATTTTTTTAATTTTTTTTAAATTTGTATTTTTCAATTAGAAAATCCATGTCGTTCTTTTAATTTTATTCTTTTGTGAAATACGTATTTTTCAATTAAGAAAAATTACATCTTTAGGCCTATTATTTGTTTAAATTTTAATTAACTAAACAAGATCAAATATTAAAAACATTTATAATCATTGCTAAACATTTGATAAGTTAATTAACAAAAATATTCCAGATGGTTAAATATTTTACAAAAATGACATATCAATTATAATAAAAGGGCAATAACATAACACTGCTATCAATTATAAACCAAAATGTTACTATACTTCGTTAATGTCCAACCAATATTTACACCCGGCTCCACTTAGTCCTTTTAGACGCAGTTTCTTCCCCTTCTTTTGCTTCAACTTCAAATAAGAAAAAAAATCACGTTAATTACCTAATGACTTTTGAATAACAAATCGAAAAAATTTAATAAAAAAAACATATAGAATCACAAGGTTTACTTACCACAATCGGTGGAATTGGACCAACCCTTTCCCTTTGAAGTCCTGCCGCTTGAACCTCTCCTTGAACCACCTCTTAAACCCTTACTTGAACCACTGCCTCTAGGCCTACCAACCGGATTTTTTTGCATAGAAGGTGCATTCTTTTTCTGGTTTTTACAACCTCTTGAATTATGTCCATCCTCCCAACAATTTTTGCAAGTCATCTGCCTTCCTGTTCTTCCTACCTCATTATGTCTAAAATTGTTGGTCCTACTTTTACTACCACCTTCACATGCATCCTTCCGTCTAGACATTGAAGGTCTTCTGGGCATTCTTCTAAATTTTGGTGGTAAAGGCTTGACAAAATTTGTGGTTGGCCAAAGCCTAACACCATTCAATGGATTGACCATATGGTTGTATGTATTTATGAAACATGATTTTGAAGAAAAGGGAGATACATACTTATCTGGGTCTCGATTAATGAAATAGATAGCCGCAACTGCGTGAGCACATGGAATTCCAGAGACTTGCCAAATCCTACAAGTGCATGTCATTTTATCCGTATCGACAACGTATCTGTCAAGCCCCTTTTTTGCTTCAAAGAGAGTCCCGCCATTCGGGACAACCTGCCAAAATCTAAGMGAATAATAATAATGTAATAAACATATTAGGTAAATAATTTATCGCATTTATGAAACAAATTAATAAAAAAACATACCTCGTTTGATCTTTGTTTATCTCCACTTTCTTTTTGATTGACGGACAAATGTTACCATTCCATTTCTCAACTTTCTTGGCAATCTTCTCAAATCTTTCCATGATGGTCAATCTTRTCTCTTCAAGCATTGTTATTATAGGTTTTCTTCTTGTTGAAACAATTAATGATTTAAAACACTCACTAACTCCATTCTCAACCGCATCACACGATGTATCGGTCTTGAAAAAGGCTCTTGACCATGTGTTTGGATCTCTTTCCATGAGATGATCATAAGCTTCATGACTTAAGCCTTTCACTTCTTGCATTACACATCTAAATTCCTGAGGTGTACCCGCTTTTGATGCAGCCCAAAATAATGACCTGAATTGGATTTCGGTAAACCTTTTCCTGAAATTTGCATAAACGTGCCTAGCACATTGTCAATGTTCAGCCAGTGGGAAGACTTCTTTTACGGCTTCAATAAGTCCCTACGTTTTTACATTGATAACTAATCAGTAAAAATCATAAAAGTAGATAACAAATTAGTAACAAAAAAAGTAATACAATTAGATTAACTTATGTTGATCTGACATTAATGTCACCCCCAATCCATCTGTCAATCCAATGTCTTGCATCAAATATTTCAAGAACCACTTCCAGCTATCTTTACATTCTACTTCAACTACATCCCAAACAAGTGGGTAGATTTGATTGTTCACGTCCCTGCCTACCACGCTTAATAGTTCTCCTTTGAACTGTGTGCTGAGTTGATGTTGCAGATTGAACCATCATTAATGGTTTATAACTTTCCCATTTGGTTACATTTGGTTTCATTTGGTTTATCATGCAGCTAAAGGTTTTAAACATGATCTACATATTTTCAACACATTATATCTAAATATAAACCAATCAGTATTTCGTTAACTGGTGTTGATCGTACTAGAGTTTTCTCTCTTATAGAAACATTATTGCAAAGAAAGACCCTACTTAGATGGCCCGTTATAGACCTGCATGGACTATAGCTTCCTATGAGTGAGAATTCAGTATCATGTACATACAGGATGATGGCAGCTGATTTTGGACCATGTTCATTACTTTTCTTCCAAATTAAGGAGAAAGTACCTTAAACCAATTAAACCAAACCAAACGAACCCAGTATGTTCCACCCAGAGGTGGGGTTTGGGGAGTGTAAGATAATCTCTATCCCCAAGTGTAGAGCGGCTGCATTCGTGAAGACCCTTGGCTTGTGAAAAATGCGATGAAGGGAGAAAGGATAAAGTTCTGAAAAGCTGGTCAAGTGTAAACAATAACATTCAGATATAAACATCTCTAGGTAGTTGACGCCCTGTCCATACCAAATTATTAGAGCATTGGATTACAACTAGTGGTCCTCAAAGCAGTTGGCCCAAACAGAAGAGATATCTGGACATTTTCCAATGGCTTTTTCTAAATCAGTTGTAGGTTTGGGCTAAAGGGGTTGTTTATTACCTGTTGACCATGTCTCACTGGGTAAGAGGTGCTTACCTGGTAAGAAGGGCTTATCTGGATAAGCGCTTATCAAGTCACTTTACTTTACCGGATGAATATGTTAAGGACTAAAAATCTTACCCGTTAAGAGCGAAGGCAAGAATCGAGAGTTTTTCCCGGTAAGTGAGGACGAGCATTCTTACCATGGTTAATGCTTACCGGAATAAATTGTTGTATACGATGCGTTTTAGTGAATAAAATCTTATCCGGTAAGTAAACGATAGTGTTGAATATTAACGGCCACGCATCGTATGCAACAATTTATCCCGGTAAGTGCTAACCATGGTAAGAGTCCTCGTCTTCACTTACTGGGTAAGACTTGAGATTCTTGCCTTCGCTCTTACCGGGTAAGATTCTTAGTCTTTGCCATATTCATCCCGTAAAGTAAAATGACTTGGTAAGCGCTTACCCGGATAAGCATTTGGTAAACGACACCTTACTCTTTTTAGCGGTTACCCAATCTATATCAGTAAATGGCCCCTAGGTTGTAAATTGTGCCCTGGTGACAACTGCAAGCTCCATGGATCTCTTAATTGTAGTTCACATGCTGTAACTTTCTCATGCTTGTGCTACTGGTACTTCTATGACACATTAGTGAGTATGTTCATTTTTATTTGAGAAGTTGAGTCTACAAGTCTTATTAACCATGCAATTGTGTATAGATTGCTTGCAACTTGAATTTCTGGGTGAGATGATTCATATTAGGTTCCTTTTTTGGATTACAGTTAGTTGGGATGAAAGTTTTTTGTAGTTAAATTTACTGATTGAGATGCTTAGAATGAGTTAATTAGCAGGATGTTGGTTGGATAATTATTGCCCAATTTTCTCTTCTTTGAATGGAAGAAAGATTACTTTAACCTATGTTGGCATCCCAATTGATTTGTCTTATTGGTATTCATTTGCTTTCTAAATGAAGATAAAATCATAGTTATTTAGGGGCCGTTTACCAAACACTTACCCGGTAAGTGCTTACCGGTAAAATTTAACACTATTATTTACTTACCGGGTAAGATTTTAGTCTACCAAAACGACATCGTATGTAATAATTTACCTGGTAAGCACTTACCGTGGTAAGAGTCGTCGCCCTTACTCACTGGGTAAGACTTACGTTCCTTGTCTCGCTCTTACCGGGTAAGATTCTGGGTACTTACGATATTCATCCAATGAGGTAATGTTACTTGATAAGCGCTTACCCGAGTAAGCGTTTGGTAAATGGCCCCTTGGTTCTTGAAAGGGTATGCAATTATACATTTATACCATCTCATGTTTCAAACATGATTATGTGTGTGGACTCCTTATATCACTTCATCACTTGTACACACTTCTGCAAAATATTTAACTATTCAAATGTGCTCAATACTATCTAGATATCATGTATTTAAACAAACAACGTGTCCAAGCTATTGAAGAGCTGGAGGAAATGAAGAGGGAGCAGAAATCTTTGCTTGAAAATATATAACAGCTAGAGGGTCAGGCAATGCTTCCAGTGAAGAAGGTAAATAGAGCAATGCAGTTTTTTAACGTTTCTGAAGGTTTATGTTATTTGAAACATAGTAATTGCATTTTGTTTGTTGGATTGCCAACATTATGACTGTTCTATCTGTACAAATGGATTTCTATTGGATTGAGATTGTACAAGATAGAAGCTTATATATGATTCTTGCTATATCTATACCACAAACCAGTCAATCATAATCCATGGAAACTGACTATAATCGATGCTCTATTTGAGTTTAGAACTAACCTGATACTCATTGCAATATGATATAGCATATTCAAACCCTAAAAACACAAAAGGGGAAATTTTAGAAAAGCTCTAAAACCACAAAAAATCGAGTTGATGAAGAAGAGATACAACGATTTTACATACCTAAGACCAGATAACATCGATGTAGGAGATTGGTGACAACGATTGAGGGAAGATTTGCAAGAAGAATTCGTCGATTGAGATTGAGGAAGCCGATTGTTAGAGTTGAAGAAGTCGTCGATTGAGATTTAGGGCGCCGATTGAAAATTTGAAATCCCTGGGAAATTGGGTTTTAAAAAAAATAATGTGTTTAATATTTTCCATGTCATTTGATTACATGTCAATTTTTATTCCACGTCATTTGTTTAAAATACATGTCATTCTTAGTTTACCGGTTACCTGAAGTATAGGTAACCCAGGTACTTAAAAATTTGAGATTTCACATCTTAGGTATCAAAATAAAGGTTTTGAAAGTATGTTACCCAAAATAGGAATAAAACTAAAGTACGTTACATTTTTATGCAATTTGCCCATTTATTAATAACTTCCATATTTAATAGAAAACAATGCAAATTACCAATATACCCTTATTGATTAAATTTAATTAGAAAAAAATGAAATTTTCCTATTGGTCGAAATTAGTTTACACGGTTTCTAAGAATTGCACGGTTTTCATTTGAATGTGCCTATATATATATATATATATATATATATATATATATATATATATATATATG
>NC_037528.1:38720531-38727854 GCF_001531365.2 Cynara cardunculus var. scolymus | reverse complement strand
TGGTTTTTCCCGCCTAAACATGTATGTAGACACACACACACACACACATATATATATATATATATATATATCTATATACACACACCTAATAAATAAGTAACTTTGGGGCCATGTGTTATGTTCCTGTGCGACGGTTACTGGTTTTTCCCGCCTAAACATGTATGTAGACACAATTTTCACTTACGGTTCAAATAGGTCTCTTTAAGTGACATCTGTCCCTCTACACGTTTATTTCTTTGTTTTCGTGGTTCAACTGTTTTTTCCATACTAATTAGAAATCTCTGAAATGTTCACTGTAGTTTCTAATTCTGGAGTTCTATATTCTAGAGCTATAATTACGAACTCTGAATTTTCCTCCATCCTTAGAAACAGAAGCCTGAAACCATTTTCAAACATAAGTCAACTCATCTGAACTCTTAAGTGCTCTTCCCAGACGTAAACCATCCTAACTTCGAAATCTGAATGTCGTACTCTTTCCGTCCTCTTAATTCACAGCTAGACTTAGAAAATTCTGGCTGTGACTTAGACCAACCAGAGGGGCTCTGACTATGATGAAGTCTGAAGTCTTCTTTTCCAGACATAGATGTCTGAACTCTAAAGTCTTCTACAATTCTCAAGAGTAAAGTCTGAGAAGTCATTCTTTAGAGTTAGCTCACCCCAACTCAGAAATCTTCTTTCTCAGACATAACTCACCCGAACTCTGGATTCTAAACTCTGAAATCTTTTTTTAAGACTTAGAAGTCTGGACTCTGAAGTCATTTTCCCAAACTTAGAAAAGAAGTCTGAAGTTTTCTTTTCAGACTTAGAGGTCTGAACTTTGAAGTCTTCTACAATTCTCAGGAGTATAAGTCTAAGAAGTCATTCCTCAGAGTTAGCTCATCCCAATTTTGAAGTCTTCATTCTCCAGACTTAGCTCACCCAAACTCCGAATTCTGGACTCTGAACTCTTTTTCCCAGACTTACAAGTATGAACTTTAATTTAATGGTGTTGGTTTCATACTTCAGAGTTATTTCAAAAGTACAAGCCTGATGACTCATTCTTCAGAGTTTTATTTCATAGTTTTCCCTAGAGTAAATGTCTGAAGAGTCATTCTTCTGAGTTAGCTCACCCGAACTCTGTAGTCTTTTTTCTCCACACGGATACCATGCAGGCTTGCCTATACAGAGCTCTAAAGCCTGAAGAGTTTTACTTCAAAGTAATTTCAAGAGTACAAGTCTTGTTATAAATTTATCTAGACTTTGAAGATAAGTCTTTAAGACTTAGACTTGGTCTTGTAAGCCAGAGCCCCTCTGGTTGGTCTGGCTTTTGAATGTCTTTGCTTCTGGCTATTTATTTGAACCTTGGAAAAATATTCCAATCCATCATAAAGGAACCAGAGGGCCTCTGGTTCATCTTCATATTTAACTAGAGGGTCTCTGGTTGTAATTGAAACTCAAATTCTTTAAGCATTTAACATTTTTTGACCCAGAGGCTCTGGATAGACGAACCAGAGGCTATGGTTGACCAGAGGACCTTTGGTTGGCCTTGCTTTTGGGTTGGCCTTGCTATTGGTTGGTGAGTCCATAAGGGTTCTAGTCCTTAAAAACCAGAGGAGCTATGGTTGGTCTTACTCTTTATGATGCAAACTTTACCATGAGTTCTTTTTCAAAGACACTGGGTATTTGAATAACTATGAACTCAAGGTCTTCAAATTTCGTCTTCAGATTTGAAATTTACACTCTTCTAAGTTTAAATTCAAGTTACTGATATAGTTTCATTTCTAAATTAAATTTTATTCTAGGGTTAACTTCATTTTAAYTRWTTATTGATATAGTTTCATTTCTAAATTCAAGTATGAAGAGTCATTATTCAGAGTTATTTTGCAGACAGAGTGCCATGTAGAGCACCACGCAGAGCCTTTGCATAGTGCATGTAAAGCCTCTGCATAGTGCATTGTGACATTCTGTCACTTCTGAGTTTCAGGTTAGCACTTTATTATAGATCCTATATTTAGAATTATAAATTTACTAGGATCTAGTCAGGGTGGTTAGAGTTCATCTGACTTAGTTCCCAAGTTTAATTTGGAAGATCACACCTTGACGGGTAACCGATAAAATTAACTTGTGTAATGCCAAATATTTTAGTAATTCTCCAAATAAAATAAAGTTGATATTATAAACTTTTAAATAAAAATACAAAAGTCCCATTTGAATGTCCACATAATTTATCAAAAGGTGGAGTTTTGGAACTAATAGTGTTATTTTATTTATGTTGGAAAATTATTGTGGGTTTATTTTTATTAAGAAAAATAAAAGTTTTTATTTGGGTTTGGGCCATTAAAGGCCAGCCCACTTCCGTCTTTAAAATTCTCATATAAATACCCCACATCATTTGAAAAACTTTCATTTCCAAATTTTCAAACTAAGCATTTCATCTCTTTAACCTCTCTCTAAAGCAAACCACCCTCCAGCCGATTCCTTCAAGCAAATCTTTAGGAAAATTCTGTCAATCGTTGAAGAATAATCAAGATTTTAAGACAAAGGTATGATTCTAGTTATATTACTTTTGCAAAACAATAAAAGTCTTCATCCTTCTTCTCCTACATCCCGATCTTGCAACTTAAATTTCTGGAAAGTAAGAAGGGGGAGATTATGCGTCAAAGACATGAAAATGTCTTCAAATGGATGATAATCCATGATCCATATTCTTTGATTTTTAAGAAA
The DNA here is from genome assembly GCF_001531365.2 of Cynara cardunculus var. scolymus. Classification (NCBI taxonomy): domain Eukaryota; kingdom Viridiplantae; phylum Streptophyta; class Magnoliopsida; order Asterales; family Asteraceae; genus Cynara; species Cynara cardunculus. The sequence goes on along the minus strand of NC_037528.1, from coordinate 38,725,151 downwards.
GCAGGAGAAAGCCCCTTTGCATGCGAAGTCCGATCATGTAAAATATGTTTTGAAGTATGGAAGAATCTTGCATGCATCCCAAATCGATTTTTACATCTTCAAAATTTAATGAAATCGGAAAATAATTTCTGAAGACTAACCGTTTTTGGTAGTTTTAAAATCTTCAGAAAGTGTTGAGTAAATGGTTGTCACTCGAAGAGTGTGCAATCTGTTTTGGGGGCTATGTAATTCTAGATTGTAGGGTAATAATGAGCAATTTAAACCCGCTAAAAAATTCTTGATATTTGGAATAGTCGGCTTAGCTCATGATTTGGAATGATGTAAAAAGTGGACATAAAAATGACTTTTGGAAGGTTCCTACTTTTAGTGATTGGTAAAACACAAAAATATTTGGAACAAAATGTATAATCTGTCCAAAAATCAGCTTTGAGTAAAGGATTTCGATTTCTTTTAATATATAATTTTTGGACTATTTTTAGAATAAAATAATAAAATGTCAACTTTAATTTATAAAAACCCGATGGCATTGCATGGGATTAACTTTATCTCTGTCAAGAACCCATAAGTGATCTAAATTCTGGATGTTGGTCTGTTTAGGAAGTTAGGGCGGGCGTTGAAAGCTTCAGATGTCATCTTCCTGGATATTCACCTTTAAACCTGTGATTCCTCACGGCCCCACTTTTAATGCTTTGTTTATTTTTATTGGGGGAAAAGCATGAGATTAAGCAAACTATGCATGTTTATTTATTTAAACCATTGGACTAAAGAACTGTTTAGTCAAACTTTGTTTGAAACCATTGGGCTAAAGAACTGTTTAGCCAAGCTTTGTTTGAAACCATCGGACTAAAGAACTGTTTAGTCAAATTTATTATGTCATGAAATATTGACTGTTATTGCACTATAGAATAAATGCTAAATTGATGTGCTTGAGAGTATATTTTCCGAATAAAGTACCCGTCCGTAAACGCTACTTGTTAACTCGGGCACGTTCCCGGGCCGTGGTATTGTGGATAGCCGCTATTCTGTTGACAGTCCCACCCAGAAAGGGGTGCACATTACCTATGGTTTCTTGGTCTAATCATGTGGAATTTGGACCACCGCTGAATTAATACTACTACGAACTGTGAGACCTAAGTAAGTGTACGAGCTACTTATGGTCGTTCGAAAAATAATGGGGCACGTTGGTCAGGTAAGGCTCAATAGCGTCTCAAGTTTATACATCGTGGTAGATTTACATTTATTAAGTGCAAAAAGATTACGCATAAGTTTGCAAGTAATTGGTTTATGCATTAAAATGTTTTATGCATGTGAAAACCCGTGAGCTCACCAACTCTTTGTAGTTGACTCGTTTTATGTTCCATGCTTTTCAGGTAACAAGGAAGTAATGAAGTACTTTGGGAGCATACTTGTGGCAAAACCGATTAAGTTCGAAATGGAAGTTTCTATTTTGTAAAAGAAGTATTTATCAAAATTTGGTTATAATGTTAAACTCATTTTATTTTGTAAAAATTGAAAGGTGTTATTTATTAATTGTTGTTGTGACTCGCTTACCTGTTACATCTTGTGTTTCCGCTTTAGCGGGGTGTGACAGATTTGGTATTAGAGCTTCAGTTATAGAGAACGCTGGTTTTCCTTAAAAACCATCGACTATAACCAAAAAATTTCAAAATGGAATTTTCAAGTAATCTGGAATCATATGATTTTAAAGCGGGTCACATTATTATATGTCGATTAAACAAAGCCTGATCACCTGTGTTTAACTTACATATAATAAGAACTTAATCGGTTGTACTAGAGATATGCTCTCGTAAAGAAATTGTTATGAAAAAGCATGATTTTATGTGTTATACTCACTATGAATATCCATTGCCCTAGACCGACCAGAGACGATGGGTAGAAAAACCCTTATTTTGTTAAGTGTCCATGTTGGACCAGAAGCTCTGGTTAGAAGGACCAGAGGCAATGAAATAGAAATTCCATAAAATTATTAAGTGTTTAAGTGGCACCAGAAGCTCTGGATAGAAGGACCAGAGGCAATGGGATAGAAATTCCATAAAATTTCTAAGTGTTTAAGTGGCATCAGAAGCTCTGGTTAGAAGGACCAGAGGCAATGGGATAGAAATTCCATAAAATTATTAAGTGTGYATGTGGCACYAGAAGCTCTGGMTAGAAGGACCAGAGGCAATGGAATAAGAATTCCTTAAGTTTGGTAAGAGTTCATGAATGCACCAGAAGCACTGATGAGAAGGAAACCAGAGGTCGATGGACTAGAGATCCATTGATCTGTTAAGTATGAGAAACCAGAGGATCGATGGAGGAGAAATCCATCCTTTCTCTAAGTATGAATGTAGAACCAGGGATCGATGGAGTAAAATTTCATTGATCTGCTTAGTCTAAATGTGGAATCAGCGGACCGATGGACGGGATATCTAATACTTTTCTATATAAGATGAAACCAGAAGCTCTGGTCATGAGACCAGAGGCTCTGGTCATGGAACAAGAGGCTCTGGTAGTACAACCAGAGACTTTATATTTAGAGGGTCTAGCTTGATTGCCACCCTTAGCCTTGTTTCGAAGCTTTGGTTATATCACTAAGTATTTATAGATGGTGCATTTAGTAATTAAGATTATTAATGTCGCAGATCACTATGGCGTCATTTGATCCTAGTGAATACTCGGTCGATGAATCCGGTTATGTGGTTGGCCACTCTAGAAGAAACTCAACCCACAATGAAGAGATAGACCCATATGAACAGGAGGACACTGCGACTAGTGGAGCATCTGCCTCTCCACAAGCATCCTTCCTACCCCCATCGGAGCCAGCACCTGATGTTCCACCACGAACCTATCATGGCTCAAGGATCAGGGTCACGCCAAGGAAGAGCATTCCACTGCCGTAACGTGTAGCATTTGAGGACTCTGTTAGAGTAAGAAAAGAGTCATCCCGACCATAATTGGGGAGCAGGATAACTCAAGTGGTGACCGGGGTACCTGCGTCCTGCACCCGGGGCATGAATCCGGCTGAAAGAGAGTGGGTAAGAAGAATCACATTGCACTCTCTGTTATGTTCTCTCTCTCTTTCTCCCAGTGCACCAGACCCGGCTGGGATACCACCACCACATCCTAAACAACCTGTCCGATGTGATGGAAGCACACCATTAGCGCATGTTGAGGAACACGGACGCCGTCACTGCAGCAAGGAGGGAAATAAGGAGGTTGTACAGATGGTTGGTAGTAAGTGGAGTGATGATGCTAATTATGGAAATAGTGATAGGATGGATGTTGTTTTAGAAGAAGGATTAGTGGTAGGATGCCCATTCTTTTGCATAGAAACTCACCATCCTGTTTTGTGACTATAACCATCCTTGAATGCATACTATCTTTTTGGGAAATGCTTATTTATGACAAGTCATGGTGTGTACAAGATTAATCTATTCTGATTATGTAAATGCTTAAATAATATCCATGCGATGAACACTCTTGGCATCATTTAAATAATGGAAGCTATCACCATTGTTATTGCCATAAAAATGACGAATTCCATTCTGACTTAAGCCTCAAAAGATGCCGCCAAGGAGAGAAAATCCCGAGATTGCACGACTTGTGTCAGAGCAAATTTTGGCTGCACTCCCTAACATAGTCAGTCAAGTGGCTGCTGGCATGAATGCTAACCAACCAAATAATCCAGAGCCGAGGGCGGCTAGGGAATGCACATATAAATCTTTTAGATCTTGCAACCCGGAAGAATTCAATGGAACCGAAGGAGTTGTAGGATTACTATCATGGCTCAAGAGCATGGAATCAGTTCTTCACATTAGTAAGTGTACTGAAAGAAAATAAAGTAGAATATGCGGCATGTTTGTTACAAGGAAAGACACTTACTTGGTGGAATACGTTGGTACAAACTAGGGGTCGGGAAGCGGCTAACCTGTTTTCTTGGGACGAATTTAAGAAACTGCTCAAGGATGAATATTGCCTAAGAAGTGAACTCCAAAAGTTAGAAATGGAGTTATGGAATCATGAAATGAAAGGAGAAAATATAGCTGCTTATACGGCCCGATTCCATGAATTAGCAAATCTAGTACCACATTTAGTGACACCGGAGGAAGTCCGCATTGAGAGGTATATTTGGGGATTGTCCCCAGAGATTAGAGGAAACATTACCTCGGAAAATCCAAAGACTCTTCAGGAGGCAATAGACATTGCCACCAAGCTCACGAATAATGTAATTCGATTAGGAGATTTTGTCAAGGGAAAAAGAAAAATGGAGGAGCAGGGGAATCGAAGGTCTAGGGGAAAATATGACAAGAATAGGAGAGTGGTAGGAAATTTTGGGGCATAAACTCAGGCAGTAAATCAAGGAGGCACGACTAAGTGTAATAGATGCAAATATCCACACTGGGGGAATTGCATCATTTGTCAAAGATGCCACCTAGGGGGTCATACAGCAAAGGACTATCGAAGACGATTATGCTTCGATTATGGGAGCCCAGATCATATGAGGAATGTATGCCCAAGGAGGAAACAAGGAGCAAATGCAAGCCAAGCCCGACCAACCAGCCAAGAAAACCCTGAAGGTCAGGCACGGGGCAGAGCATTTGAGATCGGAGCCAAAGAAGC
>NC_037528.1:38715043-38715745 GCF_001531365.2 Cynara cardunculus var. scolymus | reverse complement strand
AATTTTATCAAAGAGACAGCTGATGAAAATACAAAGTGYTATAACTGTGGTAAGTTAGGCCACTTTGCTATAAACTGTAGGAAGCCGGTAAATCGTGATACTGACTACTACAAGAATAAATTTCTTCTGTCCAAACAAAGAGATGCTGGCAAAACTCTTATGACTGAGGACGAACACTAGTTGAATCTTACTGATGAAGAAGAAGAAACTGAAGATGTTGCACATGTGTGCTTGATGGCTAAAATAGAAAATGATTTGTCAGGAGAAGAAGAAGAACAGATGAATGATGAGGTATTACATCAATCATGCATTAAACAGATGAAAAAGATGATGCTTAAAATTYAAACYTTYYADCAAGAATTAAAATCAGAAAAATTGCGTTCAAATAATTTTGAAGATCAATTAAAAACGCTAAAAAAAAGATATACCAAAATATATATTGAAAATGGTGGAAACTTGAATTGGGCTAAGTAGCTTGAAGCAAAACCAGTTGAACCAAAATCTTATACTCCTACTCTTATTTTAGAAAAACATGTGGTTCAGCTGGAAAAGACTTTAAAAGAAGAAAGACTTTCATTTAACAAACAAAAACAAGAATTTTTAGATAAAATTGAATCTTTACAAAATTYTATTAGAAAAACGGAACATGCTGAGTCTGAGTATTTCTCGTGTGAAAAATCTTCAAGTGAAGCTAATGACTCA
>NC_037528.1:38714209-38714943 GCF_001531365.2 Cynara cardunculus var. scolymus | reverse complement strand
TGAAGTATGTAAAAACATCCTTTACTTTGGCTTTGATTTTCTTGGAAGAAATGCCAACATGTCTCTTGTTCACTACAGAGCTTTTACTCTTAGGTGGAGAGACTTTACAAGAAGGGTRGTGGATGTGTGCAGAGGGATTAGGCAAGAAATCAGAACAAGTACAAGAAGAGACATCATTCGAAGATTGCATAAGTTTTTCATTAGAATTCACAAAGAAGGGTACAGAGGTTTTGTTTTTAGAGCCCTTCCTAGATGTGGGTCTCTTATTACAAGATTCCTTCACTATTCTAGGCTCTCTTTTTAGATTCTTTTTAAAGCTCTTCTGTAATTTTCCCTCCCTTGGTTTTCCTGCAATTACTGCAACAGAAGATTTGTTAGATAAAAGCCATTTTTCTTTTTGCTGCCAAGTATADGTAGGCTTCTGAGCTTTGGAGACAGAGCATTGAGAGTTACCTTGCTTTAGAATGTCTTTCTTTTCTTTCTCAAAACTCATAGCATTCTCTACAACTTGTGTAGGACTTACTTTAGAGCTTGAGGCATTTTGATGCTCTGACGTGACTTTTTCAGAGGGCTCTGTGATAAAATCAGTTTTAATAAGAGGCTCGTTTGCAGAGGGCTCCTTGAAAAAAAATGGAAAGAATTCCAGAGCCTCTGCTGACAACTTTCGCTCAAGAGGTTTACCAAAGAAACAGTTTTCTTGAAATTCTGGTTGACCAAACTTAAAAGTTCCTATT
>NC_037528.1:38688250-38712224 GCF_001531365.2 Cynara cardunculus var. scolymus | reverse complement strand
AGAAGTCTAACAAGTCTAATAGATCAAGGTCTATTCTTTCAGCTTGTAAAGCTTCTTCTTCCTTAGGGACTAGGAAATCTGAACCTTTTCAGAAATCCAAGTCTCAGCTCAAGGTGAATTTTTTACCAAAGGAATCCAAAGCCTCAAAGGTTCCTCTTAAAACCAATGAGAAGGGAATCCTTGGAGCTGGTCCCTCTTCTAATCTGATACTTCCTGGCCCTAAAGCTATCTTCAACTTTAGGAAGTGCAAACGCTGTGGTGAGAAAACACATATAGCCAGCAAGTGTCCTTCTGCTGCCAATGCTGGTTCACTAGCTAAGGGCAAGAAAGTAGTCAAGGTTGAGAAATCGACTAAGGGGAAATCATCCACTAAGGCTGCAAAAGCAACCAAAGTGAACCAAACCGCTGGAGCCTCTTCTTCAGGCTCAGTGAAGACAACTCTTGCTAACAAGTCCTCAGCATCAGTTGTTGTAATCTCCACCACTGAAGCCTCTTCATCAGGCTCAGTGAAGACTTCCACTGAAACTACTTTAGTAGTGTCAGAGGATGTTCCTCTTTCCACTCAAACCTCTTCAGGTTTAGTGATGCCATCTACTGATACTGTTTCCTTAGCACTAGTGGATGAAGCCTCTAACAAAGCTGGACCCCAATAGTTGGGTACCAATAACATTCTTAATTTGTTTCCTTGTGCAGGACGTCAAAGGTATATGGTATCTTGATGGCGGATGTTCAAGACATATGACTAGAGACAAATCCCTGCTAACTTATTTCAAAGAAGAAAGAGGACCTTTCATAACCTTTGGAGGCATATTGACCAATGGTGTAACAACGTTCAAACGTGTTGCATATGTTGAAGGACTGAAGCACAATCTTCTTAGCATCAGTCAGCTGTGTGACAAAGACTGCACAGTAACATTCTCGAAGAATTCATGTCTCGTTTTTAACAAAGATGATAAGGTTGCCTTAACCGGTTCTCGCCTAGAGAATGTATATATCATCAATATGAATTCCTCTTCCTGAGAACAACTGCTTCTTTTCTATGGCCTCTTCAGATGTTAACTGGCTATGGCACAAACGGCTGTCTCATCTCAACTTCAAGACACTCAGCAAGCTGTCAAGAAATGATCTTGCCACTGGTCTTCCTCAACATTCTTTTGCAAAGGAATCTCTTTGCTCAGCATGTGAAAAAAGAAAACACACAAGAGCTAGCTTCAAGTCTAAGCAAATCTCTTTAGTGACTGCACCGCTTCAGCTATTGCACATGGATCTCTTTGGTCCAGTCAACGTGCAATCCTTAGCTGGAAAGAAGTTTACACTTGTCATTGTTGATGAGTATGCCAGGTACACTTGGTTCTTCTTTCTCAGATCCAAAGATGAAACACGTGAAGAAATCATTTTGTTCATCAAGAAAATAGAAGTACTCAACAACGTTAAGGTACGATCTATTAGAAGTGACCATGGCACTGAATTCAAAAATAGTACTATGGACAACTTCTTTGAGGACAAGGGAATCTCTCACAACTTTTCTTCAGTGAGAACTCCTCAGCAAAATAGGGTCGCTGAAAGACGAAATCGAACAATCATTGAGGCTGCTCGATCAATGCTCCGAATCCCATCTCCCTACTCAATTCTTGGCTGAAGCTGTCAACACCGCTTGTTTCACTCAAAATCGATCGCTGATCGTSAAAAGATTCAAGAAGACAGCCTATGAACTTTTTCATGGAAGAAAACCTTCTATAAGTTTTCTTCATATATTTGGTTGTACTTGTTACATTCTCAACAATCGCGACCAACTTGGAAAGTTCGATCCCAAAGCTGATGGAAGAATATTTCTTGGATATTCTTCAGTGTCCAAAGCCTTCAGAGTATTCAACAAACGAAGACAGACGATAGAGGAATCTATTCATGTCACCTTTAATGAATCTCAATCAGCTAATTCAAAACCCATATTAAATGATGAGATGAATTAGAAAACTGGATGTTCTCTCACTATGGACAACCTGAAGCTTCCTAAAGTGCTCCTCTCAACACTGAATCTCCTGAAGCTGAAGATGATYCRCTCATCATTCCAGTTACAGCTAGTCACTCCAACACATCTTCTTCAGAGATCGATGACCTGCCAATTAGCTGTGTTTCTCCTTCTACTTCAAACACTGATCAATTAGTGAATGAAATGCCTTCAGTATCTGAACCTGTTTTAGTCGCTGAATCTGAGGCTCCTTTAGCGATAGTTCCTATTGCTGAAGATACTGTAACTGAAGCCTCATCTTCTGTTCCTGAACTCGCTTACTCAGATGAAATTCCTCTACCGGCTCAACGATGGACTAAAGACCATCCAATTCATCAAATTCTTGGTGATCCAGATGCAGGTATCAAGACTCGTCGTTGTCTAGGTAATATCTGTTTCTTTGTCAACTTTCTTTCTTTAGTTGAACCCAAAAAAATCAATGATGATATATCTGACCCTAGTTGGGTCCTTGCCATGTAAGAGGAGCTCATTGAGTTTGAAAGAAATAAAGTCTGGTACCTTATCCCAAGTCCATCTGACAAATCAGCGATAGGCACCAAATGGGTCTATCGCAATAAGTTGGATGAAGATGGTATGGTAACCCGTAACAAGGTTCGACTTGTTGCTCATGGTTATAGACAAGAAGAATGGATCGGCTATGATGAGACCTTTGCACCAGTGGCTAGACTCGAAGCAATTCAACTCTTTCTAGCCTTTGCTGCCCATAGAGACTTCAAAGTCTACCAAATGGATGTAAAGAGCGCTTTCCTAAATGGGAAACTTCAAGAGGAAGTTTATGTTGAACAACCTCCAGGGTTTCTTGACCCTAAGTATCCAAACCATATCTACAGGTTGGATAAAACTCTTTATGGGTTAAAACAGGCTCCTCGTGCCTGGTATTATACCCTTTCCTCATTTCTCATCTCTGAGAAATTTTCTCGTGGAAAGATTGATCAGACCTTATTTCTTAGGAAAGTTAAGGGTCACATCATTCTAGTCCAAATTTATGTCGATGATATTATTTTTGGTTCCACTAATCCCTCTTTATGTTTTCGGTTTGTTGACCGCATGAAGAAAGAATATCAGATGAGCATGATGGGAGAACTAACATTCTTTTTAGGTCTTTAGATCAAACAATTAGATAAAAGTATCTTTATCAATCAAAGTAAGTATGTTTCTGACATGCTGAAGAAGTTTGATCTATCCAACAGTTCATCTATGAAGACTCCAATGGCTCCTCCACTCTCTCTCAACAAGGATCCAAATGGAAAGCCTGTAAACGTTACCGTTTATAGAGGAATGATCAGCTCCCTGCTATATCTAACAGCTAGTCGACCCGATATCATGTACTCTACATGCTTATGTGTAAGATATCAAGCTGAACCAAAGGAATCCCATCTGATCGCCGTCAAACGCATATTCAGATATCTTAAGGGAATTCCTAACATGGGTCTTTGGTACCCTAAAGGTTCATGTTTTGACCTAATCGGTTATTCGGATAGTGATATTGCAGGTTTCAAAATTGATAGGAAAAGCACCACTGAAGGCTGTCAGCTTCTAGGTGGAAAGTTGGTGAGCTGGACAAACAAAAAATAAAACTCAGTGTCCACATCAACAGCTGAAGTTAAATACGTAGCCACTGATAATTGGTGTGCCCAAATTCTTTGGATGAAAAACCAGTTGATGGACTACGATCTTCAGTTCTGAAAGGTTCCTATCTATTGTGATAGCACAAGTGCTATTGCAATTGCAAACAACCCTGTACTTCATTCCAAGACCAAACATATTGAGATCCGATATCATTTTATCAGAGATCATGTTATGAATGGTGATATTGAACTTCACTTTATTCCAACTGAGTATCAACTCGCTGACCTTTTCACCAAGCCTCTTGATGAGACAAGATTTAACATCTTGATCAGCGAATTGGGGATGTTAAACACTGAAGACTAATCTTCAGCTATTAAGCATGACTCAGTAAGTGAAATGATTCTGTGCTCTATCTCTGACACTGAACTTTTGCGTAAATATATCTATTCTCTCTAAGATATGACTACTCTTCTCTTTTCTTCAACTTAAAACTCTCATTGAAGCTTTTCTTCTTCAGTGACTAAAGTTTTAAAAGTTGGTTTCAGTGATCTTTTTATCACTGGCCATATCTCTAAGTATATCTTTATACTTCTCTTAAAAATAAAAAATGATCACTGAACCTTTTCGATCAGTGATTCAAATGTTTTTGAATGCCAGTTTCATTGATTCTCCTATCACTGATACTGATGTCTTAAAACCCTCACTGAAGTCTTTCATCTTCAGTGATAAAATGTTTTAAACGGTCTTTTCAGTGTTTAGTTAAACACTGTAGGACTCTTCATTTTCTTTAAAATCTTTCGTTTTTAAAGATAGTTAATGAACCGTCTTTATGAAAACATTCTCTCTTTACTATGCGCAATCCTTTGAGACGCGCAAAAAGGTACTTTCATTACACCACCTCATTTAATGTCATCCAATCATGGATGAGAACGTGCCATTTTTCATCATGGCCACTTTTCCTAACCATCGTCTTTTCACTCTCTCATATTTCTTCTCTCTCCTTTTACCTATAAACATGAGACTTCTTCTTCACTTTTCTCTTTACGCTTTCAAAATTCTTAGACGAACCTCTACTAGAATTTCCCCAAAGCAAGAACTCTCTCAAATCTTCAAAGTCCTTTCGACTTTTTCTCTCTAATCTCTAAAGGTCAATACCTTCTTTTTCTTTTTCTTCTGTTCAAGAAATAAGTTTAATAAGTTCAAGAAACTTCTTCTCTTCAAATATTAAACTACAAAGATTATTTAATCAACTCTTACCTGGTTATAATCTTGTTTCTGTATACACATTCTACTTGAAAAACCCTAACTATTCTTTAAGGATTTTTCGAAAGAAGTTTTTATTGTTTCAAAAACATTTCTATAATCTTTTCCAAACAATCTTGGTTTTTACTAACAACCTGTTTTATCTTATTCTTATTATTAAAACAGATGGCAGCCAAGAACGTCAAACCTCTCTCTTGACGAGGTATCCTTCAAGGCCAACAACCACATTACCTTGTTGGATATTCCCTCTTCTAAGGTGGACTACCAAGAAGCGGCCGACTTCCTCAAACAGTCGTTGCTCAGCTTCGCACTCAACCATGAACCTATCATGGTAAAAGAGCTTCTCCAGCAGTTTTGGTTCACTGCTGAGGTCATCGATGTCGAGGTCAAGCCTGGACGCCAAGTTGAACAAGTTAACTTCACCTTCAACCGTATGGAGGTGAAGTTTGGCGTAAACACCTTGAGGATGGGTCTTTTCCTTCCCAAAGGCCCCTACGACAGCAAACCCACAACGGCCGAGATCATCGAGTGTCTCGACGCCATTGGCGATCAATGGCCAATAAAGGACTCAAATGCTCCCATGAAGTCCTTTTCGAAGATCGAGAAGAACAGGATGTCAACTGTCTGGCATTACCTGTTCTCTCACTTCATCCAGTGCATGGGTGGAAAGACTGGAGGCCATGACCAGGCCTCTAGAATCTCCATGATCATTGGTGTATCTACGATTCAGCATTGCAATATAAATTATGTTGCGGTCATTTTCGATGACCTGGTGCTCAAGCTGAACAAGCGCCAACGAGAAAAGGTGGTGCCTTACACAAGGTTCCTTTCGATGGTGTTTGCGAAAATCATTGGAGATCATTACTCCACGGAAGGAAACCTTCAGGTTTCCAATCTTGGATCCAGGATTCTGGATCATAAGCTGAGGGATAGTGATGTGGCACTAACTTCTATTGTGTCCATCACTACCTCTTCTCCTCAGGTGGCCAGGACAAGGGTAAACCCCCCCCCCCGAGTCTAGCCAAGCCACCAAAACCTCTTCAAAACAACCCTCTCAACCAACTCTTGGTTCTCCTCAGAGAGCCAAGAAGGCCAAAAAAGGGACAACCACATCTCTGACTGAAGCCTCTCGATAGGCTTCAGCTATTGAAACTAGCCTTAACCTCGAGGAACTTTTAGCTAACCCTCCTAGCTCTTCAATGATTCCTCCCATCACTGCCGTATCAGTGGCATCTACCTCAACCGCCACAGTGACCCAAATCACTGAAGGTATGAATATTAGCGCCGCCACCGCTGAACACCCACGTCTCTTTTCTTTTTCTTTTCTCCTCCTTCTTTGGTCTTTACACGTGACGATGAAGTATCAGCAGCTGTCCTCCCTGATACTAAGACACACTGGACTTGAGGTCGCTCCTCTCGATGCTCCTCAGCATACAAATGACCATCCTTTCGAGGACATCTTTGCTCACACCAATGACAATCCTTTTGATGTCATTGATGGCCCCTCAGGTATTCCATCTTCCTACCCTTTCATTTCTACTAACCTCGAGCCTTTTATTGCTCACACATCCTCTCTGGTAGGTCCTTCTTCTATGCATCAGCCAGATGCTAAAGAAGAGAAAGAGGACGGGGGCAAGAAAGAAGATGGAGGGGATGAAGAGATTAATGATGACTATGATATGACATCTGACATCAAACTTCTCCCCGCCTTTGATTCAATTTTCTACAGGATAACTGAAATCCACCAAGAGATGCCTAGGCTGACCTTGATGCGAACTTCTTAGCCATCCAAGCAGACGTTCAAGAAGTTTAGAGTCAAGGCTAGAGGAGATGATGGTTCTCCAGCATCTGCGCTTGGACGAACTCTCTAGCCAATTCTTTCAAGTCTTAGCCAGAGAGGGGGAGATGAGGTCCAATGCTGCTGGACCATCTGATACTGCTACTGCTCCTCCTTCTGCTGCTGCTCCAACATCTGTTGCAGTTGAAGCTGAAGCTGATGCTCCTAGAGCTGAAGCGGTTGCTGCTCCTGTAATCACGACCACCAAAGTTGTCCCAACTGAGCTGAGGTAGTCGATGTCATCCCTAGGGATGATGCTCCTTCCCTCACCGCTGCTGCTGGTGATGATGATGATGATGTAGAGGAAGATGATGATGATGAAGATGATGAACCTACCATCCCAGACCCCGGAAGTGACCTAGATGGTGACGACGACAATGATGTTGAAGATGACTTTACCATCAAGTACCAGAAGCCATCAACCGCCACCAAGGGAGTCACCCTCAAGGATTCTGTATCCCAGGGGGAGCAAAAAGAAGGTGAATCTGCTCCATCAAGGAACCAGGACCCCAAGTCAAAAGGTAAGGCGGTCGCTGAAAAAGGAAACTTGAAGGTATTGTTTAAAATCCTTCAACAACCTTTATTTGAAGATTCTACCTCTCAGGTAGTAATCACTTTAAAATATCAACTTCAAATTCCATCAACCACCTGCGGTCGACTGGAGTGGGTCACTGATCACCCTGTCCCCAGTGCTTCTACCGACCAGCAGATGACTCACCAAAAGGAGTCACTCGACTAGACTAGAGTAAAAATTCCTCTTTGTACCTCTAGTGTGGTGAATTCGACTTCTTTTCTGAAGCTGAAAGACTCGAGGCATTACGGGTAGAAGAAGAGCTAGAGCTTCAGAATAATTAGACTGAAGACAGCTTAAAGCTGGCCAAGTCACTAGCTATGAAGATTCTTCCCAAGGGAAATTCCAAGAAAAAGGTGAACGCTGTCCAAGCCCAGGCTAAACTTCTTTCTATTGTAGAAGCTGAGCATGAGAAGAACCTGAAGCTGGTGGAAAAGGACAAGTGATGGAGTGAAGCAAAGCTAAAGAAGAGAATCAGTCCCCGCCCGATAATGAGCGTCAGCATCAGCAGACGTTCAAAAGACGGTGGAACGCTGGTCTCAATGCTCATCACTAGGGACAATCTCGATGCCATCATCGAGTACCCTTCCTACCTTGGCCGATATGGATACAGCGAATGGATGGAGATCAGGCAAGCCATTCAGCGATCCAAGTCAAGACATAAGGCGATTATCGAGGACACCATCAGCGATCTCATCAAACGGATGTCCAGATATATCGCAGTCCCTGACAGGCCCTCTCTGAAGAAAGGTGGGAAGAAGAAACTCAAGCTCTCTGATCCTAATGATGGACCATTCCTAAGGAACGAACATGAAACAAGGTTCTCCTTAGATGAAGTCCTGAAGGGTCATCAGAGTATAGACAATTCTATGCTGAATCTTGACTTGCCAGATAAGGGTCCCTATACACCCAATGTTGTGCATTTTAAACATGAGTTAGGAGTTATATTCCTTGACCATGAAGGTGAAGTCAGATTTCAGAGAATGTCAGAGCTACATCTATGTCCAATGATTCATTTGGTTTACCTCTTGCTCTGGATAGATGATAGCATGCCTAGAAAAGTCGTAGATCTGAARATWCGAAGGGAATGCCTACGTCGAAGAAACCTTGGTGAAGATGTACCTAGCTACATAGATCTAAGTGTTCTAGAATAGTTTCTCTTTCTGATCAGTCCACTTTTCCTTGTAAATCTTTTGTACTATGTCTACTTTTAGTGATTAATCTTATAGTCTGTAAGCATTAGACATGTACTGAACTGCTTGTAATATTACCAATGATAATAAAATGAGTATTTCATGTACTTCACTGAAAAAGATCACTGAAAAAAGTAATAAGGACACAAGTCTATGAGTTCCAAAATTACTTTTTACATTCACTGACAATCTATAAGTTAGTGAATAAGCTTTCAATTTCGGTTACTTTTTACATTCACTTACAATTTCAGTAATAGGGACACAAGTAATTTTCTTTTAGATATGACTTAAGGAAAATATTCAAGCAAAGACTGACTCACTGAAAAGATCCCAAAATAGAAAAAAGGGATATGTACTTTATATGTAACTTTTCCATACTGTTATTTGATAAGACGATTTTCTTTATGTTGTCTTGTTATCATCAAATAGGGGGAGATTGTTGATCCTCTATCTCAGTGATTTGATGATAATCACTTTTCACTTATATGTTGTATTTATGTTTCAGTATTTTCAGTTCCAGCGATCATCACTGAGCCTATTCAGTGATCGCTGAAGAACTTGTATTGTAATTCAATCAGAGACAACGATACTTAAAAAGACAACACTCACACCAAAAAACCTTCAGCGAAATTCGAAGAAAGAAACTGAAGATTAGAGACTAGCAAGTACGTGATCTGAAGCGGTACTCAATGATTACAAGCCTGTCTACATATGTGTGAAGACTGCTCAACCTCAGCGAATGCTGAAGAGACCTCCAGGTTATTCCAGCATTCAGCGATCAAAGGAATCTTGCTTAGCATGATTGTTGTTGTCTTGTCCTTATGCACACAAGGGACAAACCCAAACCCTTCTAAATGTTGGTATGGTACGGAGCCGACTAGTTGACTCTATTGCCCACCAACTTTAGGTAAGGATGTCTGCTCATAAATAGTGCTTTTTGTACTATTCACTATAGCAAAGAACAAGCCTTCCTCTTAAGGCTTGACACGCACTCTAAMCCTACCATACTGCATTAAATAACATTTAATGCATTGAGTATAAATAGAAGTGTTTCTTCTCCATGCAGAGTGCGCGCAACTCACTCTCTAAAACTGATTCTTACTTTGAGCACTTTCGAGCTTAAGTAAAAGAACTTTTCTTTACATCATTTCTTTTCTCATTTGCTAAGAATTCGTGTGTAACCAAAGATTGTTTAGATAAGTTTTCTTACCTTATCTTTCCGTAAACAGTCTTGTAAAATTTGTATTGATCTTCTTTATCATTATACATTTTAAATTTGAAAATATTGTGTTTTTATTCATCCCCCCTTCTACAAACTGTTTTACTTATCTTGTATACTCTCAAGGGACCAACAGCTTCATTACTGAGTGATAGACCTCATCAAGAAGAGACATAGCTATTATAGACCTCGCACGATTATCTATAGCTATCTTCTTCTTGTCTTCATCACTCCATTGATGATGGAGCTTAGGAATCTACCGTTCAAGAATCGCAACAGTTGTAGCTGTTTTGGGAATTGCCAGAGAAATAACATGTGAAACATATGGTCCATTTTTTATATAGTGTGGAATTTCAGGATCCACACCTTCCAGTAAAAAAGACATTCGATTCTTCGAAAGACTAAAGTTGTCTCTGATAAACTGGGGAGGTTTGGCAAGGGAGCCATTCTCGTGAAAATCTATGCTCATGTTTTGCAAGCCATTTGAAAGCTGTAAAATTATCTAGAAAAAGAGATAATAAAATGCAGGAAAATAGCTAAACAAACATTGCTCTGATACCATTTGTTGGTCCCGTTAGGGTCTACAAGAGCTTTATAGAAATTGTTTGTAGAAGAGGGGGATGAATACAAACACAAGAAACTTTCCAATTTAAAAATATATTGACAAAGAAAGATCAATACAGATTTTTACAAGATTTTATGCGGAAATATATTAGGTAAAGAAAAACCTATCTAAAACAATCTAAGTTTACACACAAATAGTCTTAGCAAAGAGAAAAGATTTGGTGAAATATATAGAAGGAAATAAGTTCTTTCTCGATAAGAACTTTTAGAATACTTAAGAGGGATTCTAACTCGCTTGAAGATAAGCGTGAGTGTTCTTAGATTTGTGTATGATCTCTTGTGTGTATACACGTCTCTTTTTGCATGGAGAGAACACTCATCTATTTATACCCATTGTATTAAATGCACATGTAATGCAATGCAGTAGGGTTTAAACACGCGTCAAGCTTTTAGAGAAAAACTTGTCCTTTGCTACAGTGAATAGTACAAAAGCCTATTCATGAGCAGACATTCTTTCATGGAGTTGGTGGGTAATAGAGTCAATTAATTGACTCTATACTGTACTAAGTTCTAGAAAGGGTATGGGTTTGTCCTTTGTGTGTGGAAGGACAAGACAAAATCAATATTACATAACAAGCTTCATTTGATCCCTGAATGCTGGAATTGTTAGACCCCATCTTGTGAAAGTGTAAGTAAGAAGCCTCTTACTCTAGCCCATAGGACTTAGTCTTTAGAAGCAGTCTGGACTAAGAGCTCTCATGCAGAAGAAGTCAAGATCGAGAGCTCTTACTCAAAGAGTCGAGGATCTTACATACAGAGCCCACGCTCAATCTCCGTGGACGATCAAGCCTTAAGCGCCAAAAGCTTAAGCGCTTGATGCAAAGCTACACTCCAGACACAAAGCCTCTGGATATGAAGAACCTCTGCATAGTACATGTAGAGCCTTTGTATAGTACATGCAGAGCCTCTGGTCACCTAACTCCATGGAACGCGTGTTTAGTCCAGACATTCTCGCAAGTGTCAAACAGAATCAAGGTGGCTTGACTTGGTCCGCTCCACTTTTCAAGGGTAGTCAACGATAAGGATGCGGACTCAGCGACTTAGAGTTTCAAGCCATAATTATAGCATAGTTTGTTTGACTTAGGCGTATATGAGGAGTCTTCCTCCTCCAAATCACCTGAGAGTGCCGACTTAGATAATAGCCATTTCTTGTGAGAATACGTTTTAGATTGAGAACTCTTATTTTGATCTAATAAAAGCATCTGACTTATTCAAAGTCTTTTACTATTCTTATTTCTATTGAATATATTGTTTGATCAAATTCAGTACATTGTTCGTACTTCATTCATATTCTTCATTAACTGTGTTTTCTGAGAATTAAGAGTATCTGGGTTCCAACAATTGGTATCAGAGCCAGCTAATCAAATTTATTGATTAGTCGATTGATATCCATCAGGATACCACTTTTAATTTCTGATTATTCGTTTTTAAAAAGGAATTTCATTCTTATTTTTGATCCATTTAAAAACGTCTGCTTTTAGTATTCTGGAAATCAATTTCACATCGTCTATCACTTTCTCGTCAATTTTTCTTCTCAAAATCCTAAACAAAAATGTCTAGTCAAACATGGAACTCCATGTATAGTGTTGGATCTCTTACAAAACCTCCAACACTCATTAGGGAAGAATATCCCCAATGGAAAATATGCGTGAAAAACTTTTACGAAGGTCTTGACCTTGAGCTCTACGAATCAATTTTGAACGGCCCTTCTGTATCCACTACACTAATTCCTCGTATTCCTGCTGCTGGCGATACGGTCGAAGTACCTGCCAGAAGAGTTCCCAAGCTTCGTCGAGATTGGGACGATGAGGACAAGCGCAAAGTGGAAGTGGATCAGAAAAACAAGAGGCTTTTGATCATGGCACTTCCTAATGAGATTTTTCAATCTCTTGACGTTTGTGAGTCTGCTAAAGATCTATGGGATCAACTGGCAAACTAGCTGGAAGGGGGAATCAAAATGAAGAAAAACCGTCATGCTCAATGTTTAAATGAGTACAATAGTTTCCAAGCACTTCCTCATGAGTCTTTAGAGCAATCTTATCATAGATTCAACACGCTGATCAATAAATGTCGTAAATGTGATGTGATCAGAACCCAAGAGGAGAACAATATGCTCTTCTTGAAGAGGTGGAATGCTGAATATGGAAACTTGACCATGTCTCTCTAGGCGAACCAAGATCTGGAGCAATGGACATTTCATGATGTGTATGGCACTCTGCAAGCACAGGAGCAAGAAGTGCAGAAGGCCAAGGTCGCTTTAGGTGGACCTCTGGCTCTTGTCTCTGATTCAAAAGAGACTGGATCCAGTCAACCACACAAGAAAAGAAGATCAAAGGAGCAACGGAGAAAGGGGAAAAAGGCTCTTATCATGGAGAACGATGAAGAAGACGGAGCATCAAGCTCTAAAGACGACGACATTAGTGCTTTTGCACATTCCTTGGCCTTGATTACCAAGGAATTTCAAAGGAAGTTCGGGAAGAAATCCTTTGATAAAAGAGGAACACAAGGCGATCGAAACAGAAGCATAGCTTTCGAAGGAAGGAACCTTCCCTCTGCGTCGAACAAGGAGGG
The DNA here is from genome assembly GCF_001531365.2 of Cynara cardunculus var. scolymus. NCBI lineage: Eukaryota > Viridiplantae > Streptophyta > Magnoliopsida > Asterales > Asteraceae > Cynara > Cynara cardunculus. The sequence continues at coordinate 38,699,348 of NC_037528.1, read as the reverse complement.
AGAGCAGTCTGAACAGAAGAAGCAAGATGTCAGATGCTTCAGATGCGGAAAGATGGGACACTACTCCAAAGAGTGCAAAGGCCCTTTGGTGAAAGATGAGTTGTACTATAAAAATAAGTACAAGTATAATCGATCCCAATGGAGTCTCATGGCTGAATAAGAGAATTGGGTCTCTGACTCCTCATCTGAAGAAGAAGACCAAACCCATTTATGTGGAATGGCTGTTGAGAATGACATAGAAGAGTCTAGATCTGGCTCTGACTCCCACATATGTTATATCTTTGGTTATTCTCATTCCGATCTGGAAGAAACCATCTGCGCTATAACTAATGATTTCATAAATCTACAGTAAAAACTCTCTGTCGAAAAATCTAAAAGAAAGTCTTTGGAAAAAGAAAAGTTATTCTTTGAATGTGAGACAGAGCTGTTAATTGTAGAAAAACAAGAATTGTCAGTGGAAAATGAAATACTTTTTCAAACAAAACGTTCCACTAAAATAAGTCTTAAATCAGAGTGCTCTGAACTAAAAGCGGCTATACAAAATAAGGAAAAAGAGCTTTTGGAAAAGGAACGTGACAAACTAAACTCAAAAGCCCTGAAAAACTATTTTCAAAAGGAAAGAGAGTTTTTACACTAGAGCTTACAAAGAAAAGAGCTCTTGATTAAAAAATATCAAGATGCTCAGCAGGTCTATGAAAAGATTAATTCTCAACAGGATAGAGCAGGGATAAGTTATAAAGACCTAGACCTCACCTGGAAGAAGAAATCCACTCTTGAGTTTGTGTTTAGGTTAGGAGCAAAGCAAAAACCAGATTTCCAACTCTTCATACAGCCTCACCTTTCAAAAGATGTAAACTTGAGAATGGGGCCAAAAGTCAAAGGTTAAAGTTCGAAAACATCTCTTATGCTTCAAAGAGTATGCAACAAGTTGATCTTACAACATATAGAAGGCAGACGAGATCTTTTGTTTTGGCTCTACTAATCTTGAACATCCTAAAATAAATGGTGATGTTATTAAACCTGAACCAGAAGAAATCCAAAGTTCTTCAACAGAGAATTTTATTAAAACTCTGGATCCAAAATTATTGGATGATTTCACAAAAATGGTCAGACAGGTTTTCGAGCAAGATTTGCTTGAGGGCATGAATTATCCTTCAGAAGGTCATACAGATTCTTCTGAGAGTAATTCCTCGGATACTTTTGAAAGTTTTTCAACACAAAAGATGGATGAAGTTCTAGTTCATGTGCACGAGAATCTCAAGTTCTTAATGATACCTCTGCACTTCGAAATTCACACAAGGATTTTCTTGACTCTGACTCAGAGTCAGAGGTGGACTCAAGTAAAGAGGAAGTTGAGAAAGAGATTGCAGCAACAGGACTAGAAGTTGAAAAACTTCCAAATGAGAAATCTAATGAATCTAGTTCTGCATTAGGACATAAGGAAAAGATTCTCATAGGTTCTGGCCCTGTTAGCATGACAACAAAAGCTAAAATTCTCTCCAAAGTTTGGATACAGGGCAAAGAATACTAAGTCTGTTTCCTCTACATCAAAGGGCTCTAAACCTAATTCTAAGTCAATTAAGTTCACTCCAGAACAGAAGGGAAAATCCGCTGCTGACTCTATTTTTAATTCTTCTGTTTTAGAGAGGCCTCTGAAGGCCAAAGGAGTAGGAAGGGATAAGAATAAAACAGAGCAGATTCATTCTAAGAAGTCAAAACAATCAGATATAGATAGGAAGTTTGTTAGAACCAACAATGCTAGGAATGATTGTAATAAAATGTCTTATGAATCAAATAAACCATTTTGTCATAAAAAATGTGTTCATACGTGCAAATGTTTCTCTTTACTGCAAAAATTGAAGCATCATTTTTCTAATCCTAACTGCATTCTCTCTGGGTCGTCAAGGATAAACTCCAAGAAGACCCAGAAGAGAAAGAAAGCTCCTAAAGCCAAGTCTGACAAACCAGATCTCAAGTCTGGTAACTCAGGTGCAGAGACAACCTCTCCCCCAAGCTAAAAACCGATCTTCTAACCCTATTTATCGAGGACCCATTATGAAATGGGTACCTAAATCCCTATAATTTGTTTTGCAGAAGCCGCATGTGGACATTTGGTATCTCGACTCTGGATGCTCAAGATACATGATCGACAATAAGAGGCTACTCTCCTCATACAAAGAGAAAGTTGGATGTAGAGTAACCTTTGGGGATAATATGCAAGGGGAAATAAAGGGATATGGAGATSTTCTTCAAGGTAAGGTTTCTGTCTCTAAGGTTGCTTATGTCTTTGGGCTTAAACATAATCTTTTGAGCATAAGTCAACTATGTGATTCTGGCTACAATGTCAAGTTCCAAAAGGAAGCTTGTTCTATTATGTCAGAATCAGGTCAGGAGTTGCTAAGAGCCAAACGTAAGGGAAATCTATACCTTATGAACTTCTCACCAAGAGATAACTCAGAGACTCTCTGTCTCGTATCTCATAAATGTGAAGAAGCATGACTCTGGCATCACAAGTTGTCTCATTTAAATTTCCAAAATTTAGAGAAGCTTGTGAAAAACAATCTGGTTGATGGACTTCCTGCCATAAAGTTCGAAAAGGACCATCTCTGTCCTGCGTGTGAAATGGGAAAGCTCAAAAAAGCATCCCACAAAACAAAGACAGATGTGTCCTGAATCAGACCTCTGCATATGCTTCATGTAGATCTTTGTGGTCCAATCTTTGTGCAGAGCTTGTCTGGTAAAAAGTATATCCTTGTATTAATTGATGAATATTCACGATATACTTGGATTGAGTTTGTAAGGCATAAATCATATGTCCCAGAGCTGCTGATTAAGCTAATGACCAAGATTCAAGTTCTTCTACAGAGCAAAATTCAAAAGCTGAGGAGTGACAATGGAACTGAGTTTAAGAATGCAAAAATTGATGCGTACTTAGACGAGGGCATATCTCAAAACTTCTTTGCAGCAAGAACACCAAAGAACAATGCTAGCAAGCTCTGGTCTTCTAATCCACTTTTGGGCAGAAGCCATTTCAATTGCTTGCTTTATCGAAAATAGAGCAATGGTGGTAAAGAGGCACATGAAGATGCCTTTTGAACTAATTAACCAAAGAAAGCAAAATGTTAAATTTTTACAAGTCTTTGGTTGCAGATGCTTCATCCTAAATGATCATGATCAACTTGGCAAGTTTGATAAAAAGGATGATGAAGTTAAGTTTCTTGGTTACTCTACACAAGCCAAGGCTTATAGAGTCTTCAATCAACAAACCAAGACTGTCATGGAAAGCATCAATGTCTCGTTCGATGATAAAGAGCAAATGACTTCAGAGTACCTCAGCTCTGACTCAAGCTTAACAAGTCGACTTCCAATTCTCAAATGAAGTAAAGGGAATTGGAACTCAAGCTTTTATTTGAAGACATCTTTTGTGATGAGGACATATCTGTTCGTGCACCCAGAGATGAGTCTGCACGTGTAAGTAAAGAACCACAAACTACAAGCACATCTATCTCTGGTCCTTCACACACCTCTGCTTCCTCTGGTGATCATGCGAATCCTCAACCAGAGCAGACAAGCTCTGGATCAGAGCCCAGTCCTGTAAAAACAGAGCACAACATCTCTGTTTCTGAACCTGGTTCCTCTATACCATCATCCGAGGGGGAGCAAGCAGAACCCTCTTCACCATCTACGAGCTAAATGCCAAATATATCTATGGAACATGATCAAATGACCCCGACCTCTGTCTCTGTCCCAACAACAAGATGGACAAAAGATCATCCTCTTCACCCAATCATTGGTGAACCTTCAAGCGGTGTGACGAAAAGAGTTGTCATGGCCAATGAATGTTTATTCGTAAACTTTCTAAGTATGCTAGAGCATAAGAAAGTTCATGAAGCCCTACAAGACCCAAGTTGTGTTGATGCCATGCAAGAAGAGCTCCAATAATTTGAAAGAAATAAGGTATGGACTCTTGTGCCCTTACCAAAGGATAAAATTGCTATTGGTTGTAAATGGGTTTTTAGGAATAAGAAGGATGAGGATGGAATCGTTGTAAGAAATAATGTCAGGCTTGTAGGAAAAGGCTACTGCCAAGAAGAAGGCATAGACTATGACGAGACCTTTGCGCCAGTAGCAAGGCTAGAAACTATACGCTTATTCTTAGCCTTCTCTGCACATAAAGGATTCTGAGTCTATCAAATGGACGTCAAGTCAACATTTTTGAATGGTAAGCTGAAGGAAGTCTATGTTCAACAACTTCCGGGGTTTGAAAGCTCCACACATCCAGAGTATGTCTATTTCTTTGAAAAAGCTCTGTATGGACTTAAACAAGCTCCTCGAGCCTGGTATGAACGTCTTTCGTCTTTTCTCTTATCGATTGGTTTTGAAAAAGGTAAAATCAGTACTACTTTATTCATTAAGAGGTATAAAGGTGAGATGCTTCTATTCCAGATTTATGTGGATGACATTATTTTTGGATCAACAAACTAGAGGCACTATGATAAGTTCTCTGCTTTGATGAAGAGCAAGTTTGAAATGAGCATGATAGGAGAATTAACATTCTTCCTTGGCTTGCAAGTAAAACAGAGAGAGTATGGTATTTTTATTAGCCAAGCTAAGAATGTGTCTAATAATTAAAGAAATATCAACTTCACAACTCTTCCATAATGTAAACACCAATCACAACGGGAACTATGCTTGACACAGATCCATCTGGAAAACCGGTGGATGTTAAGAATTACCGTGGAATGATTGGATCACTGTTGTATCTCATTGTAGTCGACCAGACATCATGTTTGCTACATGTCTCTATGCTAGATATCAAACAAACCCTAAGGAATCAGACGTATCAGCTGCAAAAAGAATCTTAGATACCTAAAAAGAACTCAATTTCTGGGTCTCTGGTATCCAAAGGATTCTGGATTTGATCTTATTGCATATACAGATTCTGATCATGCAGGATGCAAACTTGATCGAAAGAGTACATCAGGGAGTTGTCAATTACTAGGAGACAAGTTTATAAGTTGTACTTCAAAGAAGCAGAACTGCGTATCTACCTCCACTACTGAAGCAGAGTATGTAGCCGTAGCCAGCTGTTGTTCCCAAGTAATCTGGATGAAAACTCAACTGAAAGACTATGAAGTTAAGTTTGACAAGATTTAAATTCTGTGTGATTCAGAAAGTGCCATGACGATCACAGCCAATCCCGTGCAACTTTCTAAAACAAAGCATATCGACGTATGCTACCATTTCATCAAAGACCATGTAGAGAAAGATACGATTGTAATGTTTTTTGTAAGTATAGATCATCAACTTGCTGACATTTTTACAAAGGCTCTTGATGAAAAGAGATTCAACCTTTTGGTTAGCAAGTTGGGTATGCTCAATCTGCACTAACAAAGATAGAGCCTCTGTATGTACTATACAAAGCCTCTGCATCCCTCCTGAGCATACTTTTGTTTTTTTAAGTTTCGATCCATGAGACAGAACCTCGGCATAGTACATGCAGAGCCTCTTTCTCAAAACTGAATAGTCTTGTTATACAGAGCCTCTGTACCTTGTTCACCGTGCTTATGCATTACTTATCATTTATGATCCAAGCATAGTTCAAGGGGGGAGAAAATCAAGCAGAGCTAAAGTTAAAAACTTTCATGGTTATAGGACAGAGCCTCTGTATGTACTATACAGAGTTTCTGCCTCTAAACATAACAAGTTTGTTCGATAGAGGACATGTATAGACCAACCATGAGCCTCTGTATGAGATCCTAAGGTATGTTATCTTTCACTCTATTACTATTCTGGTCTCTTTCTCAAATTCTTTTGAACAAATCTAAGTACAGTAACTCTGCATTCAAATACAGAGCTTATGTCTCATTTTTGTTATTTTGTTCAAACCAGAGTATAATCGCTCATCATATTTTTTAAATAAAGGCTCTTAAAATATATTATTTTTTAAAAGAGGAAGGCATACAATTTTTATTATTAATATTTTTTTTATTAAGCTGTCATTTACTAAAGCGTCACCAACTGTCTCTTTAAATTTTCAAATATGGGAGGCGCCATTTGCAGCCGCTCACGCCACGTGGCATCTCCCCACAGATGGTTGAAAAACTGATTCAGTTTCTGACGCTTAGGGGGGGCGTTTCACTCAAATGCTTTAATTTTTTTTCTATTTAAACAAATCTTTTTCCCCCAAAATTTCTTTTATGCCTTCAAAGATTATCAAGATTACTCATCGTCTTCAAGCTCTCAAACTATTGCCGCCATTGACGATCTTCATCTCCCGATTTCTTAAAGAATCAAGAATCGATTCTTTCAAAACCCTAGTTTTTCAAAACCCTCTATCAAACCTGCAACTATGTCTTCATCCGATTCAGGAAACTCTCAAACTCACACCACAACCCTCAAAGCAGTGGAAGAGATCAGCAAAATATGGTTCCACTTCCACTAAAACCAAACAATCATGCCCTTCATCTCTCTCTAGACATTTTTGACCCAAAAGTTCACCCTGTCATTGACATTCTTCAACATCATTTCTTGAACCCTGCACTTACAAACTCCGACGATCATGTCCCTGAGCATTTTATATAGGAGTTTTGGCAATCCTATTCCATAACCGAATCCTAACGCGGGATTGTTGGAGATTTCTGCGTACCCTCCTCCAAGGAGTACATTACTGTCAGGATCTCTAGGTCCCTATTTCATGTGTTCTTCAGATTCCAACCAAGACGGGTCTTGGATTGAATGAGTATGCCCCTCTCCCATCTACGGATGAACTGGTGACTTTCTTGAAGTTCTTAGGGTACAACAAGGCGATTCAATACCCTTCTCAATACCGACGACAGTACCTGCCACCAATGTGGAACACAATGTTCACATTGGTGAACCTCTCCTTGACTAGGAAGATTGAAAGTCTTGATATATGTTCAACAAATATCTTGCAAATCATGTATGGGATTTTCTTTGACCTCTCGTTGGACTACTCATTGATCCTATACACGGAGTTCGAAGCTGTTGTTGCAAAGAAGTGCTAGGAGGCAGCAAAGGGGAAGGACTTGCCGGCGCTCCTATTTCCTCGTTTTCTGGGTCTTCTTCTAAGACCCATCCTTGATGAAAACGATATTAATGTGGGAAATCTGCCTGTGCACAAGGTGAATGTGCTAACTTTATACAAACCAACTGCCAATAAGGAAGGATATGCTACTGAGAGGACTATCCCAATGAAACTGTTAGCATACATAAAGACAAGGGAGGTAAGGCAAGCATACAGATGTGTACGCAAGGCACTAGAACTAGTGCCTAGAACCCCGACACGCATAGGGTCCAATCAAGAGGATGAGGAAATAGAGGAGGCACAAAGGCCTCAGGCAGAGGAGGAGGAAGTGAGACAGGAAAAGGAGAGGGTGAAAAAGAGAAACAGGGCAGAGGCAAGGAAGAAGAGAGTTAAAAAAGAGAGGATGAGGAAGGCAAAAGAGGAAAGAACAGAACGAAAAAAACTAGAATAAATTGCTCGTTTGAAAGAAGAAGAGGAGAGAGTAGAGTGCAAAAGACAAGAAGAAATTGCTCGTCTGAAGGGAGAAGAGAGAATCAGAGAAAAGGAGGCCAACTGAGACTTGGGGTTCTTCTCAAGCTCTGAAGAAGACGATGACCAAGAGCATCATGATGACCAAGAGCATCATGATGATGCTGCTGGGTCAAATGTAGCAAGTGAAGGGGAAGACGCCCTTGATCATGATGTGGGCATCGCGGTTGAAGTTGAAGAGAACGAAGAGGATGAAGAGGAAGGAGGTGACGTAGCTGCTCTGCTTCAGGGCGAGCCAGAGCAGCCTAGGATTGTGAATAGACACATCTATTTTCCTAACCCAACTCCCAGTGCAACCACATCTTCGAACTCTAGTGGTTGAGACACAGAGATCATTGAACAAGAGGTGCACACCTCAATCCCTAACCTACGAAGCCAACCAGAGGTCGCATCTGTTTCTTGCCAAATTAGCCAAAGGGATGCCACATCCTAGGGATCACCCTCTCAAAAGGGTGAAACCTTTGAAAAGATAAGTGATATGTCTCCCCATATCACCCCACTCTCCCAACCAGGGAATTTGTTTCCTCTGCACTAGTCGTTTCCCCACCTTGTTCAGAGCAAGGTTTAGGTGCACAAGACTTGGAGATTCTCGACCAATATATAAGCCCACTCGTGGAGGGTCCTCTGGCTGGCTCTGAACCTGCCTTGGAACCCCTTCACGATGGAACAACAGTAGTGCTCTCTCCTCCAATAGAGACACAAGGATCTGCTAGAAATCCTTCCTCGACAAACATCCCATAAGTCGAGACAGAAGGTTTCCTCGGAACAAGGACTCACTCTGGTCCATGTGTTGAGCCAGAGGTTACCCCTACAACATATGTCACAAGGGACGAGTTCCAGTCCTTTGCCACCTTTGTATTGTGCTCCTTGGATGAGCTAAAACTCAACATGGCCCATGCAGAGCCATCTCATTCTGCATCTGCTTTGGATAAAGTTCGATCATCCTTAGCAGTATTGAGGGCTGAGTCTATGACGAATGCCTCTTGCCTCGATCGTTTACAAGAATTGACGACCAACAATGCAGAGGCCCTGCAAAGGGTCCTTGCATACATTCAGAGGGGTGGAGCTTCTACTTCATCTCAAGACGCTCAGGTGCTCATTCCTCTAAATGTCCCTATTGATTATGTCACCCAGTCAGCGATGAATGCTCTGGGTGACCATCTCCTCCAAAAGGTGGCCAATTTGACGTCTGATTTCAACAGCAAGACCAAGGAAGCAGCAGCCGAAATACGCCATTCTTTAGCAGCCTTCGTATACTGTACAGACCAAGAGATTTTCAAAGCCACAACCACAGCAGACGAAATTGTTGAGCTTTTTGAGGCAAAGATCAAGGCTATGCCACCAGCGGACGTACAGAAGCAAAAAAGGAGGATGGAACCAACTGCATGTGCAGAGGCCTCAAAGAAGAGGAGGCTTGACGACGATGAGGACCCAGACATGTCTGGCCCTCAAAGTCGTCAAGAGGGGGAGAACCATCCATCCGCCGCCACAAGCACCATTCCAAGGGCTTCCCCCTCTGCCTCTACTCCACGCCAACAAGCGCCAACATCGTCAAGTCAGAGATCTCAAGATGTGCAAGCACATGCAGAGGCGCTAAGGAGAGGGAAGATGCCCGCGGCGTCCATAGCAGAGCCAGAAGGGCAAAAGAAAGATGAAGAGGACGTGATTCAACTCCTATCTATATATGTCTCTTCATCCGAATCAGAAGAGCCTCTTTCGTCATCCACATAATATAGCATGGAGACTACTACTCCATCTGCAAGGAGACGTGAAGAAGAAGTTGTGGCAGTCAACGTAGCCGACCCAAAGCTACAAACGGCTATTCCAATAGCTATCCCACTTGAAGAAGTAACAATTGCTGCTCCACCACCTCACATGAACACACATAGAGCTAAGGTCCCTGTTCAAGGGACCAGGATTGTCACACCTACTATGAGGCAGGAGGTTCCCGTCAATCCCTGCCAGAGAGTTGCAGGCACAAGCAGCAGGCCTCAGAGCTCTAAACGACCCTCTGATAGAGTACAAGAGATCAGGGATCGTATGGATGCGATGATGAGCCCACACCCCATGATAAGCCAATAAAGGACACTGAAGATAGCGAAGACCTCTACCAATTCCTCTACAGCCCGTGTGATGAGACAACAGTCATCAAGATCAACCTCCATCCAACGGCTCAAGAGAACATTAGGCAAAGGTTCTTACAACGATATATACAGCCTGTCTCAGCAGTCCATTCAGTCGATGGCATCAAACAAATCCTTGACGTAAAGAAATGCACCTTCGCACACAACCAGATCATCTTTCATGAATACAAGGTTGAGAGGTCTCATGGATAGATTAGCATTTTCACAGATTGTGATCTCATAAATCTAAATCCATGGGACCTTTTGTCTCTGTGCTACTCAACTGATCACAAAAAGGATAAGGGGATAAAGTATGCTCTGGCCAACTCAGCAATCAGGGAGACGATGATGGATCTCCTAGACTTCAGATGCAAGTTTGATTTCCAATTAGCTCTGGACATGGGAATAGATTAGCTGAGTGTTACTGTGCCAAATGAAGATCTGCAAGGCATCAAGAACATTCCCTCGTGAACCGTGCTGGTGGAACCAGAAGTAGGGGTGGTCTTTCGAAACGAGCAAGGAAGAAAAATTTTCTTTCGAGAAGACCATCACTTAAAATACTCAAACTCCACTCTGTGCTACATTAGAGATCATTTACACAAGAGCAGAGACAACACCCTTGGAGCAAAAGAAAGATCAAAGATAATTCTAAGGTCAATCAATAACTTGTTGGAGTTTCGAGAGCTTCTTAGGAGGTTTCGCAAGCTTCAACACATCTAGGCCTTTCTCTTGTAAGCATTTTTTTTCTATCTTTTCAAGAAATGTAATTTCCTTTCTCCATATTGTAATTCTTAGATAGAAAATGTGACACATAGGTTTCTTTCAATCTCTGGCTTCGACTAGACTTGTGTTTTTCAATTCTAGTAAGAGTCTGTCTTAGTTACACTTAGGGGGAGATTGTTAGACCCCATCTTGTGAAAGTGTAAGTAAAAAGCCTCTTTCTCTAGTCCACAGGACTTAGTCTTTAGAAGTAGTCTGGACTAAGAGCTCTCATGCAGAAGAAGTCAAGACCCAGAGCTCTTACTCAAAGAGTCGAGGAACTTACATACAGAGCCCATGCTCAATCTCAGTGGACGATCAAGCAGTAAGCGCCAAAAAGCTTAAGCGTTTGATGCAAAGCTACACTCTAGACACAGAGCCTCTGCATTGTACATGCAGAGCCTCTGGTCACTTAACTCCATGGAGCTAAAAGTACATTCTGTGATATCTTACGTATCTAAAAGTGCTAAAAAGAAAATATCTTATAGAAATAAATGGTTTGGAAGTTACAACATACCCCAACCCAATACTAAAAATATAGGACACAAGTTCGTTTGGGTACCAAAATCTACTTGATCTGGTTTTGCAGGTGTGTCAAGTTTGTGCTGATCAGAATATCATTTTACTGATACACCGATGC
>NC_037528.1:38672966-38686635 GCF_001531365.2 Cynara cardunculus var. scolymus | reverse complement strand
AATGCTAGAAGATCTTTCTCAACAGTTGATCGCTTGAAGATTACAAGTTGAAGATTTCTTTTGAAAGAAGACATTTTGTGCATAATGTTTCAAAGTTCAAACAAGGACTCAAAGCGCAGAATTTTCTTTCAAGTCTGAATACAAAGGGGAAGAATGTTAGGACTGAAAAATCAGTATTAATTGTATTCGTTTTGAAAGTTAAATATAGTCTATAATTGTAAAAGTCAGCGTGTTTGACTTTCTTATAGAAGTTTGACTTTGACTTGTCTTTACTATGTTGACCATATAAATATGGTTAGTCTTTGTAATTTTGTAAGAGGAGAGCTTATTGTAATATTTCATACGTAAGAAGAAAGTTTGACTGAATTGTAGAGTTTGACCTTTTCTCTCAAAGTTAATCTTGATGTTCTTAATGATAAATCCAGATCTGCCATTATTGTTGTGAAGATATGAAGATTGATCAGTGTTATATGGACTCCACAAAACGTGCATTTAGTCCAGACATTCTTGTAAGCGTCAAACACAATCAAGGTGACTTGGCTTGGTCTGCTCCATTTTTCAAGGGTAGTCAACGATAAGGATGCGGACTCAGCGACTCAGAGTTCAAGCCATAATTATAGCATAGTTTGTTTGACTTAGGCGTATATAAGGAGGCTTCCTCCTCAGGTTCAAATCACCTGAGAGTGCCGACTTATATAATAGCCATTTCTTGTGAGAATACGTTTTAGATTGAGAATTCTTATTTTCATCTAATAAAAGCATCCGACTTATTCAAAGTCTTTTACTGTTCTTATTTCTATTGAATATCTCGTTTGATCAAATTCAGTACACTGTTCATACTTCATTCATATTCTTCATTAACTGTGTTTTCTGAGAATTAAGAGTATATGGGTTCCAACATGAATAATGTTGAAGGTCTCTTCAGCATTCGTTAAGGCTTGGGCAGTCTTCACACATATGTTGAACAGGTTGTAATCACAGAATGCCGCTTCAGATCACGAATGCGCTAGTCACTAATCTTCAGGTTCAGTCTTCGACTTTTACTGAAGGGTCTTTGGTGTGAGTTTTGTCTTCTTAAAGTATTGTTGTCGCTGATGGATTTTACAAAACATGTTTCTGCGATCACTGAACAGACTCAATGATGATCGTTGTAACTGAAAGACAGAAACATAATACTTCAAAATAAGTAAAAGAGATTATCATCAAATTAATGAGAGAGATGATCAACAGTTAATAAATGAAAAGAAGAGAGTTGTTGACTCCTTGGATTTGTTGTCTGGGAAGCAAGGGAAGAGTAAACTAAAGCAAAGAGCTCAAAATCTTTGAAGACATAGTTATCAGAATAGTCTGAAAGTGAATCAACTGAAGATTCCTCTATTGATTTTGATGACGACATTCGTGAGTCCTCAAATAAACTTTCTTTGCTGACCAAGATGTTTCAAAAGAGGTTTGGTAAGAAGAAATTTGTGAAGTTTGACAAGTGCGAAGAGAAGGAGATCAAGCAACAAAAGTTCAGTAAAGCCAGAAATCAAAAGGAAGTTGAAGTTGAAGAAAGCAGATGCTTCAACTGTGGGAAGCCTGGTCACTATATCAAGGATTTTCATTTCAAAATGTTCAAGGACTCAAATTATTATCTCAAGGAGGCTCATTTGGCAAGAGCTCTTGAGGACGGCAAGGCTTTGGTAGTAGATGAAGAAATCTGGCTGATAGATTCATCAGATGATGAAGCTGCTCATTTTACTCAAGTCAACATGTGCTTAATGGCAGGGACTGAAGTGGAAGACTCATCATTTGACAATGAATCTGAGGTATAAAATTCTTTGAATGCTGAACTGATGAAAGAAATTGAGAACATGAATTCTGAACTTAAAATATTAAAACAAAGACTTAAAGGTGAAAGAGCGTTAATGCTTAAATTTGGAGAAGGAAGTTGTGGATTTAAATGTCTAAGTGAGGGTTTGAGGGAAGAGCAAAAAATTCTTAAATCTGAAAAGACCAAACTTGAAAATGACTTTCTGGTACTTAAAAAGAAGTTGAGTGAAGTAGAGTGTGAATCAGATAATATTCAATTAAAGTTTGACGTGATTTTTGCTTAAAGATTAAATCTTTATGATAAAATCAAACAGTTAGAAGATATCAATTTCAGAAGAGGCCAATCTAAACAAACTCTAAAGATTTTGACTAATAAACCCAAATATACAAAATTTTATAATCCGCAAATGGGTTTTCAAAAAAATGACACGTTGAAAAGGACCCAAAATCTTTATATGACTTTGATCAATGGGGGTCTGCTAAATTTTCAATTCCTTATGTTGGGGAAATCTTCGTTAAATTTGAATCAGAATCACCTGATTTTAATAAAAGTAATAATGATAGAACTGATGAAGAAATTTCAGAAAAATCAAATTTTAATCAGTTAAGCTAAAATACGATCATCTAAACTCAAGCTACGAGACTAGAGAAATTATTTTTTCACATATTGAGCTTGATTCATTTGTATCGCACTGAAAATTTTAAAAACAAAGCTTCATTTGTTTTTGAATCATCTTTTAAATGAGTCAGATTTAGATTCAGAAATAGAGGTGATATATGAGTTTGATTCAAACCCGGAGTTTGATTCAAACCCGGAGTTTGATTCAAATTTGAAAATATTAGTTTTAAAGAAACAAATATCTGATCTTGAAGAAGAACTAAGAGCTTAAAAAGATTTGCATCTTAATTCTCAAAATGAATTTCTGATCAAATCAAATGACTTTGAAAGACAAATTTTAGAGTTGACCATGCGTATAGTTTGCAAAGATAAACTTCATGTCTCCAACTTGGAAAAGATTTTTGGTGAAGAAAATGAATTTAGTTCGTGTTTTGATGACCGAACTCAACTTATGAGTAAAATCATTAAGTTTGAGGAGGAACTCAAAACATCTTCAAGATCAGTTGATAGAGCTTTAGAAGATGTTCAGATTGATTTTAACACAAAAACAATTGTTATTGAAAATATAAATCATTATGAAAGTACTTTTGAAAAAGGAGAGCCTTCAAATGCTAAAATTGAAAATGTTTCTAAGTTTTCTCCTAAATCCGTCAAATTTGTGTTGAATGTTAAATCTGAATCTTTATCTGCTAAGCATTCTACTAACTGAAAATCTTTTTCTATGGCAGAACTATTAAAGATTGGCAAAGACTGCAAGAAGAGGTCTTCACAGAAGAATGCTAAAAATGTTTTCAATAATTCTTCTTCTGTAAAAATATTAATTTCAATAAAGATAGTCGCAATTGTATATTTATGAAACCAAAATGTAATCTGGATTAAGACTTGAAGAATGCTAAAAATTTCTCATATTCAGATATTTTATCTATTGCCAAAAATCATATATATGCAATTATTGTGGCTCAAACTCTTTTGTAGTTAATGCTAAATGCAAAAAGTGTTTTAGATCAAAGGATTCTCACTGCAACTCAGACATCCCACTTAAATCAAAAACTTTCAATGGTCCTCCATTTTTTAAAAAGAAAAGTGCTTTAAAGAAAGATGTTTCAGAATCTAAAAAAGAAGAACCATATCTCGTGAATGTGAAATTTGTGTGGAAATGGGTGCCAAAATCTAAATATGAATTACGTGTTAAATCCATATCATCTGATGTCATTTTAATCCACTAGGATCCATCTGGAAATGGGTACCTAAATCTTCATGATTGTTTTTGCAGGACTGTCATGTGTGGTATATGAATTCCAGATGATCCAGACACATGACATGACACAGGCATCTTCTGAGTGAGTTTAAAGAAAAGCTTGGCGGAACAGTCACATTTGGGAATAAGAAAAAAGGTTTTGTCTGAGGGTATGGCACATTGTCTAATGGCATAGTCACAATAAAGAAGGGTTTCTATGCTGAGGGATTAGAGCATAATCTCAGAGTATAAGCCATTTTTGTGACAATGGATTTGATGTAAAAAATTTCATCAATGGTTGTGTCATAATTGATTCTAAAGGGATAGAAGTTATTCATGCTGAACATTTTGGTAATTTGTATGCGGTTAATTTTCCAACTCTGACTACTTCTCGGCCTATTTGTTTAATCTCCAAAGAAACAAAAGAAGACAGTTGGATATGGCATCGCAGATTATCCTATCAGAACTTCAAAGATATTAATAAGCTTGTATACAGTAATCTTGTAATTGGTCTAGCAAAACTCAGATTCGATAAGAACTCTCTCTGTTCTGCATGTGAAATGCGGAAGATTACAAGAACTTCACATCAAGAAAAATCCGCTTCTTCTTGTAAATCTCCTCTCGAGCTGATTCATATGGATCTGTGTCGACCAATGCATACTCAATCACTGGGTGGCAAAAAAATTATATCATTGTGACGGTCGACGAGTATTCAAGATACACGTGGCTAGAGTTTCTTAGAGCCATGTATGATGCACCAGAGTTGATTATTGCATTTATCAAGCGTATTCAAGTTCTTCTACAACTTTCAGTTCAAAAACTTCAAAGTGACGACGACACTGAGTTTACTAATGAGACCCTTCAAAGTTTTCTTAAAACTGTTGGGATTCCATATAACTTTTCTGCTTCGAACCCTGCAACAAAATAAAGTTGTTGAAAGAAGAAACCGGACTTTAGTCAAGGTTGTGCATACTATGTTGGCTTACTCTGGTTTACCTTTGTACTTGTGGGCTGAAGCTGTGTCTATTGTTTGCTTCACGCAAAATAGAACAATCATTGTCAAACGCTTTTATAAAACTGGTTATGAGTTGATAAATAATCGAAATCCTAACGTTAAATTCTTTCATGTTTTTGGCTGTAGATGCTTTGTGCTTAATGATCGAGACAATCTCGAGAAGTTTGATAAAAAGGCGAAAGAAGGCTACTTCATTGGCTATTTATCTAAAGTATAAAGCCTTCCGAGTCTATATCAAAAAGTCAAAGATAGTCATTGAAAGAATCAATGTTAGATTTGATGAATCTTCGATTTCTAAACAACATAGTGTAGGAATCAATCTACAACCATTATCTTCTACACAAAAAGTGTAGAACCTGTACCGAACATAAGAATGAATTATGATTCTTCTGTTAAATCTAATTTATATTCATTGTTTAAAGACGCATTTGATATAACTTGGTATATTCTTGCAGATTATGAAATATCTGATCTATCCATGGTGAATGAACCAGTGGTCCCGATTCCGTAAGTTACAAAACTTTCTGGACCATCTGAAGCTAGTTGTTCAACATCAAATGCGGTTTAACCAGAATTTGTTAAAATTAAAGAATCGGAGCCTGTTCAAGCTGAGGCACAAACTCAACCAGAGATTGTTCAATCCGATGTTGATCAATTTGAATCTTTTGTACCTGCTGATGAAGTTGAACACTATGAGATTCAAGCTGACATAGCATTTGAAATTCAAGTTGTAAATGATGATTATGATGATCAGAACAACTTAACTGATGTTCAACCCCTACCTTGTACTCACAAGTGGACAAAAGATCATCCCCCGACTTAAATCATTGGTAATGTAAATGATAGAGTGAAAACACGATCTGCTATCGCGAACGAGTGTCTTTTCGTGAACTTTCTAAGTGCTATAGAGCCAAAGAAGCCATTTGAAGCATTGCAAGATCTTGATTGGATTAATGCCATGCAAGATGAACTTCGAGAATTTGAAAGAAACTAAGTTTAGAGACTCGTACCGCGACCAAAAAACAAATATATCATTGGTACAAAATGGGTCTTCTGAAACAAAAAGGATGAAATATGAATTGTATTGAGAAACAAAGCCCGATTGGTTACTAAAGGTTACTGCAAACAAGAAGGTATAGATTATGACAAAACCTTTGCTCCAGTCGATCGCATTAAAGCCATCAGAATATTCTTGGCGTATGCTGCTCACAAGAATTCCAAGATATACCAAATGGATGACAAATTGGCATTTCTGAACGGTATTCTTCATGAAGAAGTATACGTGAGTCAACCTGAAGGTTAAGTTGATCCTCACAAGCCAAATCATGTCTATGTCCTAGACAAGGCGCTTTATGGTTTAAAACAAGCACCTAGGGTGCGGTATGACATTTTAACTCAATTCCTACACAAATCTGTTTTTAAGAAAGGTACGAATGATACTACGTTAGATCTTAAAAATCAAGGTAAGCACAAAATCTTGATACAAATTTATGTTGATGACATTATTTTTTGTTCTACAAATCCTAAGCTTTGCAAGAACTTTTTAGATATCATGCAATCAAAATTTCAAATGAGTATGATGGGAGAGTTAAATTTCATTCTTTTGTCTTCAAGTAAAACAACTTTCGAAAGGCATATTCATTAATTGTAATAGTCGGCATCAAAATATGGTTAGTTGAATTTTGAAATAATATGGCAATTGAAAGTTCGGGGATAAAAGGTAGCGTTAAGGGTTTTTAGAGGAACTAATATATAATTTATGTTTCCTCATAGATTGTAACATTGGATATAATTTTGTTATGGTTGTGGTGCATGGGGGGGAGGTGCCTGCTTATGCACCGCCCCTAAACCTCCTCCTCTTCCACTTACTATACATAGTATATGTGAATGAACTGAGAAATTTTCTACCACTTTCAAAATTCACTCTTGGCAGAATTTGAAGAATGTAGAAGGTGAAGGTCATATCAAAACTGAGTTTTAGGCAAAGGTGAGGTTTATGTTGCTTTGGATATCTCGTTGTTATGATATCACCGTATATTTTCATAAATTTATAGCATATGTTGTTTGGATGAAAGCTTAGGTTGTATTATTGATGTTGTTTGTTTCATCGCCTGTTAAATCTCCTAAGAACAACTCTCATTAGACAAGGCTTGTCTGATGAGGTTCCTCATCGGTTAAGGCAGTGACCGATGAGGCCACTTCATCATACATCATATTAGCTAGTTAGGACCCTCACCGATCAAGGCTTGTCCGGATAGGACCCCTCATCGATCAAGGCTTGTCTAGATAGGACCCCTCACTGATTAAGGCTTGTCCGGATAGGACCCTTCATCGATCAAAGTTGTCTGGATACCAAGTATTGTCCGATAAACCACTTTTCCGGACATAGTGTTATTCGATAACCCTTTCACCGTATAAAGTGTTGTCCGGATAAGAGTAAGTATTGTATGGTAACCTCCTCTTTGGACATAGTATTTTCCGGATAGGACAAAGTGTTACCATAATCTCTTCAATAATTAAATATTACTTGGTTAACCGCGATAGATGAAATGGAGGTGTAACGAAGATAGTTGAAATAGCGGTATAACTGCGATTGATAAAATGACAGTTTAACCACGATAGATGAAATGACGGTGTAACCATGATAGTTGAAATGGCGGTGTAACCGCTATAGATGAAATGGCGGTGTAACCGCGATCAATGAAATGGTGGTGTAACCACGATAGATGGATTGGCATGATAACCAAGATATAAATTTTACATTAAGGTTCAGGTTTGATTTATCTTAGGATTTGCAGTAAATTATGTTTATAAGAGGGTATTACGCTCACTAGACCTTTTAGTCTAACCATAAATTATTGTGCTAAACTATTTTGCAGATCATTCATCATCTCTGGATAAAGGCAAGAGAAAGATATAAAGAAGAAATATATGGAAGAAAGTGTTATTATGACAAAACTTTTGTTAACTCGTACTGTTAATTTTTCATATGTAAATAAACCTGGAATGTTTGTATAACATTAGTACTTTATATGTGGAGATGCATGATTTTTTTATTATTATATTGTATAGTGCGTGGTGGGTTATTTTAGTTGGTATCAGAGCCTTAGTTTAAGAAATTTGTGTATTATCTTGAATACTTAGACTTAAACTAGAGGTGTGGAGTATGTGATAACATGTTCCACTGGGATTACGGACCAGGGAATGTGTTATGATTGAACCAATTGTGATAATAAGTATGATAGAGTTAGATTACATGAGATTAATGTAATCTTGAATTACAACTACTTGATATATGGGTAAACATGTTATCATACTTTGATATGTGATTAACTATATATGTATTTGTTGTGGTAGTAAGAAAGTTAAAGTAATGCAAGTATTAAGAAAGAATGGCAGATAACTCCAATTGTCTGAAAGAGCTTTTACTGGCCATGGAAGAGGCCGTGGAAGAAGAATGGTAAATAGAGAAGAAAATCCAGAGAATGCTACGACCATTGAAACATGAAGTAGAGACCGGGGACGAGGAAGAGAAAGAAATACAAGAAAGTTCTATGTCAGGTCATGGACGGGGCAGAACAAGGGGTGGAGGTCGTGCTCATGACCCTAGTTTTATTACCCACGAAATGTTGGTAGCCAAACTAGGGAAGTTTCAGGAAATTTTGGTGAACTTGTTGGGGCGTTCTACACAAAATAATACGGCAAGAGTAGGGGATCCAAATTTTCATGAAGAAGCTGGAGCCGGTATACTGGTAACGACTACGTCCGCCCCACCTACTTCATCGTCAATACAAAAAGGATGGGATATCAAGATGTTACTTGCTTGTAAACCCCCTAATTTTTTCGAAGAACATGATCCTGTTAAAGCCATGTGTTGGCTTAAGGAAATTGAATTAAGTCTACAAATAAGTAAAAGTCAGAAGAAGATAAAGTAATGTTTGTTGTATCCAAGTTGCGGCCAAGTGCGCTATATTGGTGGGAAATTTTGTTAAGTTCTGATCTGAACATTTTAAAAAACAATGATGTGGGAAGAATTTGTATTGAAATTCAAAATCCAGTATTGTCCTGGCGCTGTTGTTTAAAAGCTAGAGCACGACTTCCTTCGATTGGAACAAGAAAATATGACAGTTCACCAATATATAAAGGTTTTCATGGAACAGTCTAGATTTGTTGAAGCTTATATTGCTTCTGAAAGAAGTAAAGTACGAAAGTATATTTGGGGTTTAGAGTCTAATCTCCGAAAATACGTAATATCCAGGAACCCAGTTACATTCCAAGCAGCAGTTGATGCTGCAGAAATTTTGGAACAAGATATTTAATCATCAACCACAAGAAAGGGTTGGCGATAAAAGGAAAGGAGAAGCAATAACAACTGATTTTCATAGACCGAGATTTGGTGGAAATTTGAATCGTCCAACCTTGGGTTTGTTGATAAAACATGTGCACGATGTCGTAGGATACACCAAGGAGAATGCAACATTGGGACTCGAATCTGTTGCAAATGTTAAGAGTCAAGGATTATAGCTAAAGATTGTAGAATAATACGAAGATGCTTTACGTGTAACTCTTTGCAACATGTAAATGTTGATTGCCCATAAGTGAAGGGTCGGGAATCTGGTTTTATTGGGGGATGGGGATCTAATTATGTTGGGGACCGATGATCTGGTTATGCTGGGAATATTCCACTTAGTCGTGGACTAATGGTTAATTGTAATGCTCCTAGCGATCGTGGGGATGTAAAATGTGGTGAGGCAATGGCTAGAGGGAGAGCATTTCAAATGATGAGAGGCGAGGCTGAATAACATCCTGAAGTGGTGACAGGTACATTCTTCGTTAATTATGTGGCAAAGTTTTATTTGATCTGGTGCAAATCATTTTTTCGTGTCACCATCATTTATTGGTTGCATGTGTTTAGAACCTAAAGTGTTACATGAGGTATTGGTAGTAGAAATAACAAATGATAGACCGAAGTATCGTTAAGGAAGTTTTTGATATTGTTACATAAGTGCCCATACAGTTATTTCCTATACCATTAAGAGAGTTTGATATAATCGTGGGCATGGACTGGTTGGCAAAAAATCAATCCAATATAGTCTGCAATGAGAAGATAATTAGTATAGATGTACCGGGGAAGGGACCGGTTATAATCTATGGTGATAGGCGGGATCGTTATTCCATCCTTATCTCTGTTTTAAAAGCTCGAAATTATGTGCAGAAAGGGTGTATCAGTTTTCTGGCTTATGCGATCAATATAAAGAAAGAAAAGAGTAAAATGGAGGAGATTCCGGTTGTAAGAGAATTCCGAAAGTTTTCTAGAAGACTTAACAAGTTTACCTCCTGATCGATCGGTAGAATTCCAGATTGAGTTATTGCATGGAGCGATGCCAGTTGCTCGTGCACCATACTGGTTAGCTCCGTCGAAGTTAATGTCTCAGCTAAAAGAATTATTGGATAAAGGTTTTATCCGACCAAGTACATCTTCTTGGGGTGCGTTGGTGTTATTTGTGAAAAAGAAGGACAAATCAATGAGAATATGCATTGATTATCGGGAATTGAATAAATTAACAATCAAGAATAAGTATCCTCTCCCAAGAATTGATGATTTTTTTGATCAATTGATTGGAGCCACATACTTTTCTAAGACTGATTTACGATCCGGTTATCATCAGCTGAAGATTTGAGAAGAAGATGTGTCAAAAACGACATTTCATACACGATTTGGGCACTGTGTAAAACCCCCACTATCACATTTCATATATAACACATATTTCATACATAGAATACGTGTTAAGCCCACAAAGGTCCATAATACAAGAGTCTACAATGCAAAATATACAACTCAAAAATTTCAAAAGTACATGCTCTTGTATCTTAACATCTATACTTCAAAACTCGACTAATTAAGATCTTCATACAGCTAAGCACATAGGGAAATAATTCATAGAATGCACTTTCCCTTATTATCACTACTTGCACACATATATGAAAACATAAAATAAGGGTTAGACATGAATGTCTAGTGAGGTTCCCTTTTTATGTAATGTAGTGTGAAGATCACCAAAATATTTAAACCATTTCATATAATGAAGGATAAAACCACATTTTGTTTGAATCTATCGGACCTCTGGTTCCAAAAACCACACTTAGAAAATATTTCAACTCATAAGAGGACCAGATCCCCTCTGGTTCCTCTACCAGAGCTTCTAGTTCCTCGACCAAAGCCTCTGGTTGTACTAACCAGAGCCTCTTGCTCAGATAATTTCTCATAATGTTCTTTGACTAACTTTGTAAGTAATAAAATAGCCTTTTTCTTAAAAAAATGATTAAAAAGATTTCATGTATGACCAGAGCTTCTGGTTGTACTAACCAAAGCTTCTGGTTCAAAAGACAAGACCAACCAGAGCCTCTAGTTCAACGTGTAAGCCAACCAGAGCCCCTTTGGTCCGTTTTTCATAAAAAGATTCTAAGTATAAAATTCTTTTCTTAAAAATTTCTTAAAATATGATTTTGACACAGAAGCACTTATCAATAGATACAGAGCCTCTGGTCCAACTAGTACATTTAGTAAGAACTTGCTTATTTCTTATATCAATATCCAGAACCCTCTAGTTCTATAGTGAGGACCAACTAGAGCCCCTGTGGTTCCTTTCAAGGAACAATCAAAGCCTCTCTGGTTCCTCTGTATCCAAAACACTTTTACCAAAACCAATGACCATAGGCCATATTTTTCCCGTAACCATAACATCAATACTATTATTTCTAATAAGAACAACATCTCTGAATTCTCAAATCACCAAGAAGTGAGAACTCCAATCTGTTGTACTCTTAAAAGATATAATAGCAATAGTTATACCATGCACACACAATGACCATCCTTATTACATCCAAAGTTCCCCTTAATAGCAACAGCTATATCCATCATACACAACGACCACGCTTATTTCCCCTGAAATTCTGATGAACAATTTCATCCAATGACAGGCTGCAGTCATTTCTGTCAGAGTGAACCTCGTTCATAGTTTTAACCAAAATCTATAGACTATTTCATCCAATGAGGGAACAAAGTCATATACGACAGAGTGAACCTCGTCCATAGTTTTAACCAATCATGGTCTTAAAATAGGTTTATATTCAAAACCTTTTAAGCCTCAAAACAATCTGTTCTGTAAATGATTTCTCAAATCATCTAATCCTCTTTAAATCCTCAAAACAGGATACCATTTCCAAAATTGTTCTTAAAACACAATTTCTACTTTAATCTTTCCAAAACAGTTTCAAATTTCAAAATCATAAAACATTTCTTTTAAATTGTTTAGAAACAGTTTTACAAAACTCTTTCTACAACTCAAACCACCAAAACCCAACAGTTTATAAAATCAGACAATAGATTAAAACTCACAGTTTATAGTCAACACTAGTTTAAAAACTCACCTTAACAACACAGATTCTGCAAGTTAAAACACACAACAATTCATAGAATCTTCAAAAACTTTTAAAATAGCAATTTTCTTAAAAAATGCTCTTCACCGCCTCAAAACTCTTTTCTCTCTCAAACAGGTTTCTTTTTCTAAAAGTGATAAGATAGCATCTTATCTTTTTTTCTATATATATATATATATATATATTCAATAAGGACGGTGGAGTCTTTTAATATTTATAAAACTTCACAGGCGGTGGGGTTTTATTATTTTAAAACCAACTTCCTTCATCATGAAGATATCATCTATTTTAATATTATATTTCTCATAGGCATGTTACCGCACATGTATAGTTTCATTATTCATGTATGCATATTATCCTAGACACATGCATATCATTTTTTCATATGCATGCATAGTATCATATTACCTTTTCACATATATGGTTCATGCATTTCTAAATTAGACATGCATATTTCACGTAATTCACATAATAACCACGTATAAATTACCTCAACCCAGTTATAACATTCTTCTCCCCTTAAAAGAATTCCGTCCCGGAATTCATTCAAATAACCACGGATATTGGGTTATCATATCAGATTCCAGTTCCCATGTTGTTTCTGAACCCCTATGAAAACGCCACTGTACCTTTACTAGACTGATCTCTTTATTTCTCAATACCCTGGTCTTTCTGTCAGTTACTGCCTCTGGTGTCTCGATGAAATTTAATTTATTGTCAAGTTTGATCTCAGGAAGTGGTATTGCTAGACTTGGGTCTGCCAAATATTGCACAAATTTGACACATGAAAGATATTGTGAATCTGACTGAGTTCTTCTGATAATTCCAATTGATAAGCTACTGGCCCAATTCTTTTGTAGATTCTGAACGGTCCAATATACCTTGGACTAAGTTTTCCTTTCTTCCCAAATCTCATAACACCCTTCCATGGAGAGACTTTTAACATCACAAAGTCTTCCACGTTGAATTCAATTGGTTTTCTTCGTTTGTCGGCATAACTTTTCTGTCGATCTTGGGCATTCTTGATTCTTGCCTGAATCTGTTCAATCTTTTCAGATGTTACTTGCACAATCTCGAGACCTGTCAATTGTTTTTTGCCCACCTCATTCCAACATAACGGCATTCGATATTTTCTTCTATATAAGACTTCATAAGGTGCCATTTGGATGCTGGAGTGATAATTGTTATTGTAGGCAAATTCTATTAATGGTAAGTGTTCTTCCCATGATCCTCCGAAGTCAATGATACAAGTTCTCAACATATCTTCAAGAGTCTGGATGGTTCTTTCACTCTGCCCGTCTGTTTGTAGATGATAAGTCGTACTCAATCTGATCTGTGATCCCCAAGGCTTTTTGCAAACTTCCCCAGAATGTTGAAGTGAAATGACTGTCTCTGTCGGATATAATGGATAATGGGACACCATGTCTAGTCACGATTTCCTTGATGTAGATTTGAGCCAATCTTTCCAAAGAATAAGTTTCTTTCATCGGTATGAAATGTGCATACTTGTGGAAGCAGCAAGAACCATGCTCGCTTCATCGGAGTT
>NC_037528.1:38669016-38670747 GCF_001531365.2 Cynara cardunculus var. scolymus | reverse complement strand
TTTTTTATTTCTAGTCAGCAAGATGGGTATGCTGAATCTCCACTTAAAGGCAATTATATTTTAACCATCGATTCTCAATATCTCATAGTTATGCCAATAAGTGATACAATAACAAAGCCATATATTCTCTAAGTATCTTAAAACCAGAGCCTCTGGTTCTAAAGACCAGAGCCTCTGGCCATGTAGAATGACTTAGAATTTTTGGCAAAATTTTTCTTTGCAAACAGAGCCCCTCTAGTCCTATTAGCAACCAGAGCCCCTCTGGTTCTATTGGTAACCAGAGCCCATCTGGTTCAAAGCAAATACTTGGTATTTCTTATCAAGTACTTTTCTCCCTCCCAGAGCCTCTGGTTCCAAAGACCAGAGCCTCTGGTTCCCACCTTTACTTGCTATTTGTTATTCTCTTTACAACCAGAGCCTCTGGTTCTAAAGACAGAGCCTCTGGCTTAAGATTATTTGAAAGCAAGTAAACATTTCCCTTCCATCTCCCTTTTTAAAAAAAATTTCCAACCAGAGCCTCTGGACCCCATCCATTGCTTTTGAATCTTACTTTTCCTTCCCCTTTGAAACCAGAGCCCCTCTGGTCTTTGCTCACTAAAATCATTTATATGACTAAGTGTTTCCAAAGACCAGAGCCTCTGGTTCCAAAGACCAAAGCCTCTGGTTTCCACCCTACTTGCATTATATTGTTCTCACAACCAGAGCCTCTGTTTCTAAAGACCAGAGCCTCTGGCTTTAGATTCTTTGCAAGCTTTATCTTGATCATTTCATCTCATACTCCATTTCATCATTCAACCAGAGCCTCTGGTTCCAAAGACCAGAGCCTCTGCTTTCCTTCACTTGCTATACATTCTTTTTCTCAACCAGAGCCTCTGGTTCTAAAGACCAGAGCCTCTGGCCCTAGTTTCTTTGAAAGCTAGTCTTCATCATTTCATTTCATACCTCATTTTCTCATCCTTCACAACCAGAGCCTCTGGTTCTAAAGACCAGAGCCTCTAGATTCAAAGTCTTTGCAACCAGAGCCCCTCTGGTCTCAAAGACTCTTTCCTTTTCATACTTGGCCATATTTCAATTTTTTTTTTCATCGGCTTTCACAACCAGCGCCTCTAGTTGTATAAACCAGAGCCTCTGGTCATCCAAAATGTAAACTCCTTATTGTTTCTAGGGGGAGTTTTTACATTTCTCTTCATATCTCCATGCATCCTTTGAGGGGGAGCAAAAGTTTACATTTGTAAACTTGAATTTTCCATCCAGAGCCTCTGGTTCTACTATCCAGAGCCTCTGGTCCCATAAAATGCTACATATGATTGCAATACCAGACCTCCTCTGGTTTTATAACATGGATTGCTACATTACACCAGAGTCTCTGGTTTGTTAACCAAAGTCTCTACATCAAGCAAATCCAACATTTCTACTTGTCTTCATCGACATTACAACCAGAGCTCCTCTGGTTCCCCACCCACTTTGTCATGCATAACCAGAGCTCCTCTGGTTCCWTGAAAATACATTTTACAATAAAACTCATCTTAATTGAAAACCATTTTTAAGATTATACAAAATTGCAGCTTTTGTGACTAAAAATTATACAACAAGGGTTTTTAGAAGACCAAAACTTCGTAATTAGTATTAATCTTACAATTAGATGAGATTTTAATTTTTTTTGGGAAACGTCTTCACCAATTATTTGGAATGAATCTTCATTTCAAATCCTTTATGACGTCACTCAAACCA
>NC_037528.1:38667375-38668295 GCF_001531365.2 Cynara cardunculus var. scolymus | reverse complement strand
AACTCGAGATCGAACAATATGACGAACCACCTTCCTCCGAGGACATTCTAAGGTTTGTAAGGATGCTAGGGTACAACCGGGAAATACGAAACATCTCAGAYTTCAAAAGMCAAHTCCTCCCACCAATGTGGAATTTGTTCTTTTCCATCCTCAATCGCTCTCTCACATGCAAGTTGGGCTCCCTCGATCAAGGAAATCTCAACATAATGACAATTATGTATGGGCTTTTCTTCAACCTCAACCTCGACTATGCCCTCATCATCTACACTGAGATCCACGCGGTCGTGCTCAAAAAGTCCAAACTTCAAGCCGCAGGAAAACCGTTGTCTGCTGTCCTCTTCTCCCGCTTCCTTGCTCTCATCATTGGGGATGCAATGAGGCAACACGGTCTACCTGCCATAGAGCCATACACCCCGGTTTACAAGATGCAAGGACATTGCTCAACGCTATCAAAGGAAGGATACACAACAAACTGTCCGTTGTCCCGGGCTATGCTCACTGTCATTCCATCGACAAGTGAGATACGCCAAGCCTATGAACGCTCCATGCTGTCCCAAGCACCAAGGGAAGCTACCCCGAAGCACTTAGAGTCATCCCCCCTCCAAGTGAGGGAGCACAAGCATCGTCTTCATCGGATGATGACGATGATGATGCTAGTGCTTCCCCCGGCCCTCACCAAAATATTTCCCTACCTACTACCCAAAGGGCAACCACATCTACTACCCCTGGCGATCAAAGCCAAAGGGGTATTGAAACAGGACGACCCACTCCCACCCAAACCCAAGCCAGCCATCTAGAGGCCATTCTTCGGGCCTCTGGAGATGAACAAGCCGAGGAACCACATATACCATCACCCCTCTCTCAACAGAGAGGTGATGAAGACATAAGAGCCCCTTCGCCTCAGGGCTCGCCACTACCCC
>NC_037528.1:38664799-38666240 GCF_001531365.2 Cynara cardunculus var. scolymus | reverse complement strand
AAACAACCCTCACCCGATACCCCTGACCTCCACCAATCCCTTGCCATCCTTCAACGCCATCTAAACCAAATAGACACCCAAACCCAAACCAACTCATCCCGCCTCCAAATCCTCCAACAAACCATAACCCAACAACACAATACCATATCATCCTTAGCCACCCAAAGAAACCAAGTTATTATCCAATCCCTCGCCACCCTCACGGCTCAGGCAACTGAGACCGMTGAAAACCTAACCTACATCATTACCCAACTCCAAACCATCCTTCGCACCCTTCATCAACTACCAGCCTCCATCACCTCACAAATTCCCCAACCTACCCAGCCCTCCACTTCATCAATCGATGAAACCATTGCCACCCTCACCCACCAAATGACCACTATCCAAGACACACTCACCCAACTCTCCGCTGCTATCCTAGCTCAAATACCCCAATCCACTTCTCAAGCACCTCCTCCCTCTGCAAGCCCCTCATTCGATGAAGCCTTTTCTACCTTCACTGCAGAGGGGAGAGATTTAATCACCAACCTCCCCATTCCCCCACCAWCTTCCACCTCAACCATGCCTCCACAAACTTCAGCCTCCATCTCCACCACCGAGTTCGCCACCAGGGTGGACATCCAAGCTTTGTCAAGAGCACTGGTCTCCTCGTTCAACGAGATCAGTGCAAAGTTCGTTCATCGGGCCATCCATCCAACAAGGGCTCTCACTTAAATGTTGGCCGATGAACAACGCCGCACAACCTATCTTTTTCATTCAATGAAGGAGAGTCACAGAAAGGCAACCCTAAGGGAGTATCTTATATCCCTCAGGAAGGAGAAGAAGAAAAAGAGGTTCCAAGCCTCATGTTCAAGCAGCTGTCCAAGCAAACGACAACGCCACGATGACCAAGACCCCGATGATCAAGGTCTTGGACCTCGTGAGGGGGAGAAAGAGGCGGCGGCTGCATACACATCTACATCCATTACACCACAACAACCATCCCAACAACAACCATCCCAACAATAACCATCCCAACAACAACCATCCCAACAACAACCATTCCAACCTAGGGAATCAGAGGCCTTGCCCTCTAATGAAGAACAAAATATTCAAGTTCCCTTAGCCACAACTCCAGACCCCATCGTGTTGAGTTCCTCAACCGATGAAGAACCAACCACCCCACCAACACAACAAAACCAACCACTTTCTTCTACACCCACAACAAACCTACCCTTAACCCCATCACCAACACCTCGCACAACTCAACCCTTCATCTTTTCCACACAACCAGAACCCACAACAACCAAACCTTCTTCACCCCAACAACCGGAACCCATAACAACCCAACCTTCATCACCCCAACAACCGGAACCCATAACAACCCAACCTTCATCACCCCAACCAACCAAAGAAAACTCACCCACTACCCAAACACAACCAGTCGAGACACAACCCGTGG
>NC_037528.1:38653221-38663354 GCF_001531365.2 Cynara cardunculus var. scolymus | reverse complement strand
AGATAGTTATCTTAGCATTAGCCATCTAGTATAAATAGACGACTAGGTCTATTGTAAATAAATGCGCGTTATAAAGTAAAAATCTTTGAAGCTCAAAGTCATTCTTGAATGTTCTTATTTTATCTTTGAAACTTCATAACTTTTTTCGTAAAATCACTATAATCTGGTTGTTCATAACTAGATTATTAGTGTTATTGAGAGATCTGGGATCAACACCTTGTATATCAATTGTTCCTCTATTTGGCAGTATAATTCTGACTATTTTCTGATCACAGACAATATTAGCCTGATTCTTTGCTAACCAATCCATCCCTACTACAACATCAAACTCTTTCATAGACATGGGAAACAAACTGATGGGTAGCTCACATCCCTCAATCATGATATTGCAGTTATTGAACACATAATTCACAAATACTTGACCGTTAGCAGTATCAACTACTAACTTTTCGTCAAGAGGCACATAATTCATACGAGCATATAGAGCAAATGATGGGGATACAAACGAGAAGTTTTCTCCCGAATCAAACAACACTTTAGCATATAACGAGTTCACGAGGAATATACCTGTCACTACATCGGGTGTAGTTTCGGCTTCATGTTTGGTCATTTGAAAAGATCGACCCCGCGCCCCACCCGATCCTCCTCTGCCCGTATTCGGTCTTCCTCGACCTGTCGATGTATTGCTTCCCATGGTTAACTGTGGTGCTTTCAACTATGGGCAATTGTTCTTGAAATGGTCTGGTGAATTGCAATGAAAACATTTTCTACTTAGCCAACAGGAATTCGAAATATGCCCAATTTCACCACAATTAAAACATTTTATTGGTTTTGCTCTGCATTCTCCTCGGTGATACTGTCGACACCGGGGACAGGCTCTCTCCATTGGTCTCTGCATTGCTTTATTATTAAATTTGACAGTTTTTTATCCCCGATAACTTGCCCAGGACCCCTCCCATTTCCTTTTCTCGACTTGCTTTCCTTCTTCGCTTATGTTCTTGTTTCTTTCTGTGATCTCTGCTGCATCTACGGCCAACGAAAAAATGGCAGGATTCATTGCGATAACGAATTCTCTGATTGAGGGTTTTAGACCCCAGATATATCGCTCCACTTTTCTAGCCTCTGTTGAGATGTAATGTTTAGCGAATCTAGAATACTCTATAAATTTCTCTGTGTATTCTCGAACTGACCCAGAGTTCTGTTCCAATTTTAAAAAGTTCTCTTCCATCTGTCTGACTGCTGTTTTGGGACAGAACTGCTCTTTGAATCTATTCACAAATTCTGCCCAAGATAAGGTTTGCAAAACATCTGTTCTTGCTAGGGATTCTACTTCCCACCAATACAAGGCGTTTGATTTCAGCATTGAAACTGCAAATCAGACCTTGTCTGTCTCTGCACATCTAATGGAGTTAAAAACAGATTTTGTTTCTTTGATCCAACACATAGTTTTGATTGGATCCCTTTCTCCTGAGAAGGTTGGTGGTTTGCATGTCAAGAACATCTTGATATCTCCTTCCTTATTATTGACAACTGGAATTGATGGATTAACCTCCACTCTACCAGTCTCGATTCTGGCAGGAATTCCCATAATAGAAGTCAAGGTTTCCTTAGCTTTCCCATTTCTTCAGCCAACATATCTCTAGTCACATATTCTGGTTGTGGTAATTGTTCTTGATTCATATTTTCAGAATTTGATTCTTCTTGATTGTTATGAATATCTACTTGGCTAGTTCTGCCTCTTGTCTGTCCTCTATTTTGGCCTCTGCCTCTACCTCTGYCTCTGCCTCTACCCTCAGATGTGCCAACAGGGACAAGAATAGGAGAATCTCTTCTTCATTGGGATTGGGGCGGGTGATCATTTCAGACCTTCTGGATCTACTAGTCATCTGTAGACAACAAAGTTAATACACATGTTTACATATTCCCAAATATAATAAAGTTTTCAAGTTCAGTTACGTACTTGTATATTCAAAATTATATTGGTCAGATGTATCCGAAAATACCTTACACACTGATCTCTTAACTTATCATATTTATTCCAAAGGTGCTAACTATGTTTGGGATCCGAATATGCAATGAAACAGTTTAAGTCTAGGCATCATACATGTGAATACCTAAATCTCTTAAACTCAGGCTCTGATACCAAATTCTGTAACACCCCTAATCTCACATTTCATATATAACACATATTTCATACATAGAATACATGTTAAGCCCACAAAGGTCCATAATATAAGAGTCTACAATGCAAAATATACAACGCAAAATTTTCAAAAGTACATGCTCTTGTATCTTAACATCTATACTTCAAAACATGACTAATTAAGATCTTCATATAGTTAAGTACAAAGGGAAATAATTCATAATATGCTCTTTCCCTTATTATCACTACCTGCACACATATTTGAAAACACAAAATGAGGGTTAGACATTAATCTCTAGTGAGGTTCCCTTTTTATGTAATGCAGGGTGAAGATCACCAAAATATTTAAACCATTTCATATAATGAAGGATAAAACCACATATTGTTTGAATCCATCGGACCTCTGGTTCCAAAAACCATACTTAGAAAATATTTCAACTCATAAGAGAACCAGATCCCATCTGGTTCCTCTACCAGAGCTTTTGGTTCCTCGACCAGAGCCTTGGTTGTACTAACCAGAGCCTCTTGCTCAGGTAATTTCTCATAATGTTCTTTGACTAACTTTGTAAGTCATAAAATAGCCTTTTTTTTTAATTATTTAAAAGAATTCATGTATGACCAGAGCTTCTGGTTGTACTGACCAGAGCTTCTGGTTCAAAAGACAAGACCAACCAGAGCCTCTAGTTCAACGCGTAAGCCAACCAGAGCCCCTCTGGTCTGTTTTTCATAAAAAGATTGTAAGTATAAAATCATTTTCTTAAAAACTTCTTAAAATACGATTTTGACACAGAAGCTCTTATCAATAGATACAGAGCCTCTGGTCCAACTAGTACATTTAGTAAGAACTTGCTCATTTCTTAAATCAATATCCAGAACCCTCTAGTTCTATAGTGAGGACCAACTAGAGCCCCTGTGGTTCCTTTCAAGGAACAATCAAAGCCTCTCTGGTTCCTCTGTATCCAAAACACTTTTACCAAAACCAATGACCATAGGCCATATTTTTCCCGTAACCATAACATCAATACTATTATTTCTAATAAGAACAACATCTCTGAATTCTCAAATCACCAAAAAGTGAGAACTCCAATCTGTTGTAAGCTTAAAAGATATAATAGCAATAGTTATACCATGCACACACAACGACCATCCTTATTACATCCAAAATTCCCCTTAATAGCAACAGCTATATCCATCACACACAACGACCACACTTATTTCCCCTGAAATTCTGATGAACTATTTCATCCAATGACAGACTGTAGTCATTTCTGTCAGAGTGAACTTCGTTCATAGTTTTAACCAAAATCTATAGACTATTTCATCCAATGACGGAACAAAGTCATATATATCATAGTGAATCTCGTCCATAGTATTAACCAATCATTGTCTTAAAATAGGTTTATATTCAAAACCTTTTAAGCCTCGGAACAATCTGTTCTGTAAATGATTTCTCAAATCATCTAATCCTCTTTAAATCCTCAAAACAGGTTATCATTTTCAAAACTGTTTTTAAAGCACACTTTCTGCTTTAATCTTTCCAAAACAGTTTCAAATTTCAAAATCATAAAACATTTCTTTTAAAATATTTAGAAACAGTTTTACCAAACTCTTTCTAAAACTCAGACCACCAAAACCCAACAGTTTATAAAATCAGATAATGGATTAAAACTCACAGTTTATAATCAACGGTAGTTTAAAAACTCACCTTAACAACACAGATTCTGCAAGTTATAACACACATCAATTCACAGAATCTTCAAAAACCTTCAAACAACAATTTTCTTCAAGAAATGCTTTTCACCGCCTCAAAACTCTTTTCTCTCTCAAACAGGTTTCTTTTTCTAAAAGTGATAAGATAGCATCTTATATTTTCTTCTATATATATATATATATATATATATATATATATTCAATAAGGGCGGTGGAGTCTTTTAATATTTATAAAACTTCACAGGCGGTGGGGTTTTATTATTTTAAAACCAACTTCCTTCTTCATGAAGATATCATCTATTTTA
The DNA here is from genome assembly GCF_001531365.2 of Cynara cardunculus var. scolymus. Classification (NCBI taxonomy): domain Eukaryota; kingdom Viridiplantae; phylum Streptophyta; class Magnoliopsida; order Asterales; family Asteraceae; genus Cynara; species Cynara cardunculus. The sequence goes on along the minus strand of NC_037528.1, from coordinate 38,659,196 downwards.
ATATTATATTTCTCATAAGCATGTTACCGCACATGTGTCCTTTCATTATTCATGTATGCATATTATCCTATACACATGCATATCATTTTTTCATATGCATGCATAGTATCATATCACCTTTTCACATATATGGTTCATACATTTCTAAATTAGACATGCATATTTCACGTAATTCACATAATAACCACGTATAAATTACCTCAATCCAGGTTGTTTGAAACCCGGTTATACACACTATGAATTTCTGGTTATGCCATTCAGACTTTCAAATGCACCCGAGGCATTTATGGACATGATGAATAGGGTATGTCGTCCGTATCTCGATAAATTTGTGATTGTCTTCATCGATGATATTCTGATATACTCTCGATCAGAGGAAGAGCATGCACACCATTTAGGACTGGTTTTAGAGTTACATAAACAAGAAACATTGTATGCCAAAATGTCAAAGTGTGTGTTCTGGTTGCGAGAAGTCCAATTTTTGGGCCATGTTATTTCTGAGCTGGGCATCAAGATGGATCCTCTTAAAATTGAAGCTATTGAAAAATGGGAAGCACCCAAAACCCCAACAGAAATCAGGAGTTTTCTTGGGCTGGCGGGTTATTATCGAAAGGTCATACAAGATTTTTCTCTTATAGCTACTCCACTAACTGGATTGACGAAAAAGAATGTGAGATTTGAATGGAAAGAGGAACAAGCTAAAGCTTTTCAGAGATTAAAAGATAAACTGTGAAGCGCGCCAATTTTATCTTTACCAAATGAAACAGAAGATTTTGTGGTTTATAGTGAAGCTTTAAACTGGGTCTGGGTTGTATGCTGATGCAACGTGGAAAGGTTATTGCTTACCTATCACGTTAATTAAAAGATCACGAAGAGCAATATCCCACTTATGATATGGAACTGGCAGCTGTAGTTTTTTCTTTAAAGATCTGGAGGCATACTTGTATGGAACCAAATGCCAAAATTTTACCGATCATAAAAGTTTGCAACATTTGTTCCATCAAAAAAAGTTAAATATGTGCCAAAGACGATGGTTAGGATTGGTTACTGATTACGATTGCAAGATTTTGTATCATCCCGGCAAGGCAAATGTGGTAGCTGATGCTTTAAGCCGAAAAGAGAGGAGTGGTACAATGAAAGCTATAACATTAAGAGCTGAATTATTGCCAAGTATTCAAGATGAATTACAAAGATTCAAAGGCGAGGCTATGAAAGAAGATAAGATGAAACAGGAATGAATTGGTGGGATGATATCTGAATTAGTAAAAAACGGTTGGGAATTGTTGTGTTTTCAAGGCATAGTTTGGGTACCGTTGTGTGATGATCTCAGAGAACGCATTTGAAGTGAAGCCCACAAATCTCGTTTTGATGTTCACCCACGTACAAACAAAATGTATCGAGACATGAAACAATACTATTGGTGGTCGGGTATGAAGAAAGATATAGCCAGACATGTTGAACGGTGAATGACATGTTGGCAAGTGAAAATAGAACATCAGTGCCCTTACAGTAAGTTAAAGTTGTTAGAAATTCCGATTTAGAAATAGGATCACATCACTATGGATTTCATAACCAATTTACCTAAAACACCGAAGATTTATGACGCCATATGGGTTATTGTGGATCGATTATCTAAGTCTGCTCATTTCTTACCAATGAAAGAATCATATTCGATAGATCGGTTGGCAAAATTATATATTGATAAAGTGGTGACACGTCCCGGTGTTCGGTTATCAATAATTTTCAATCGAGACATTCGGTTCACTTCTATGTTCTAGAAAAGTTTTCAAAGAGAAATGGGTTCACAAATTAAGTTAAGTACAACTTATCATCCACAGAAGAATGGACAAAGTGAACGAACAATTCAGACACTAGAAGATATGCTTCGAGCCTGTGTTATTCATTTTGGAGGATCGTGGGATCATCATTTGTCCTTAATTGAATTCGTCTACAGTAACAATTATCACTCGAGTATCCAAGCAGCACCTTTTGAGATATTATATGGACGAAAATGTCGAACACCGCTGTGTTTGGAACGAGGTAGGTGAGAAACATTTTTTTTACTAACTCGAACAAGAAGCAAGCGATTTACCTCTAAATCGATCAAGACTTACCTGGTTTAACCTAAATCGCACAAAACAATCAATTCACAAAATTTACAAGACTTAAATCGTACAAGCTATAAGCGATTTACACTTAATCCGATCAAGAGTTATATGGATTATGATTCAAGCAAAAACACAATTTTTAACACTTTTTCACCAAAAAATGGATCAAAACTTGAAAAAATATGAGTTTTTGAAAAACACGAATAGATTCCGAAAACTCAAAAATCGATCAAAAATGGTTCAAATCTTGATTAAAATCAAAAATGATGTGAACCAAAGTTGTTCAAAATGTAATTGCGAATTCAGTAGTGTGAATTATATCAATTAAAGATCAAAAACTATGCGATTCAAGCAGAAAATGCGATTCTTGATGAAGAACACCAAGAACAGATCGATGAACACCAAGAACAGATCGATAAATCCCCTTAAAATCGTGCAAAATCCTCGATAAATTTGTTTAATCCTCTAATCAAATTGCTGTAGATAGCTCTGATACCAATTGAAATGCCCAAATCATACAAGATTAGAGAATAATCTTCAAGATGAAGATCAAGAATATGAGTAGAGAGAATTTTCACCAATCTTCAATGTATTTCTTGAGAGAAAAGATTACAGCACTAAATCTGATTAATTGTAGAACTAATTACAATTAAGAAGCTAATCCCTATTTATACTAAGGAAAGCATTAAAGCCTAACTATAACTAAAGCATTATAAAAGGAGAACTTGAATACAACATTAACACCCATACTTGAACCCAACAAGTTGGCTGGACCTGAAATAGTTCAACAAATGGCAGATAAAATTAGTCAGATTCAGGAACAGATGAAATCAGCCCAAGATCTTCAGAAAAGTTATGCTGATAAACGTCAAAAGCCGATTGAATTTCAAGTCGGTGATGATGTGATGCTGAAAGTATCACCTTAGAAAGGGGTGGTTCATTTTGGAAACAAGGGCAAGCTGAGGCCAAGGTATATTGGACCATTTTCCTATCCTTGAGCGATTTGGAGAAGTGGTGTATAAACTAGAACTTCTTGTGGAGTTAAGTGGTATTCGTATGTGTCAAATTGAAGGAAGTGTCTAGCAAACCCCGAAGTAGTCGTGCCTCTTCCGGAGATTAATATTGACTAGAAGTTATGTTTTAAAGAAACCCCTGAAGCCATTACTGACTTCAAAATAAAAGCGTTGCGGAATTAAGAAATCGGGTTAGTAAAAGTTCAGTGGCGTTTTCAGAAAAGGCTGGAAGCCACCTAGGAACTCGAGTTAGAGATGCGGATAAAATATTCTCATTTGTTTACTTAGTGGAATTTCAGGACGGAATTTTTCTAAGGAGAGAATATTGTAATAGTCGGTATCAAAATATGGTTGGTTGGATTTTGAAATAATATGGCATTCAGGGATAAAAGGTAGCGTTAAGGGTTTTTAGATGAATTGATATATGATTTATGTTTCCTCATAGACTGTAAGATTGGATATAATTTTGTTATGGGTGGGATGCATGGGGGGGTTGCCTGCTCATGCACCGCCCCCAAACCTCATCCTCTTCCACTTACTATAAATAGTAAGTGTGAATGAACTGGAAAAATTTTACAACTTTTAGAATTCACTTTGGGTAGAATTTGAAGAGCGAAAATGTTGGAGATCATATCAAAACTGAGTTTTAGGAAAAGGTGAGTTTTATGTTGCTTTGGATTTCTGGTTCTTATGATATCACTGTATATTTTCATAAATTTATAGCATATGTTGTATAGATGAAAGTTGAAGTTGTATTACTGTTGTTGTTTGTTTCATCACCCGTTAAATCTCCCAAGAACAACTCTCATCGGACAAGGCTTGTCCGATGAGGTCCCTCATCGGTTAAGGTAGTGACCGATGAGGCCATTTCATCGTACATCAGATCACCCGGTTAGGACCCTCACCGATCAAAGCTTGTCCGGATAGGATCCCTTACCGATCAAAACTTGTACGGATAGGACCTCTCACCGATTAAGGCTTATACGGATAGGACCTCTTATCGATCAAGGTTGTATGGATAGCAAGTGTTGTTCGATAAACCACTTCTCCGGACATAGTGTTGTTTGATAACCCTTTCACCGGAAATAGTGTTGTCCGGATAAAAGTAAGTATTCTCCGGTAACCTCCTCTCTGGACATAGTGTTGTCCGGATAGGACAAAGTGTTACCATAATCTCTTCAACAGTTAAATATTACCTGGTTAACTGCGATAGATGAAACAGCAGTGTAACGACGATAGATAAAATGGTGGTGTAATGACGATAGATGAAATGGCGGTGTAACTGCGATAGATGAATTAACGGTGTAACCGTGATAGACGAAATGGTGGTGTAACCGCGATGGATGTAATGGCGGTGTAACCGCGATCGATGAAATGGCGGTGTATCCACGATAGATGAAATGGCGGTGTAACCACGATCGATGAAATGGCAGTGTAACCGCGATAGATGGATTGGGAGGATAACTAAGATATAAATTTTACATTAAGATTCAAATTTGAGTTATCTTGGGATTTGTAGTAAACTATGTTTATAAAAGGGTATTACGCTCACTAGACCTTTTGGTCTGACAATCAATTATGGTGCTAAATTGTTTTGCAGGTCATCCATCATCTCAGGATAAAAGCAAAGAAAAGATGTACAGAAGAAATATTTGGATGAAAATGTTATTATGACAAAAATTTTGTTAACTCATACTGTTAATTTCACATCTTGCTGCGGTTAAAAGAATTCTTTGATATCTTAAAGGCACACAAAATTTAGGCCTTTGGTATCCAAAAGAATCTAGTTTTAAGCTAATAACTTTCACTGATTCTGACCACGCTAGTTATAAACTGGACAAAAGGAGCACTTTTGGATCATGTCAGTTCATCCCAGTAATTCAAGTCTAATTCATAATTCAATCAATAAAGATCAAGAACATGAATATTCAAATCAGTCGACTTGCTTGAATATATGAAACAGTGAAATACAATGTCAAAGTGTGTATGAATCAGATTCTGTCAAAGTACGATTACCCAACTAAACTAAGTACTGCTATTTATAGCAACTTCCAAAATAAGAAAGTCAACCAACTACCAACTATAAAAGGAAACAACAACACCTAACTATTAAATCATATAAAACATTTTAGCATCAGGACTTGAATACAACATTTTTATTTCAACAATCTCCCCCTTTGGATTCAAGTCCAAAATAACAACAATATTCAAAAAACTTTAGAACCTTTGATTCTTCAAGATATGATCTTCAAAGCTTTTAACAATCTTCATCATTAACTATTTCCCCCAAATAACTTTCATTTTTATCAACAATCTTTAGAAAATTTTATCTCCCCCTTAATTTGATACGAATTCAACTTTTGAATAATCTCCCTCTTTAAGAAATAGTAAACTTCTTTAAAGAAAGAAACTTCACATTCACTCCCACTTGAATATTACAGCATAATAATCTTCAGCAATTATCAGCGATTAATTTTAGATGATAATTTTTTAATAGGAAAAGTCTAAGAAAAACCCTATTGACTTTAGTGTTTGGAATGATTAAGTTATTGGACAATTTTTGAAACAAATAAGTCTTTAGACATTCTAAAACCTGTTAAAGAACTCCCTGGACTTTCTAAAACCTGTTAGATACATCATTATGGCCTATAAAACTTGTTAATATGGTAAAATAATGAAAAAAATATGAAAAAAAAATCAATGGACTTTCATATTTTGAACGATTAAATTTCTAAAAAAATTTAACAAAAAAAATACTTATATCTATAAAATGAAACAAATATACCAAAAAGTACTTATATTTACAAAAAAGTATTTACATTTAAAAAAAATTATTGATGAAATTTATTTTAAT
>NC_037528.1:38636409-38652511 GCF_001531365.2 Cynara cardunculus var. scolymus | reverse complement strand
TATATATATACTATATATTTTGGGGTTAGGCTGTCCAAATTGCACTGTATAATATGATCTGAATTAATATGTTCTTGGATTTTTTTGAAATATATATATATATATATATATACATGTATTAATTCAACCTTAAATTGAGTTTCTGGACAAAAAAGAGGGTAAGCAGTTGAAATTTCATTCTAAAACCCATTTTTTTTTGTCTTTTCATGGCTTATGATCTGTCAAATTTGTAGTTTTCTTTATTAGTTTTGAGTGTTTATCTTAAAACTCAAATTTCTTGGTTCTTTGCTATTGGTGTAAATCGAACACATTTGTGGAGTCGTTTAAATATGTTGAATTTAAAACTGTCATACAATTTTTTTCATCGATAGTCTGTGATTGGAACCATAACTCTTATTTATTCAAATTGTATTAATATGTAAAGACCAAGTGTAACCTATATCATCGTTAAATCTTATCTTATAAAACCAGTGAAACTTCAAAATCGTTAAAATTCATGGCTCCCGACGCATTGCGCGGATACACAACTAGTAATTAATTAAAATTTATTTCTAGTGTTCATTGGTGTATATGCATGGATTACTTATATCTAATTGGTAACTAACTTGACCACCGTCAGATTCTCTAACACATTAACCTGTTAAATAAATGTGAAAGATCGTGTTTGAATCTTGTCGATGATATCATTTCACCGACGGATTAGCGACGTAATTTAATTAATTATGTATTTAGTTAAGTTCTATCGTTAATCCATTAGTAATTTAATCATATTATTTTCTATTTTTTTAATTTGAAAACTCATAAATGGAATATATTTTATTTTAATTAAAATAAATTTCATTAGTAATCATTTTTAAATTTTATTTTATTTTTTTAATTTATAAAATTATTAACAGAAAATATTTTATTTTTAATTAAAATAAAATTTATCAATAATCTTTTTTTAAATATAAGTAATTTTTTGGTAAATTTATTTCATTTTATATATGTTAGTATTTTTTTTTGTTTAAAAAATGTTTAGAGACTTAATCGTTCAAAATATGAAAGTCTATTGGTTTTTTTCAGACTTTTTCAATTATTTTATCATATTAATCAGTTGTATAGGTCATAAGAATGTATTTAACAGGTTTTGGAATGTTCAAGGAGTTATTTAATAAGTTTTGGAATGTTTAGTGACTTATTTGTTTCAAAAAATTGTCCAAAAACTTAATCATTTCAACCACTAAAATCCATTAAATTTTTTAAATTGTTTCTTTTTTAATTCATCGTGATCAATATTATAAATAATTTTATTAACCAGACTATTTTTTTATACTTTGTTAATAAAAGAAACCGACAAATTTTTTTATAATGTTTAAAATACGGTCATATGATAAATGTTTTGTCCAAACATGACAAATTTGACAATTTTCCCTTCATTAAATTTAAATGAAAAATAAAAAATCAAATGAAACAGAATCAACAAATCTGACCGCTTCCGGCCCTCGGTTCCTTGGTCAACACGTGAAGCCTTGACTTACGCCTGCCTGCTATTCAAAAACATACAAAATTATCCATCCATTCAAACACCTTCACCTGTTCCAAGTCAAACTCTCTCTCTCTCTCTCCATAAATATATATACCCTACTGCTGAGTTGGTATCTATATATACCTCCTATCGTCCATAGTTTTTCTCCACATTCATTCAAACAGTCACAGAAACAAGTCGTAAAAAGCTCCAATTTAAGTAATCTCTTTGATTCTGTTTATTACCTTTTTGAAGATGGCATTCAAGAAAACATTCACCCTTTTGGTTATTGTGGCGATCTTGATTGCTGTGATGAGCCCAGTTGTAGTCCAAGGTAGAGTCTTGTCTGAGGACTTTGCCGGGTCGAACCACCTAGCCACATACTCGACGGTGTACGAGAAGGCCAAGACCGGTATGTCGTTTTGGCTCCAGCGACTCGCATCCGGGCCTAGCCCTAGAGGACCTGGTCATTAGCTTTCACCAAGTTGATGGATTAGGGATCGAAACGATCCTCGTCATGAAATGAAGCGGATATTCGTTAATTCTTTCTGTATGTTGCATATACTAATTTTTGGATTAATCTATAAGATGATTTGATATGACATGTAATTAAGAATTCAGTGATGGAATATAATGGCTTAACGTTCATTTATCTTTCTTTTCTTTTTTTTGATTTAATTTATCTTTGTCCATTTTGAAAAATTTATTGAAGATGATTTTAGGTGTTAGCATCTTGAATCAAAGATGATTTGTTTTATATAAGAAACTTGCTGGATATATGAAGATGATCATATCCGTCACCATAAATCCCGACTAATATTAATGTGTAAAGAGCAAATGAATGCTCTAAAGGATGGTATATGCACACCACAAATAAAGGGCATCTTAGACGGAAAATTCTGTCAAAAGTTGTCGTTTAATTTCTATGATTGTGTCCGGTTTACGATAATCATTTGACCGAAAACCAACCTTTTCAGTGGAAAACCATTTCGATAATCATTTGGTTGAAAACCAAACTTTGTAATGGAAAACCATTTCGATGGCCATTCTTGTCGCAAATCTTATGAAAGTTGGCGGATGTAGTTGCATAATTAAACACTAAGGGGTCGTTTACCACACTATTACCGAGTAAGCGTTTATCGAGTGTCATCTAACTTACCGATAAGCATGGTAAGAACCGAGAATCTTACCCAGTAAGAGGCATAACAACGATCAAGAATCTTACTCGGTAAGTGAGGGAGAAAACTCTTACCCTGTAAGCGCTTACCGAGTAAAAGACGATTGTTACAATTCATTTTGATGGCCGAGAATGTTATCCGACAATGTAAGTGAGGGTGATCACACTTGCCGCTAAGCATTTATCCTGTGAGCGTTTACCCCTAACATCTTCAGTTCGATGTATCATCAATGGATTTTTGAGAACCTTTTTCGAGGGATTTTCAATGATACTAGTTCACTACAAATCTTTGGTCGACCATTTGTGTTTTTGATGGAATTTCAATGGATAATTTTAGGAGTGTGGAGGGAATTTCATTAGATATTTAATCCTATATAACTCACATAACATTTTTAAAATTGTTACATTAAATAATATAAAAATAATTAATATGACTAATAATTACTTTAAAATAAGTAATAACTAATATTAATGAAAAATTTATAATTAATATTAAACAATAAATTATATTTTTTAAATATTCATAATCAATAATTTATTATTATATCATTTTAATATTTATTAATATTTGGTAGTAATAAATATTAATTAGGAATACAACCAAAAGAAATTGACCAAAAACTTCAATTGGGAGCTTTTCAATAAGTTAGGGGGTGTTCGGTTGCCGCTTTATGGGCTATATGACTTATTCATACAACCATATCTAAATGTTCGGTATAAGCTTATTCGGTCAGTCCATGGCTGAATCACTCTTCTACGAAGCTTATGTGCTTTGTATTCATTCATTGAATTTCCGCCAACAACCTTTCCCTTTTTCATCTTGATTTGCATGCCTCCCATTTGTCCAAACATTAAATATCCCTAGATCAACCCTTCTATTCTTCAATTTTTGGTTCCAAATTACTCAAAGATCCATGGAACACAGGTTAGTTCGACAGGAGGAGTTGAAATTCCCTAAAGCTTGGTCGACATGGAAATGCAAAAGTAGTTGAGAGCATTGCCAGACGATCCCCGGTCGGCAATTCAACTGGTCCTGATCTTAAATCGCGATACATGTGGAGGGTTGGCCCTTGACCAACAAAAACTCCATTACAGGTTCAGTATCTGTCGTCTTTTTACAAAATCATCAGTTTATTAGATGATTCTTGTTGTTAATCATTTTCTTATATACGAATTGGACTCTGAGCCCGTCCTACCAGTTCCCCAAGTAGAAAAAGATCATGGATTCTTGGGGTTTCAAAATGATATCCATTGTAGAGGTGTGTTAATTAATGAAAAAAAATCATGGATTCAGCCATTGAATTTTCATCTGCATCCCTCCCATAAATATTGTTGTTTTCAGAAATGTGATCTATAATGTTCAATGTAAAACCAAGGATAAAATACTGGCTTTCATCATTCAGACAGGTTTATTGAGCACAACAACCAAATAACAACTTATCTGTTAACATACAAACAACTTTATTAATATAGACAACTTTATCGATACAAGTATTAATAGAAAACGAACTGAACAACTCTTAATTTATGATCATCCAAACACGATTTTTTAATAAGATCAAAAATTGAGCAAGCTAGCTTATAAATTAACATAGTCTTAATTAAAAATGAATCTGTTGTGATTTGATGTCTATATCATAAGTTACGAAGAACCACTTGGTTATTTAAAAAAAAAACCCTATTTATTTGTTATTGTTAATGAGACTATATTTATATAGTTAATAATTTTTGATTTATTTTATATTATATCAATTATTTTGTGCTATTTTTAGATTTTCCTAAATAGGTGTATAAGTTAAGCCACAGTGTTATCTGACAACAGGCAACTCGCCATACAAGGATCTCAAACTAGACACGATAAGATGAACATCATAGCAGGGCTCTTACTCGTATGCACTTCTTGATTGCTTTTTAATATTTTGCCAATATTGAATTCATATTTCATACATATATGTATGTGTATAAAGTTGAGATTATACGAGAACAACTTGTATTCATGAGACTCATAAAACTGTTTTTTTGCATTTGAAACTTCACAATAAAACACTGTGAAGCTAACCTTCATAGTGTTTTTGTTGTGAAGATTCAAATTTTTTAATTTTTACCATCATAATGTTTTGTTGTGAAAATTTCAATGTGAAAATATAGTCTCACGAAAATACAATGATCTCATTTGAACATATAACCCTAAATATATATATATATATATATATATATGTGTGTGTGTGTATATAAATAAATTTATGTAGATAGAGAAATTTTATGCAATATCCACTTTCAAATTAATCCAACCAAAAAATCCACTATATTATATCACCAATATGTTACACCTTGTAAAAGAGCATCTCCTTTCCAAAAATTAATTCAAAAGTTACGAAATAGAAGAAAAAAGAATCAACCAATTTCTTCTTTATTTGTTTTCTTGGAGTACTTGGCCAACATATCGACCCATGATCCGTCTAACGAAGCTAGTGACCAGGTCCTCTGGGGCTAGGCCCCGATGCAAGTTGTTGGAGCCAAAAACACATGCCCTTTTTGGCCTTTGCATACACCGATGAGTATGTAGCAAGATGATTTGCCCCGGCAAAATCCTCGGACAAGGCTCTACCATCGACAACAACCAGGCTCATGACAGCAATCAAGATCACCACCAAAACTAAAAGGGTGCATGTTTTCTTGAATGCCATCTGAACAAGATTATGAACAGAATAAAAAAGAAACCGATAAAGCTTGTTGCTTTAAAGCTTTTCAAGACTTGTGTATGAGATTGCTTGAATGAGTGAGTATAGAAGTATGGAGGGTAGGAGGTATATATATACTGGTTTACATGTAGGCATTCAACTGTAGTAGTTATATATACACATATACATACAGACATGTAGATATAGAGAGAGTTTGACTTTGAATAATCTAAGGTGGTGCATGGTTGAGTTTGAATGAACTAAATACTTTTCTACTTAATTACAAAGTAAAGGTATTTAATTTGTAAGACATTTACTACGATAGAATACTTAATTATCTTGTGTTTATTAAATGGAAAAATGGAGTCATGAGGAAGCCGAAACAGTCAAACATGTTGATCCTATGTATTACGTCATTCTTTTAATGCAATGCGATACAAGTTTAATGAATGTGTTGCCTATGGTAAGCGTCTGGGTTTGAAATTTGAATCATTGAATGGTGGTTTGAATGTTTCCGCTTTCTCCTTGACTTGACTTCCTGTTTTACCATCATATCAGAACATACATATAGAGTGAAAGAGAAAGAGAGAGATTGTATGAGAATTAGGGAAAAACTCGTTTAAGCGCTTACCAAGTCACATTAACTTACCGAATCAATATGACAACGACCAAAATCTTACCCGGTAAGAGCGAAGGTAAAGACTGAAAGTCTTACCCGGTAAGTGACAGCGACGACTCTTACCACGGTTAGCACTTACCAGGTTAGTTGTTGCATATGATTTTGGTGGATTAAAATCTTACCAGGTAAGTAATTGATGATATTAAATTTTGCCGGTAAGTACTTACCTAGATAAGTGTTGGTAAACAGCCCCTTATAAGAAATACATTAATAATATTTCATCTATCCGGTATGAATATATACATATAAGTAACTGAAGATATTTCATGGCTTCTATTCACTTGCACATATTATTCATTTGTGCATAACATACAAATGATTTGTATGCACATTTTTATAATATGTACAAACAGAGGCAAGAGGCAGAGCCAGAATTCGATTCGAGGGAGAGCATCGGTTAATTATAGATGAATAAAACAGACGTTCGGTGGTTTTTCTTTTTATTCAATACTTATCTATGGTTGTCAAATATACATAACAAACTAAATCACGACTTTACAAATGAACAACCTTAAAACTGAATTACTTAAAACAATTAACAAGCGGAAGCAGGTCCGTTCCTGACAATTTTTAGGCCCTGGACGAGATGTAAAAAGGGGCCCTTGATAAAAATGATATTTTTTCAAGTTTTTATAATAAAAAATAACATTGAATTCATATAAAACCGTTTTTCCGAGTATTTCTGGACGCAAACTCAACCAATACTCATTTCTAAATCAATATTATCTACTATAACATTTTTTTGTAGTATCGTTGATTTGTTTCGTCATCAAAAACATCTTATAATATACTTTTGGTACATAGAATGACATCAGTTGGGGTCACAAAGTTGCTTCTGATTTCCGAGTTACACAATGTAAATCAATGTAAATAGGTTGGTTTTCTATGTTATCTCATTTTAATGTTTTTAACACCATTTTAAACTTTTATATTATGTTTTCGAATTTTGGAAGATTAATACCATTTAAAACTTTTATCATGTTTTTGAATCTGGGAAGATTAATACCATTTTAAACTTTTATATTATGTTTTCGAATTTGAGAAGATTAACATCATTTTAAACTTTTAGATATATGTTTTCGAATTTGAGAAGATTAACATCATTTTAAACTTTTATATTATGTTTTCGAATTTCTGAATGAAAGAAAAGAATGAGAAAGGAACAGAAAAATAAAGTTTTTTGTTTGTGTTTTTAACAGAGAAGAGAGAGAAACAAAAAATAATGAAATAAATAAAAAATTTGGATATAATTTTTTTTCCTTTCCCTAAAAAAAATCTCGATAACAAAATATTTTTCTTCCCTCATTATTTTCCTCTCTTTTCCTACGTAAAAGAAGACTCAAGAACATAGGGTTAAGGTTAAAACAAACTTTTCTGGAATCATCGATTATATAAATTAAAAAACTCATGTTAGTGATAGTTTGAGATTTTCTTTTAGAGATAAAATAGTACATAAGATTTATACACTAAATATTAGATAATAAATAATAACTATGAAAAAAAAATTATAGTTTTATTATTCTAAATATAGATATAAGTTGTACCGTCGTATATGGTTGGTAATTTTTTCAAAAGATGGGGTTGTTAGCTAATAACAAGAAAATCTATCATATTCTAATATAAAAATAGAATTCACGCGAGAATGGAACAATCAAAAGAGTCGAGGAGAGATAAATTATGGAGAATATATCATGGTTTTCGAAGTAAGTAGTTTTAGACGTCGGTTTTAGATAAAAAAAACTTAGAAAAACATGAAATAATATTATATAATGAACGACATATTAACCTCTTTAGGTATTTTTTTTCTCCAATATATATAATTCATATATGTTTTGGTCTTTAATAGTTAATATAGTACCAAAATCTTTTCTTGTCATATTAGATACTAAATTTTTTTATGTGTCATGTATTTACTAATTTTTTTGAACTACTATGATATATATATATATATATATATATATAAATTGAGCCCTAATTTTTATGGGCTCTGGACGTACGCCCGACCCGCCCTCCCAAGGACGGCCCTGACGGGAAGCCCTAGAGAAGTAAAAAATGAGTAGCTTTGAAGAAGTTGATTTAATTAGCTTATTATAAAATAAAATAAAGAATACAATGTCATTAGAAATAGAAACAAACTACATTTTACATTAATTCTTATGTAAAGCGATTTATTATGTTGATCACAACAACTATCATGCTATTTTTCCATAATTTAATGTAAATATGTATGATTTTTTTTTTCTTATTTTGACACGATCTTGTCACATAAATTAAGTACAAAACCTAGAAATTGGGTACAAATTTAATTAAAATTGGCATTTAACTTTGACTGATTATTTAAATGGGTATTGATACACGATAAAATATTAAAATTGTCATTTTTCATGGTTAGTTTTATCTTCTAGTCATTTTTCCTCCAAGTTTACCAAAATAGTCATAGGTTCACAAAAATCACGTCCGCAGTTGAAGATTCAGCTAAAAGGCAAAAAACATTTACACTTTCTACCCCTATCAACAAAAAAAATTACATTTTTCACTTAGGTTCAAAGAAAATACATTTCTTACCCAAGTGCACAATTTTTTTTAGATATTTTTCATCCAAATCTAAAAAAAATGACAGATCTAAAACTATTTTGATAAACCTTGCAAAGAAGTGGATAACAGGTAACACCGAACGATAAAAATAATTATTTTAATTAATTTTTGTTGATATAAGTAATTTAAGATAATAAACGCTAATCTAAAATGAGTTTAAGTTATTACGCATATTTTGAATTTCATAAAATTTATGCATCAAACATTATTAAAAAATCATCTTGTTATCTAAATTTTAGATGAAGTAACATTAGAATATACAAATTGGTTTATATCATAAAAGTAGCTATATAAAATTTGAGTTATCTCAGAAAATTCACAAAAATACAAGGATAAGTATAGATCAATTCATGGATCAACATTTAACCTTTTTTCTATTTGGTTTCCACTTTCCGACCACCTTGCATCTCTCATATTCCTCCTTTTTCTTACATTCCTACCGCGGTATATGAAAAATAGACTTTCATAAAGTAGGTAAGTACGTTTGGAGACAATAGAGTGACTTCGTACATGTGTTTTACTGTGTGAGGTATGGGGTTGTCATTTATGTGCGGGAGGATAAGACAAAAACTAATCTTCTAGAGCAAGATTTATTTGATCGCTGACACTGACACTGACATAACTCTAGAGTTTCTTCAGTGTACGCTGAATCTTGATTAGACTTTGCACTTGATTGTAGACAAGCTTGTTATTACTAAAATCTCTTCATATCACGAACTGTTTGTCTCTATCTTCAGTCACATCTTCGACATTTCTAAAGGTTCATTTGGTGTGATTTTGTCTTTTTGAAGAATATTTGTTCTTTATAAAAGTTTACAATACATGTTCAATGATCACTAAACAAACTCAGTGATAATCGTTGAAACTGAACAAAACATAACTAAGTATTTTTCGCTAAGTACAAAGAATCATCATCAAATCATTGAGAGAGTTTGGATCAACAATCTCTCTCTATTTGATGATGACAAAGCAACATAAAAGAAAATTGCTTAGTTGTTACAGTATGGAAAAAGAACTTGTAAGATGCATGTCCCTTATATTGTTTTTAAAATCTTTTTCAGTGTCAGAGTATATTATGGAAATTCATTTATTTGTAAAGGATTGCAAGAGAGAGAATGAAATTACATAACAAAAATAAATCAACACTGAGAGCATATTAACTGACAAGAAATAAGTTAGAGAATGTAAGAGAAATAGAATTCGTAATTACTTGTCTCATTTACTCTTTTTAAGAATCTTTTTCAGTGAAACAATGAATACATTGAAATTTCATTCAAGAATAAAATATTACAAGGGATTACAATTGGTTTGGTAAGCTTAAAAAATAAAAACTATACACTGAAAGAAAAGAAAAGTAAAGGGTTACAAGATTAAAAAGGCTTTAATCGAGGTCTTTGAAGAAGATATATTCAGCAACATCTTATCTTACATTCTTTCTTTTCAGCATTTCCTTTCAAATCTCGTGGTTCATCATCTCTCCGAGAAGGTCTTCATTCAGCCAAGTTCGAAAATACTTCAGATGATCTATTGGGCAGAGATGGAACTCAGATACTCGCTGAAACCTGTATTGACCATCATAATCAATGAATATAAGTCCATACTCAGGTTTCATGTGTACTGTGTTGGGAGCGAAGGGTCCTTTCTCAGGCAGTGTGTAACACCCCCGTCCCGCGTGGTCAAAGACGGGAGATGCCACAATTGGGATAAAAACAACGCGCTATATAAAACAGAGCARCTAATAAAATTTACCAAAAGATAATTACATAACCATAGACGGAGATAACGTGTCTCAAAATACGGTCCCAAAATACCAGTATGTCTACATTATTTATCAAAAGTTTAACAAAAGTATGACTTAATGAGTTATCTTCAATATTGTCATCTCCATAGCTCTCATCCCAAAATCCCTGTTAAGTCATGTACCTACCGAGGACAAGAAAATCTCGGCTGAGCTTAATGCTCTGTGAACGGATAATAATATAAATAAACAATGAATATGAGATAACAACTTCAAAAACAATTTATAACGCCAAGTGATAATCCAAAAGAAAGTCAAAATGTCCCAAAAGCATATCAAGGGTCCGAAGACCAAATCGCATCACAATGACGCATTGTTCCCAAAGAATGATCAGTCCATTCAGGCACAAGTGAGGAAAGGGGTGTGAGCACAACACAGCAATCCTCTCCGTGRATTTAACCACGGCCACAATTCAATATCCGATAACGGTTCCTAGGATCGATCCATACGCCCTCTATTCGATCGGTACATAATCAAGTCCACTTTTAAGAACTATAAAAATGAGGACGCCATGATCGTTTTAGTCACCATGGAAACATCTCAATACCGGTGCTCCAGTTATTGAGTCTATAGTAAAATGTTTCATAAATGAAGCAATAAAACAAGTCAAGTGATCAAAATGATCCATATTCCGAATAAGAATATAAGTCGTAATTCAAAAGGAAACAAAATTCAATAACATTTGATAAGCATAAAGGAAATTCAGAACAAATTATTCGGAATTTATCACAGATTATCCGGATTAGGAAGCCTTACGCAAATGGCTATCCCCGTGTCAAGTGAGATATGAAATCCCGTACCTTAACCAAATTTGACAATTAACGCACGATCAAACGGAAATTCACGATCAAGTTTGATTTACCCGCGTGCCTAACGAATGCATAAACGGTTACTATTTATAAAGCATAAAAACCATAATATAACTATTCTAATAAATTTACTTAGGTCTTAATGTACTTGATACGAATTGAAACTCAAACGTAAAAAGTTAACCTTATTCTCTTTCGATCCAACCGTTTCCGACCCTCTTATTTCTAAGCATTTTTATCTTACTTAGAAACCAATCTAGATTATATTTTCTAAATGAAAGTTGTAGATTGGTATCATACGAGTCTAATGCTTTTGAAATCATCTCATTTTGATCATCTATCTATTTTATATGAATTTTACAAAACTGTAAATTAATACCGAATACAGTGTAAACAGCCCCAAAAACACACTGTTTCGAGCCACCTAGAGTCATAACTGGATTTTCGACTCTTCATAAAAGTTGTAGTATGCAGTAAGATCTTTCTGACTGCAAAATGCAAGCTTATTCCGACTTACGGTTTGTGAGTTATACACTGCCAAAGTACAGGGGTTGCATTGTCGGTAAAATTCGATTCCGTAATTCCCGACTAACTTTTATGATTCAACTTTCATGATTCGCTACATTTACATACTATAAACATACAAAACATTAAAACAAGTCTAATGGTCGTTAACCTAAGCTTAATAATGCATTTTTACTCTTTTCGACATTTAACCGAACMATTGGTGTATGGTTAAACATATACCCACAATCTAACCATATTGAAACTATAATATACCATTTTTTTATTTCTACATCAATTTAACCAGTCCTAGCATTCTAAACATCAAATATATCATGATTTTGACAACATCAATCCGTAAACTTAGATATAAACACAGTTTATAAACCGGTCTAAATAACCCTAACATAAACACCTTAATGAAACTGAATGAAACTTATACTTTTAAGAAGGGTTCGGAGAGTGGATTCTGAATATATAATTGTTACTTCGATTTCCTTAGCAACTTGATGTGAAATTCAGAGAGAAGACGAAAATTTTGAAGAGACAAATGGTACGAGAGAAATACACAGCATGAGACGGTGATAAAACCCGCCGTTCATGCATACATGCATATATATAATATATTTTTTTAATTTTTTAATTATATATATATATATAGGTAACCATCTCAATATATATATATATATATATATATAAAGTTTAACTATTTGACGGTTTTTAGCCTTCATGTTTTTAGATTCTTAATTTTAACTTAATATAGGTATAAACTCATTTTTGACGCAAAACTCGTTTGAAGTACAAGTTGGTTAAGCATAGGGTACAAACATGTTATGCATAATTCTATCAAAAATTCAGTTAACCCAATTTGTACGAGTTAACGGAACACGGATATTATACAGTGTCAGATTCAACATTAAGATATCTGGCTTGTTGATCCTGTCTCATTGATTTGATGATAATCCATTTTACCTATCGAAGTATAGTGTTTCTGTTTATTCAGTTTCAATGATCACACTGGGTCTGTTCAAGGATTGATGGACATGTATTGTAACTCTCTAGTGGCTGTTATACTTTAAGAAGACAAAACTCAAACCAAAGAACCTTCAACAATGTCGAAGACAGAAACTGAATATTAGAGACAAGTGAGTTCATGATCTGAAACGACATTCAGTGATTACAAGTTCGTCTACAAATGTGTGAAGACTGCATAAGTTTCACGAATGCTGAAGAGAAGAGACCTCCAACGTCATCCCAGCATTCAGCGATCAAATTAAGCTTAACATGCACAATTGTTTTTGTCTTGTCCTCCACATTAAGGATAAACTCATACCTTTTACAGAGTATATTACAATACGGAGCCACTCAGTTCAATCTATCGTGTTTACTTACTTTATGAAAAGATGGCTGCTCATGAACAACAACATGATTGTTCACTGTAGCAAAGGACAAGGTTTCCTCCAAAATCTTGGCACATGTTGTGTACCTTCTTAATTGAATTTAATGCAATGGGTATAAAAAGTTGAGTGCTCTCTACTCAGTTATCACTCTTCCTCTCTAAGAAACTTACCCATGAAGTTACTTCTCTCACTACTCTCTCTAAAGAGAAAGAATCACTTTGAACAAGTGAAGAACACTTTTCTAAGTCTTTAATTCTTACAACAAATCTTTTCTCTTTGCTAAGTGTAATAGTGTGTATCCTTAGATTGTTTAGATAGGTTTCTTTACCTTATTTTTTCCACAAATAATCTGTAAAATTTGTATTAATCCTTCTTTATCAATATATAATTTTAAAAGTGGAAGTTTCTGTGTTTATATTCATCCCCCCTTCTACAAACTGATCCTATAACTCTTGTAGATCTATCTGGGACCAACTAGTGGTATCAGAGCAGCGTTTGCTTTTTGTATTGTTTTGTTGTTTATTGGCATTTTATTATCTTTTCTTCTCTAGATAATTTATTCATTTACAAATGCTTTACAAAACACTAGCACTCACTTTCACGATAATGGCTCTCTTGTTAAACCTCCCCGTTTCATTAGAGACAACTTTAGTCTCTACAAGAATCAGATGTCTCTCTTATTGGAAGGTCTGGATCATGAGATTCCATATTATATAGAAAATGGATCTTATGTTCCATATGCTATATCTCTAGCAGTTCCTGCAACTGCTACGACTACCGCGATTCCTGAACAGCAGATGCCAAAGCTCCCTCATCAATGAAGTGATGAAGTCAAGAAGAAGATGACTTTAGACACCCGTGTGAGGTCTATAATAGCCATGTATCTTCCTGACGAGGTATATCACTCTATAATGAAGCTCAAAACCTCGAAATTCATGTGGAACACTCTATGTGTTCAATATGAAGGTACTTATGAAGTACAAGAATCAAGGAAGATTAATCTAGTAAGACAATATGAAAGTTTTCTCTGTGGAAAGAATGAATTATTGTCTAAAGTACATCAACGTTTTAATTGTCTTCTTATTGATTTGAGGACAGTTGGAAGAGAATATTCCAACTCTGAGACTTTGACAAAGTTTCTTGAATGCTTGCTAGAATCATGGGATCAATATACCATGTATCTCAAGATGTCCATTTCATTATCATAGTAGTCGCTTCCATTCTTACTCTGTATTAAACTGTGTTTATTGATCCATAAGAGGATTTTGGGTTCCTACAATTGGTATCAGATCATATTAATCAGGAAATTGATTAGTCGATCTCATCCAAAAGGATAATCCTCTTTTGTTGGTTGATTGTTTTTCGTGAAACTATTTTTCATTCCAGATCTAAGATCTCATTTTTTTTTCTTGAATAAAAATCGGTTTTGAACTTTTTCTCCAAGTTTGCTGGCATCAAGTTTAGTTTACCTTGAATATTTAAAAATATTTATGTTTATTACTCTCTAAAAAACTTTTACAATGTCAAACCAATCTTGGAATTCTCTATATAGCACCAAATCCCTCACAAAACCTCCTACTCTCATGAGGGATGAATATCCCCAATGGAAGATTAGGATGATCAACTTTTACCAAGGTCTCGACTTTGAATTTTATGAATCCATCCAAAATGGACCATATGTGCCCAAGACTACCATTCCTAGGATTCCTCTCTCAAATGATACTGTCGAAGCTCCTGCAAGAACTGCTAAGAGCCAAACGTAAGGGCAATTTGTACCTTATGAACTTCTCACCAAGAGGCAATACGAAGACTTATGTATGATCTCTCACAAGAGTGAAGAAGCTTGGCTCTAGCACCACAAGCTGTCTCACCACAATTTTCCAAATATTGAGAAGCTTGTGAAAAATAACTTGGTTGACGGACTACCAAATGTAAAGTTCAAAAAGGAATATCTCTGTCCCATCTGTGAAATGGGAAAGCTTAAAAGAGCATCCCATAAGGCAAAGACATATGTATCCTGTGTCAGACCTCTGCATATGCTTCATGTGGACCTTTGTGGTCCAATCTCTTTGCAGAGTCTGTCTGGCAAGAAGTATATCTTAGTGCTGATTGATGAATTTTCAAGATATACTTGGATTGAGTTTGTAAAGCAGAAATCAGATGTCCCACGGCTGTTGATCAAGCTTATAACCAAGATTCAAGTCCTTCTACAGAGCAAAATTCAAAAACTGAGAAGTGAAAACAATACAGAGTTCAAGAATGCAAAGATTGAAGCGTACCTTGACAAAGAGGGAATATCCCAAAACTTCTTCGCTGCAAGAACACCACAACAAAATGGTGTTGTATAAAGGAAGAATAGAACCCTGGTTGAAGCTGCAAGAATGATGATTGCAGCCTCTGGTTTTGTTAGGATCGTATAACTCAGTTCTTGGTACTGAATACTTACTTGATTGGTTGGATTGACAGTGAGTAAGCAGTGGAAAGTATTATAATCAAACAAGTAGCAATCGGTATGAACACGATGAAGAACACTTGAATAACACGAAGAGAAAAGCTTCAAATGATTTTCARTTGATTGAAAATATTGACAATTACAATTCTGGAAGCACACGAAATACAAAGGCCTACGCTGCTATTTATACAGGCAAGTAACCGTTTCCTGACACGACCTAAAGCAATTAAATCTAAGCCATTCATCTAGAACAGATTACAGACAAGATCACGGGAAAGTCACGAGCAGCTAATAAACCTAAGTAAAACGAGCTACAGATAATCTACACAGAAGACATTTCTGCAGATCCTCTGTGAGACATCACAGAGGCTCTGCTGGATGAAACTTTGTAGCACACAGAGGAAATCTTCCAGAACCTCTGTGAGACACGACAGAGGTTCTGTCGTCTTTGACTTGTAGCATGGTCTTTGCAGAGGACAAGTTTCCAGAACCTCTGTGAT
>NC_037528.1:38633780-38634994 GCF_001531365.2 Cynara cardunculus var. scolymus | reverse complement strand
TTTTATGATCTCGGGGTCTTCACCAGCATGCTTTTCTTCATCGAATGGCTCTGGAGTCTCTGTACTTGATGAAGACCCTTTCTTTGAGGACTCTGCAGCTATGGCCTTTCCTTTGCCTGTAGGCTCTGCAGCCTTCTTCTTTTCTCTGTCAGCAGCTATAGGTTCCCCAATCTTTATGCCTTTGGTAGGTGCTCTGGCTGTCTTCTTTTTGAGCTTTGGGGCTGGGGCCTTCTTTTTCATCTCCTTCTCCTTCTCCCCCTCATGACGATCATCATCATCGGCATGATCGTCATGGCTTGGTTTGGCAGCAGCCTTACACGTTGTAAGGGGAGCCTCCCTTAAATGGCGTAGGATTCGAGTGGCTGCCTTGTACATCTTTTCAATTACCTTCTCCGCATCTGCAGAGGCATTCATCACGTCAAGCTCTGTAGCCCACTTGAGTTTGGAGACGGCGAATAGAACTTCTGCACGAAGGAGCTCACCTTCCTTGGTAAGCTTGGTCATGGATTCTGCGAGTTTATCATTGGAAGAAAAGAGCTCCATTTTAAGCATAGAGAAGTGGTCGATCAAAGTATTCCCTAGAGCATCCACCATCGCATCCAGTTCTCTGCGAGTGGCCAAGTGGTTGATGTTGGCAGTTGAGGACTTGGACTGAATGCCGTAGGTGACCGCAGAGGAAAACATTTCCTTGATCTCGTCGCGGAATGAGGAATAGTCTGTGTAGCCCGATGTGAAGAAGTCTCCTGCAAACTTTGTCACCATGTCTGAAAGTTCATTCTTTAGAGTTTGGAGTGAGGAGGGGTTGAGGGACATTGCTTGGAAGGCCACTGTTAGATCGTCCTTCTTGATGGCAGAGCTCTGAAGGGTCGCCAATGAAAGTTTCAACTTTGTGGTGGTGGTGGAAAGCTCCTTCAGAGCCTTTGTAATCGGTGTAAGATCCTGAGGCTGTTGCTGGGAGATGAACAAGCTTTTCAACTCGTCCATCTTTGTGAACAACTCTGTGGCAAAGGTATTAAGCTCCCCCTTTGTCACAAAGTCGCTCTGGGAACTCGGACCACCAACACATGGTGAACCTTCTGCCTCAGAGCGTGAGGCGCCCTCAGCGGTTGGCATAGCATGGCCTGCTCGGAGACTTCCACCATATCCTCGAACATCTCCTTGAGGAGAGCCTAATGGTGTTCTGTAGATTTCATGCCCGGTAGGTTCAGAGCCTA
>NC_037528.1:38615441-38633680 GCF_001531365.2 Cynara cardunculus var. scolymus | reverse complement strand
ATTTTCGGTGACACATGTTTGAAGACGTGTCACATTTGGAAATTTCAATCTTATTATATGTTTAGTGTTGCAAACTTGTATTTGGGATTGTAAACTTTAAATATTTTGTAATTATGTTTTAAATTGTATGGTTGTGTTGTTTATACACTATTGCTATGAGACTCTACCTGCCATATCCTGTGTTTCCACTTTAGCGGGGTGTGACATTGTATTGTAAATCAATCAGAGACAGCGATACTTCAAGAAGACAACACTCACACCAAAGAACCTTCAGCAAATGTCGAAGACTGAAACTGAAGATTAGAGACTGGCGAGTATGTGATATGAAGCGGTACTCAGTGATTACAAGCCTGTCTACAAATGTGTGAAGACTGCTCAAGCCTCAGCGAATGCTGAAGAGACCTTCAGGTTATTCCAGCATTCAGCGATCAAAGGAAGCTTGTTTAGCACGATTGTTGTTGTCTTGTCCTTATGCACACAAAGATCAAACACATACCCTTTTGAACGTTGGTACGGTACGGAGCTGACTAGTCGACTCTATTATCCACCAACTTTAGGTAAGGATGTCTGCTCATGAATAGTGTTTTTTGTACTATTCGCTGTAGCAAAGGACAAGCCTTTGCTTAAGGCTTGACACGCACTCTAACCCTACCATATTGCATTAAATGTTCATTTAATGCACTGGGTATAAATAGAAGTGTTTCTTCTCCATGCAGAGTGCGCACAACTCACTCTCTAAMCCTAATTCTTACTTCAAGCATTTTCTAGCTTAAGTAAAGGATCTTCTCTTTACAGCAATTCTTTTCTTGTTTGCTAAGAACTCGTGTGTAACCAAAGATTGTTTTGATAGGTTTTTATTACCTTATCTTTCCGCAAACAATCTTGTAAAATCTGTATTGATCTTCTTTATCAATATATATTTTAAATTTAAAAATATTGTGTTTGTATTCATCCCCCCCTTTTACAAACTGTTTTACTATTCTTATAGACCTTCAAGGGACCAACAACCACTTTGTCCTTTCCTTTTATTATGATCATGTTTCTTTTTGTACTCCTCAAATAAATCATTACATAGAGTACGTATTCTCATAACCTCATCTTTTGAGTCCACACCATAAATCTTCGGGAAGAAATAATTTATCAACTTTAACTTATATATAGGATCTAGAACAATAGCCACACTCATCACATCATGTATGACTCCCCCAATATTTATCAAATTTAAGCAACATACTTGATGTCATGTTCCTAATAACGTCATTATGATCGTCTTGCCAACTCTTAATAGATAATTTTATGTCACATGTCAAGGGGAAGAACTGTTGGAAATGGGATACTTGGTTCCGAAGAATGTCTCAGTCACATGATAAAACAAACCGAACTTATCACATACATTAGTCGCCATTTTCCATTCCTCTTCACTAGGTAAAGAAACATAATGTTTCTCTTCTTGCTCAAATGAGTAAAAACATCTTTATATTCTAAAGCAACATTCAACATTGTATAAACAGAATTCCACCTAGTCTTACAAATAAGCACTAATTCTCTTTCACAATCTACACCTAGTTGTCGTGCAACGAGTCTAAAGTCTTGGGCTCTTTTAGGAGAACATGTCCAAAATGAGACACTATCCCTAACATTCTTTATTGCTTTCTCAATCACAGAAAACCCATCTTGCACTATGAGATTAATGATATACGTACAACATCTCATGTGAAGCAACTTATCCTTTAAAATTAAGGAGGAAGAAGAAAGAGTACCTAAGAGCCTGTCAACCAAAGCATCATTTGTGGAACAATTGTCAAGTGTCAATGTTGACAACTTGTTGTCAATGTTCCAATCCATAAAGCACTCGATCATAACTTGAGACAATGCATCAGAGTGTGTGGAGATGACACATGTAAAAAGCTGCATCAAAGATTCAAAGAATATATTAAAATGAGAATATTAACATTGAAATATAAAAATAGCACAAAATACTAGAAAGAGAAATAATCCGATAATCCGATTTTGTAACTTTCAATTGGCATCTATGTAGTGTGTTGTTAGTGCCATGTAAACTCTGTTTTGGTTACTGGTTGTCCACATATTCGAAGTAAGAGCAATCCTACTTTTGTTTTCTTCCAAACATCGCAATACACCACCTTTCTTTGTTTCATATATCTTCATGATGTCAGACTTGATTGTAGCTCTACAAGGCACCTTAAATAAAGGTTGAAGACCATTTGAATACTTTCGAAAGTCATGATGCTCAACAATAGAAAGTGGAGAATCATGAAGAATGATCATCTTAGCTAAATCATCCTTAATCTTTCAGCACTAAAGTTATAATTACTCAATATAGATGTTTTTCCATCCTTAACAGTATGCTCTTGAACTAGAATATGTTGCCTTATGTCTTTTGTCACTCTCCTCGAATATATCTTGAAGTGATCTTTCAAATGTGTTGTCCCATCAGTAGGTCTACTAGTCATCTGTTTATTGCAATACTTACATTTTGCAAATCGGCGAAGACCATCAATATATATTGCTTCAAAATGGTTCCAGACAATAGATTTTAATCTTTTGTTTGCTGGTTCAGTGACTTCAGTCTCAGGGCTAATAATTGACCCCATAGGCATGCTTACAGGTTCGTTTGTGTCATTATAAGTCGTATTATCTTTATCGTTTCCTTCCGTAGAATTACGTCCAATATCTTTTGTGTTCTTGTTTTGTGAATTTTCCATCTTAGAAAAAACATCTGAAATTAGGCACAATGTTTATCGCATCACATACATAGCAACAAAACAATATGTTGATAGACTTGTAGCCTTATTAAGAACATTAGCTAAAAAAGACATTTTCTATAGTTCTTTATGTTAGCTAAAAGATATTGGTATTCTATAATATACCAATATCTAGATTTTTATATTTTATATATAAGGTAAAAGGCTAGAAAAAAATAATGGAAATCCCATCAAGAATATGTAGAATGAAGAACGTAGATAATAGTACGTTAGATTTGATTTCATTTTGCACAAATCATGTTTAAGGTAAGGGAATGTTTGGTTGTTTTTCCATTAAGTCTTATATAAATAAAGTTAAGTATGTAGGTTAATCTTTTTGTTTCCATGTCTAAATTTACCCATTTGTTTAAATTGTATTGTTTAAATTCCTTGCATTACTGTATTGTTTAAATTGCATTACTATATTGTTTAAACTCCGTTTGCATTACCAATTTTGACCAATTGCAAATTTTCATTACTGCACCTTTTTCCTTATTTGAAGTTTTTATGTTTTATATCACACAATTAACCATGCTCAGTTGCTCACATTCTCTAAAGATTATAGTTTTGAAATTTCCTATTTTAGCAAAAACAACATTAAGGAAAATTTAATATTATCCATAGATGATTTGACGAACAGTTACATTAAGGAAACAAATAGTTACAACATGAATGGAAACAAACAGTTACATTAAGGAAAATTATGCATATTCTATTATGACCTAATTATATAAGCCTAAATCTAAAACAAAAAAATAAATAGAAAACATGATTTGACGAAGAAGACGACTAACCTCGAAGTCTAAGATTGATGAACAAGACGAGACGACTGGCGCTGAGTGACGATTGAGGAAAACGAAGGTTGACCGCTGGCGCTGGGCTCACTGCTCACACGATTGATGAAGAAGACGACTAGGGTCGATTGACGAGGACGAGGGTCGATGGAGATCGTGTGACGGATTTGGTGTTGGTCGATTGAGAGTTGAGACACATACATTATATGACAAGTTGGCAATAAGGGTGGTGGCGTCAATGACAATGAATGAGTTGGTGACTTGGTGGTGTTGGTCAAATGTGGAATTGTCCAGTCCAATAGGCAACACAGCAGGCTAAGTGTCCAATCCAAATGCCCAAAGCCAAATGTTTAAGTCTAAAGTGCATAATCAAAGCCCAAAGCCCAATTGCCCAAATAGTCATTTATCAATATACCGGGTACGGGGCAGAACGGGGGATACAATACCCGGCCTCAACCCCGGTTTACCTCTACCAGGGATCCCCGGACCCGGTACCCATTTTAGCAGGGAATCCCCGTCGTCGTCCGGGTCAGGTGAACTGGGTTCCGCACCGGGTCTGAGCAAATCGCCATCCCTACTCTTGAGAGCGTTTCTATCTGAATTGAGACGCTGCCAATTTCAGAATGTCGAGTGTGGAAAATCGTTTGAGAGATCTAAGCCATTGCGGACGATAATGAATGCTTAGAGTTCACCGATCTCGGTAAGTAAACCCTACTATGGAATATGCCATGTGCCTTGTGGGAACATTTATTACGGATCGACTGGTTAACTTCAGGGTGATGAGGCATCGAATGGCAAGCCTACACAACGAGGGCACAACATGTATGTCCAAGATATGGGAATCAAGTTGATCTTATTCAGGTTCTATCACCCTCATGATGTTCGGTGGGTGATGGATGGATAATTGTGGACTTTCAAAAATCACCTCTTTGTTCTGCACGAGATGAAACCCTAAAAGGAACCGACGAAAGTCCCACTCTACTATTTGTACCATTCTGGATGCAGATCCATAATGTTCTTGCAAGTTTTATCAATGAAATGGTAGGAAACGCTTTAGCCAATTACGTTGGGTCATTTTTAATGTACGATGAGAAGAACAAGAAAATGACAAACAAACCATACATGAGAGTTCGAACACTGAAGAAGGAGAAAAAGGTTAAAAAATTGGACAATTTGCAACTTTCAATGTGAAAAACTCCTAAGATTTTGTTTTATCTATGGCTTGACCAGGCACATAGACAGAAATCGTCATAACTTCTTCCACACCCAACCGAAGATTCTCAAGCGTAGGTGATGAACAATGGCTCAAGGATGAAGATGACAGCGGTACGACGACAAAAACTGTGGTCGGTAATGAGCCAACTCATCAAGCTACTAGCAAGGTAAGTTCTATCGTGGACGGAAACATGGAAAAAAATCATGGACCTACATCAAATTCTAAACTTTAAAAGGAATATGGGGCAAATATGATTACAAATGTGATTACAGCTAGCAAAGACCAATCACGTCCTAAACTAATGGAGATTGGATTGGAAATAATAGAAGAAAGGAAAACAAGGAGGGTAACATGCAGGTTAGGATACAAACTTCTATAGTTGAGAAGCCCATGTATGTAGAATCCAAAATAATGGATGTTTATAAGGATGAGGAACCCCAAAAAAGCATGGAAGCAGATCTGGCCTGAACCAAAATATGACAATTGATCCAATGGATTCTAAACCAAAAAATGGAGTGTAGGAGGGGCTCCAGTTCGAGGTCTGCCATAAAAAATGAAGATCCTAAGTTGGAATTTCCACGGATTAGGAAACGTTAGGCAGTTCCTATTATCTATGAGCTCATTCTAGCTCATAGACCAGATATTATTTTTCTTTTTGAAGTGCTTGTTAGCTTCTCTAGAATAGATTGCATTAGATTGCGTATTGGGTTTGGCAGTGGTTTTGCGGTTGACTGTATTGGCCACTGTTGATCCTCTTTCGCAGTGATTTGATGATGATTATTTTTACCTTACGAAGTGTACTATCTCTGTATTCAGCTTCAACGATCATCACTGAGTCTGTTCAGTGATCGCTGAACATGTATCATAATTCCTTCAGAGACAAGTATTATTCAGGAAGACAAAACTCACACCATAGAACCTTTAGCAATATCGAAGATAGAAGCTGAAGATAGAGACAAGCAAGTTTGTGATCTGATGCGGTTTTTTCAGTGATAACAAGCTCGTGTACACAAGTGTGAAATCTACTCAATATTTAGCGAACACTGAAGAAACCTAAACATTATTCTAGTGTCAGCGATCAGATAAATCTTGTTGAACAAAATTAGTTTTTATCTTGTTCTTCTACACACAAAGAACAAATCCATACCTCTCAAAGTAAAATATTGTACGGAGTTACTTTACTATCTCCAAGCATGCTTACCTACTTTATGAAAGACTACTGTTCATATACGGCCAAGGACTGTATATCTGCAACAAAGAACAAGCTCACCTCTTGAAGCTTGCGACATGCTTTGTACCCTCTGTCTTGCATTTAATACAATAATATAAATAGCTGAGTAGTTCTTCCTTCTCAGTAGTCTTCTCCACCTCCATACCACTCTAACCAAGTGAAGAGCACACGACCTTCTTAACCTTTCCTTTTAGCAAGTCTTTTCTTTATTGCTATCTGTAACTTGTGTATCTTTGATTGTTTAGATAAGTTCTGCATCTTATCTTTTCCGCAAACAATCTGTAAAAATCTGTATTGATCTTCTTTATCAATATAAGTTTTTTAAAAGTGAAAGTTGTTGTGTTTGTATTCATCCCCCTTCTACAAACTGTTACTTATAAACTCTTGTAGATCCGGCTGGTCCAACAAGTGGTATTAGAGCAGTGTTGTTAAGGGTACTCCTAATCTGGACCTTTGGTATCCCAAAGACTCAAGTTTCGAACTAATTGGTTATGCATATAGTGATTTTGTAGGTTGCAAGATTGATAGAAAAAGCACCACTAGGGCTGTCAGCTTCTAGGTGGAAAGTTGGTGAGCTGGACAAGTGAAAAGCAAAACTTAGTATCCACATCAACTACTAAAGCTGAATATATAGCCGTTGAAAGCTGTTGTGCCCAAATCCTTTGGATGAAAAATCAGCTGAGTGATTATGATCTTCAGCTCTCTAAGATTACTATCTATTGCGATAACACCAGTACCATTGCAATTGCAAACAACCCTGTACTTCACTCTAAGACCAAACATACTGAGATCAGATATCATTTTATCAAAGATCATGTTATGAGTACCAACTAGTTGATCTATTTACAAAGCCTCTTGATAAAAAAAGATTTAATATTTTAATCAGCGAACTTAAAATGTTGAACGCTAAGAATTAATTCCGTCAGCTCTAAGCAATACTCAGTGATACATAGTGAAATGATTCAGTGTTTCTAATCTATCACTGAACTTTCGAGTAAAAATATATTTCTTTCTAAGGTATGTCTATTTATTTCTTCTATTTCTAAGGTATACATACTCAGTGAACTTAAATCCATCACTAAATCTTTTCTAATTCAGTGATTAGAATGTTTTAAAAGAGATATTTCAGTGTTTCCTTTTCTATCATTGAATTCTTGAGTAAATATATCTTTCTAAGGTATGTATACTTCTCTTCTTTTCTCAACTTAAAACTATCGTTGAACTCTTTTCCTATTCAATGATCTTTTATTTTAAAAGAAACTTAAAACTGTTACTGAACTCTTTCCCTATTCAATGATCTTTTGTTTTAAAAGAAACTTAAAACTATCACTGAACTTTTCTTATTCAGTGATCCTAATGTTTTAAAAGAAAAAGGATAATGAACAGTCATATTTTATGACGTTATTAAAAAGAATTTATGGTATCACGCGCGTCCTTCTGACACATGCGGTCCATTTCCATCTCTACCCAATCACCTTAAAATGACATGCAAAGAAATTCATCATTGCACATTTTTTCAAAGCGTCATTTTCCTCTCTTCTCTTTCTCTCTCATCTCACCTGTATATATCTTTCTTACCTTCTTATTCTTTCTCTTACGCGAACACAAAAATTTCTATATATTTTGTGAAAGTAAGAACTCCCAAAAAACCTTTTCAAACCATTTTTCTTATTCTTCTTTCAAGAAACACGTTTGTAACTTCTTATTTTTGGCTGTTAATCCTTTAAGAAATTGTTGTTATTTAAAAACGCCTTTCTTTCTTTTAAATACAAACAAACGGTTTTGTAAATCATTCTTCTTCTTGATCTATTTTAACCAAGTTTCTAAAACCCTAACCTTCTTGAAAACCCTAATTTCTTCTGGTTTTTCAAAAGAAAGTTTATTCTTCAAACTTTATTCCTAAAGTGCCTTCTAACATAAATCTATGCACAACTCCATTTTTTTGTTCCTTCTTTACAGAAATGCTTGCTGCTCAAAATGTGAACTTTGCCTTGGAAGACATCACATCCAAACCCAACAATCACGTACCACTTCTGGATATCCCTGCAAACAAACCCCAGTTTGCAGATGCTGCTAAGTTCCTGAAGAATTCCGTTCTGGGATATTCCCTAACCTTTCAACCTGTAATGGTGAAGGATATCCTAAGGCAGTTATGGTATACTGCTGAAGCAAAGACAGTGACTGACAAGAATGGAAACTCTATTGTCCAAATCTTCTATGAGATCAACCAGATGGAGGTGAGTTTCGGCTTCTCAACTGTTCGGATTGCTTTCAGACTTCCCAAGTCCGTTCCCTATGCCAGAGATCATGACACTGAGCATATCGTCAAAATTCTGGATGATATTAGCTACGACTGGCCTCTAAAGAAAGACTCCAACGCTGACTAAAATTGAGAAGAACAGGATGTCCACGATTTTGTAGTACCTGTTTATAGCACTTCATTCAGTGCATGGGTGGAAAGATTGGTGGCCAAGATCAAGCAAGTCGGGTGGCGCTTAACATCGACTGCTCAGTGATAAAAGAAATCAATGTCAACTTTGCAAAACTCATATTTGATGATTTGGCACTGAAGTTGAACAAGCATCAACGAGAAAAAGTGGTCCCCTATACCAGGTTCTTGAGTGAGATTCTTGCCAGGATCCTTGCTAGCGGTACCCCGCTTAGAGTGACCTCCCCATCTGTCGGCTTGGATCAAGGATTCTTGATCACAATAACAAGCCATAAAATATTGGTCTATTCGCTTCTATGCTGAGGATAGCCAATGCTCTTCCTCCTCCTCCTCAGTAGCTACGACTGTGGCAAACCCCCCTCAGTCTATCCCCGTTACTACAACCTTATCCTCTCGAAAGAGGACACCATCTGAAGCCCCTCTTAATCCTTCAAAGAAGGTTAAGAAATCCAAAAAGAGGAAGCCATCCAATCTAGCCGAGACCTCTCAACATGTCTCAACTATTGAAATTCGCCTTACCTCCGAGGCATTTGTGGTAACCCTCCTTACCTCTTCAGCAATTTCTTCTGTTTTTGTCATATATGTGGCTCCTACCCTAACCGCTTCAGTGATTTGAATCACTGAATGTGTAGTTCCTAGCATAGCCACTGCTGATCCTCCACTTCTATTCTCAACCGTTCTCTCATCCCCTTCTTCTTTGGTCTCTACTATATGTGCTGATGATCCCATGGTGGTTGTCCCCTTCATTGGTGAAGCCATCACCACAGGACTTGAGAATGCTCCTTTCGAAACTCTTCAGATACATGTTGTTGATCCTCAAGATAGCACATTTGAGATGTCCAACGGTAATCCTTTAGATATTGTTGATGACTCCTGGTAGCTTATATCGCACACCTTTAGACAAATGAAATGAACCACAAAGCAAGTATACAATATGACTCAATATCGTCTTTCCAAGTAATAAAGTGGTAAAAATACCAGTTTATCGTCCACGGAGATTGTAGCAAAAGTCTAATAAAAGAAATGATTTCAGATGACGAGATAAAAGACTTCAGTTTGATATTGAGTTAATTAATTGCAAATAACAGAATAAACAAAAGTAGCATGGGTATAAGACTCGTGGTGAGACTCAAACACGAATTCCAGTAGCCAATGCTGTAGGGATGCTATAGCAAGTAGTTTTTCATAAGTTAGTTCTGCCATCTATTTTGAGAGTATTCCTCTCGGACTTTCACCATTGCACTATATTACAACTTTCAACCCATATCTTTATGTGGTATCCGGACCAGGGAGAGTGACGAATAGTGTTCTCAAAATATATGGATAAACAAATCTTTTTGTTAAAAATCACTCTCTCAAGCCGATTCCCATATCATTCAAGTTGGCATGTGTTTTAAGTAGTTCATCTCTGAATCTACTGCACTTTAACACTTTAACAAGTGACCAACATGTCAAGAATTAATTAGTTTGAAAGATATAAATGACAAGTCTCCTTGTCGGCAACTTTATCAAGTCTTCCTCTCATATAATTCAAGTCGATGTGCGTTCAATGACTTATCTCTAAAACCATGACACTTTAACACTTTTAAAGTGATCAACTCGTCAAGAAGTGTCTTTAGTTTTTATAAAAACTTGAATGAAATAATGGAACGTAATTATTGCAATAAATAGCCACTTTCTTTCGGTTTAAAATCTCACCTTTTCGTCTCACACCCAAGCTATTGAATTAGCTATTCATAACGAAAAATAAATGACAAGTAAAATAAATAACGGGAAGTAAAGACATAAATATAAAGTGCGTAAAGTAAATGACGTAATGTAAATAGCAGAAAAATAAAGGAGCGGAAAGTAAAGAACGGAAATTAAATTACAATATTGAGAACAACTTAAGAACTTAAATTACTTCACAAAATAAGGTTTAGAAATCAGCTTGTAGAAGCTGATTTTGGATTATTCAAATAAGAGTCCTTACACCCCTATTTATACAAAAACAAATCACAATGTGACAAAATGGATTTAGTTATACCTTTTCAAACAAAAGTTTAATAAATTTTACATCAAAAGTCAGTGTTGGATCGAAAACCAGGGAACCACCCACATGATATTGTCCGCTTTGGGCTGCCCCTCCCGGCAACAACCCCTCACGGCTTTAAAACGCGTCACTGGTAGGAGTAAGATCCCCCCCTTCCTTATGAGGAAG
Source organism: Cynara cardunculus var. scolymus (assembly GCF_001531365.2). Classification (NCBI taxonomy): domain Eukaryota; kingdom Viridiplantae; phylum Streptophyta; class Magnoliopsida; order Asterales; family Asteraceae; genus Cynara; species Cynara cardunculus. The sequence continues at coordinate 38,623,025 of NC_037528.1, read as the reverse complement.
ACGAATCCCCCTAGCCTCACCGATGTGGGATGCTCCTGCATTGCTACAAGAGCGTTGGGTTTAAGAATCGCGGATTTGACCGGCTCGAGGGAACGATGAGGCGGAAGTCCCAACAGTCAGTAGCTCCAAATCTTCTAGAATCCAAAAAGAGCCAGCAACTTATCCCATTAAGATCTTCAATAAGCCAGAAAGCATCAGGTCGCTGCTGCATATGCTATAGTGTCAAACAGTCCATAAATTTTTGATATTAGACTCTAATTGGTGTAGAGACAAGTAAACCACATGTTTTAGCTCCATAATTAATAAAAAGAAAAATAAGGTAATAAAATGACTCAATATAGGGATAAAAGGAAAACAAACTAGCTAAGAACTTGTAAAATGAGTGCTCTATACATTGAATTCTCAATGTATATCAACTCCTCAGGTATACACCAAACCTCCCTTTCTTTCTTTGTTACTAACACTAAGCTCTCTTATGCTCAACGCTCTCCAATTTTTACAGGTCCTTTGGAGAATGAACCCCCAGTCACCGAGACTAAAGCCTATGACGTCGCTGAGGATGTCAAGCTGTTGCTCACTGCCGTCAAAACTTTCCTTGACAATATGAATGAAGTGTACTAGGGAATGCCCTCAAAGGATGATCTGACTTACGGCCTCTCTACTGTCTAAGCTGAGGTACGTGAAGTGAAAGAAATGTTGAACGTCATGAAGATGAAAGTCCAACTCAACTTTGAAGTTGTCATGCACTCTCCAACAAAGCTGAAGATATTCAGGCTCAGCTTACCATACATGGTGAACTCCTTGAACGGATATTCCAACTTCTTTAGCAACCAACACTTGTCCATGAACCCCTCTTTAGTATAGCTGATCATCATCAGCTAGACAGGGTCATTGAATTTTACCTTCATTAACCCAAAGTAATTGCCTCCATCAAGCAGAAAATCCAAGTCCTCGTCTCTCACCTCCCTCTCTCAGCTCTTAATGTTGATGATGACAAAGAGGGGGAGAATAACAGGGAGAAGAATCTTGAAAAGGATACAGAATGAGAGAATGACGACATGGAGAATACGACTACTGAGGATGCCAGGGAAAATATCCCTGAAGCCATCAGTGATGATGATGCCATGGTTATTGTTCCTGATGCTGCTAACCAAGAAGAACTTCATCCTTCCACATATGTATTTCAAATGTTGGTGATGAAAATGATGATGAGGAGGATTCTAAACCTCAATTTTCAGATGCAGGTACTAATCTTGGTGGTAATGATGATGATGATGACGACGACGATGATGATGATGATGACGATGATGATGATGATGATGATGATGATGATTTCTGCATCCAGATCATACCAAGACAACCAACAAAAGGAATATCCTTCAGGGAACCTGTTTCCCAGGGGGTGAAATTATCAGGAAACCAACACTTCTCAGGCAAAGGAAAAAAGTGGCTGAAGAAAACCTCGCCCTAGTTCTTGGGGTGATCAGTCAATATTAGGATGCAGACACCTCCAGGTTTATACCGCTTTCCTCAGAAATTGAACCTTCTACCGCTATCGATCTATCTCTCTGCAACAAACCATCCTGGTCTCTCAACCCATCTCGCATCTTTAGAGGATGATGAAGATGTAGATGAAGATGTAGATGAAGCCAACACTCTAATACCCAGAAAGTCGTCTAGACAACCTGAGTGTTCAGAAGTTGAAGAAGACCTGAGGATGGATCAACTGATAAGTCAGCTCGACCAATCCAGAGTAAAAATTCCTCTTTGTACCTTTAGATGTGGTGAGTTTGATTTTCTTTCAGAAGCTGAACGTGAAGAATCCTACGTGCTGAATAAGAGCTGAAGAAACATCATCTACAACTTAAAGACAACTTGGAGTTAACCACGACTATAGCTGACCAAGCACTTACTGAAGGGAAATTCAAGAGGAAAGATCCGCTCAGTGCTCAAGCCCAACTCTTAGTAGAAGCTGAACGAGAACGTCAACGAGTGCTGAAGCTGAAGGATCGTGACCTCAACTGGTGCAGAGAAAGGATCGAAAAAAGAATGGGCTCACACAAAATTCCAAACATCACTATCAATGGTCGAATGAAAGATGGTGCTATACTTATTTCAATGGTCATATTCCGAGAGAATAACGATATTGTCACTGAGGATCCCTCCTTCCTTAGTCAGTATGGTTTCTATGAATGGCTCGAAATTCGACAGGCTATCCAGAAATCCAAATCCAAGCACAAGCCTTACATTGAAGAAGTTTTGAATGAATTATTCAACAAGGTGTCGAAGATCGTCGAGGTTCCTTCTCTGCCACATAAGCTCTCTCGAAGAAAGAACCTTTCTGAACCTGAAGATGGTCCATCCAACAAAAACGAGCATGAAACAAAATTCTCAGTGGATGAACTCTTCAAGGATAGAAAGAAGACATATATCTCAATGTTGAATTTGTCATTACCTGAAAAGGGTCCTTATATACCCAACACAGTGCATGTTAAACCTGAATATGGACTTATGTTCATTAACTATGATGGTTAATACAGGTTTCAGCGAGTACGTGAGTTCCATCTCTGCCGAATAGATCACTTAGAATATCTAAGAACTTGGTTGAATGATGATCTATGTAATGAGTATAAATAGCTAAGAAGTTCTTCCTTCTTAGTAGTCTTCTCTACCTACATACCACTCTAACCAAGTGAAAAGCACAAGACATTCCTAACCTTTTCTTTTAGCAAGTCTTTTCTTTATTGCTATCTGTAACTTGTGTGTTTCTTTGATTGTTTAGATAAGTTCTGTATCTTATCTTTTTCACAAAAAAATTGTAAAAATCTGTATTGATCTTCTTTATCAATATAAGTTTTTTAAAAGTGAAAGCTATTGTGTTTGTATTCATCCCCCTCATTCTATAAATTGTTACCTATAAACTCTTGTAGATCCGACTGAGACCAATAACCACAATGGTGGTGTTTGTGTTTTCTGGAAGAATAAAAATGATTGTTCCATTTTTGTCTTTCTCGCTTAACCACATCGATATATTGATTAATGACTACATGGTTGGGTCCTGGTGCGTAACAAGCTTTTATGGGTGCCCGGTAAGATCTTTGTGTAGGGAGTCTTGGAACATTCTTTGAGCGCTAGCTACAACATCCACTCTTCCTTGGATGGTCATTGGGGACTTTAACGATTTACCAACACAAGATGAGAAGAAGGGTGTGAATGAACACCTAAATTGGTTCTTGTACGGGTTCAAAGAGACTTTAGAAGCATGTAGGTTACTTGATCTACCAATGATGGGCTACTCGTTTACTTGGATTTGTCACAAAGGAAAATCGAATGAGGTTCATGAAAGGCTTGACAGAGCAGTAGCAACAGATGCATGGTTGGATTTCTTTCCAAATTACACTCTTAAGAATGTGTTGGCGCTTGTCTCAGACCACTCTCCCATCCTTTTGTTGACCGAAGATAGAACCCCTTATTGCATGAACAAAAGTTTTCATTTCGAATACAAATGGATCTATGAACCTGCACTGATCGAGATTATTGAAAACTGTCGTAATAGTAATTCTTCATTGAATCTCATGGAAAAATTATGACAGATGGAAGATCGACTTAGCACATGAGGGAAGGAGTTGAATGCCTTGTTTCAAAAAGAGGTGAAATATTATGACATGAAGTTAGATCAGTTGCAAGGATGCAACTTGGAGGCAAATATAAACTAGTTCAAAGAGCTAAAAACCAAGCTAGTTTTCGTTCTCATGAAGGAGGAAGATAATTGGTGAAAACGATTGAAATTTTTTTGATTACCATAAGAAAACACCAACACCAAATTCTTTCACTCCCATGCAAATGAAAGAAGGAAGAAAAATTATATTTCTCTTCTAAAAATAAGGATGAATATTAGGTGGCAGACAATGAGGGGCCTTGTGGTATTGCTTTAAGATATTTCTCTAAATTGTTTTCAGAAAGTGATACATCTCCAACAAAAGTAATCGGTCTTGTTCAATTGATGGTAACCGATTTAGACAACAATGATTTGGTCATTTTTCAAATGCACCCCAATAAATCTCCAGGCACATATTGTTTCAACCCGATATTCTTTCAAAAAAATTCATCGGTCTTAGGAGACGAGGTGTTTGCCACGAGAGTTAACTAGTTACGACAAGGGACTTTCCCCTTGGGGGTAAATAATATTATTATCACTCTTCTGAAGTGTAATAATCCAATCACTATGAAAGACTTACATTCAATAGCTCTTTGTAATGTGATTCTTAAAATAATAACGAAAGTGTTGGAAAACCGTCTCAAGGGAGTTCTCTCCAAAGGAGTTTCTAAATCTCAATATGCCTTCATCAAAGGGAGATTGATTACAGATAATGTTCTTGTAGCCTTCGAGCTACTTTGTAGCATGAAAAGGAACACCAAGAAGAAAAATGGGGAGGTTGCTTTAAAAATCAAAATCAACAAAGCTTATGATAGGATGGATTGGAATTATTTGCAACAACTTATTTTAAAATTAGGCTTCTCTACTCAATGGGTAAACATGATTATGCTTTGTGTTACATCGGTTAGATACTCTATGCGAGTCAACGATCAAATTATTAGACATGTTATCCTGAAATGTGGGCTTCGACAAGGCGACCTGTTGTCTTTGTACCTGTTCATCTTATACATGGAAGGCATGCCAACATTGATTCAAAATGTAGAACGATGGGGCTTGTTACACGGATGCCAAGTGAGTATAAGAGCTTTTTGTCCGGCAATTTCCCACCTCTTGTTCGCCAATGATGCTTTTTGTTTCTGCCGAGTTTCTATTAGTGAATCTAGAGTTTTGAAAGCCATTCTTACCGATCAGAAAAGGCATCGAGTCAATCAATAAATTTTGGGAAATCAGGAGTCATGTGTAGTAACAATGCAACTCGAGAGCTACATGAAGCAGTTTCATTTATATTGGAAATTTCAAACCCCTTTAACACCAGGAGATACTTAGGACTTCCTTCTTTGGTGGGTAAAAATAAGAGAGCCATCTTTGGCCACTTGAAAGACAAAATTTGGCAAAAACTACAAACTTAGCATCAACGACCTATCTTGAAAGCCGATCGCGCAACACTTATTAGAGGTACATCTCAAACGATTTCAATATACTACATCAGTGTTTTCATGTTCACTAGCACCACGTTGGAAGAGCTACAAAGAATGCTAAACTCATTTTGGTGGGGTTCCAAAAAAAATGTAACACCTACAATTCGACCTTATAGTTAATTGATTTATATCTAGGCCTTGGTTAAAGGCCATGCTTTATTATGGTTCGTATATCCAAGTTATATGGGAACTTATAGTAGTTCAAAGGAGTAACCTTATGTTAGATCTTGAGTGGTTGTTTAGGGTCTGGTGGAAATTGCGACCCTGGTGGACTGCGACCCTGACATTGCAGACCACGGTCGCATTTCATGTACCATAGGTTAAGGTTTTGGCGAAGTGTGACCCTAGCAAAGTGCGACCTTCGCACATAAGCCACAATCACATTTATCGTATCATAAGTAGGAGCCTTGGATGCGGGGGACCCTTGAACCGCGATTAGGGTTGAATGTCAGGGTCGCAAATGTGTGTCAACGATTTATTGATTGAATTCCTTAAACTTATCTCATTTACTCCTTATCAAACATTCCCATCTTCGTCCTCTCATTTAAACCGAACCTAGGGTTCTTCAATCTATTTTTCTCTACTAGTTGGGGCTTTTGTTGGATCTGTAAATTCAGCTTTGATATTGATCTCTTACTCTGAATGAACTCTTAGGACGATCACAGTGCAGCGAAAACAATTATAAGAACAAAACAGAGTAATTAAACCAAGAACACACAATTTAATATGAGAAAGAAGATGAACATAGGAGAATAGCTTCAAAGGTTTTCAATTCATTCAATTGAAATTTAGACGATTACAATTCGGAAGCACTCTGAATACAAAGGCCTAAGCTGCTATTTATACTAGACCCTAACGACCTTACTGACATGATCTAGAAAGTGAAATCATCTAAGCCATCCAAATAAAGTCTATTAAAATCTAGTCACTTGAGAAGCACATGCAGTTAACAACCTTTGAAAAACAGCAGAACAGGATCTTCACAGAAGACGAATCCGCAGACCCTCTGTGAGCCATCTTAGAGGCTCTGCTGTAAATGACTTGCATGATCTTATTGCCAGAGGACCATTTTGCAGAATCTCTGTGAGAGACATCAGAGGTTCTGTCATTCTTGACTTGCACGATGAAACAGCTTCTGATGCTAGTCCTCTGTTGTCTTCTGTGGAAGATACCCTTCTRTCAACACTTRCAGAATACTTTTTCATACTTTTACATBAAGTRAATATTAGAGCTAACAATCTCCCCCTAAGTATGAAAAAGTAAAATTGGACAAATGGATGCAAGAAATGACTAAATGAAAGAATTACAAGAGGAGATTAAACTCATCCTCTGAAAAGAATTACAAAATTGAAAGAATAGAAAAATTTGTTTCTCAGGCCTATACTATTACAGAAGATTCGTCCACAGCAGAGTCTGGATAGTCATCTATGGCAAATTGCATATCTGACTTGATAGATTTGTAGACTTTGAAAAGCCACTCTCTAAAGGAGACTTGAACTTTGATTGATTCCAGAAGACCAGCCACTTCGTCCGCCCTTAGATGCCCTCTGTGCACCTCTGCTGCTACTAGGTTGAACACCCACTCAAGAGACTCTGTTGAATACTTGTTCACCTCTGCCGGATCAAAGAACCTTAGAATGTCATCCTTGTCTAAGAACACAAACCTAAAGACGGGATTGTGGACAATGGTGTTGGGATGACATCTAAATAACCAACTTGGCCTGTTCTTCGGAGGGGAAATCTTCAAATCTGTTTGGGCCAACCTCATCGCGATATCGAAGTCCTTCTGGYTGTAGTATTTTACTTGAGCGCGCATTACTTCGATCAGCCTTMTGAGAGAAGTCGAATAGCTTGACCTCCTCTCCATGTACTTGTTAAGAATTTTGTGYAAGAAGATAAGGTCAAATACACAGAGGTTGTGGAGGTCAGCATCTGTGAACGTGTATAGGTTGCCGTCATCCCTCTTCACCACATATTGAGCATAAAACACGGTCTTCTTCAGCATAGTCCTTGGAGATATGGTTTCAAGAGAAGTTATCACGTGCTCTGAGAAGACCTGCTCGCCTGGCCTTGTGAGTTTTGAGAAGTGAAACTTTGCAGCGGCAGAAGGCATTCCTGTAAGCTCTGGATCGTAAGGAGGCTCTGTGTCCATGGTAGAGTAACGCCACCGTATAATCTCCTCCACAGTGGTTACGGGCTCTGTGCACACTTGTTGCGTGGGAATTTTGCTCATCGATTCAAGGATCTCAGTAACCCTTCCCACTGTGGTAGATTCTGGTATTTTGGTTTCTTCTTCTTCTAGTATCGGACTCTGGGTGGACCCCTCTGGTAGGATTGGCTTGATAGTTCCTACCAGAGTGTCGAACGTACCCGTGGACGTTTCCTCCTTCGCCATTTTGGAGGAAGAGCCTTCTCCAGCTCTGGGGATAGGGGCTCTGCCCTTTCTTG
>NC_037528.1:38612828-38615121 GCF_001531365.2 Cynara cardunculus var. scolymus | reverse complement strand
CATGACGATCATGGTCATCACCTCCTTGATCGTCATGGATTTTGGTGGCTTCTGTTTTGCAAGTAGTAAGGGGAGCCTTCTTCAATCGCCTCAGAATCCTGGTAGCCGCCTTCTCCATTTTCTCGATCACCAACTCAGCGTTCACAGAAGCGCTGCTTATGTCGATCTCTGTGGCCCACTTCATTTTAGAGAGACTGCGATAGATTTCGTTTCTCAATGTGTCACCCTCTTTGACGAGCTTTGAAGTGTAGTCTCTTATTGATTGGTTGGAAGCTCGGGCTTCTTTGAGGAGTTGGTCTGTATATTTGCGCACGATCTCTCCTAGGGCTTCAACCATTGCGTCTAGCTCTCTGTGAGTGGCTAGATGGTTGATGTTTGCCCTGGAGGATTTGGTATCAACGCCATAGGTGACTGCAGAGGAGAACATCTGCTTGATCTCATTCTTGAAGGCAGAATAGTCTGTGTAGCCGACGGAGATGAAATCAACAGCAAACTGGGCGACTACCTCTGATAACTCTGTCTTCAGCTTTTGGATTGAGGAAGGGTTGAGAGACAGAACGCTGAAAGCTTCTGTGAGGTCCTCTTTATGAAGGACAAAGCTCTGAAGGGCTGAAAGGGTCGCCTTGAGTTCTGAAGTTGTGGATGTCAACTCCTTCAGAGCCTCTGTTATTGGTGCAAACGCCTCTGTCGATGGTTGAGAGGTGAACAAGCTTTTCAACTCGTCCAACCTCTGGAATACCGCTGTGGTGAAGGTTTGTAACTCCCCCTTCGTCACATAGGTATCCTGGGAACTTAGATCACCAACACATGGTGACCTAGTAGCCTCGGAGTGTGAGGCACCCTCAGCGACTGGTTTTGCGATGTCAGCTCGGGGACTTCCACCGGATCCTCGAACATCTCCAATTTTAGAGCCTACCAGTGTTCTGTCAATATTGTGCCCAGTAGGTTCAGAGCCTAACTTGACAGAGGGATCGAGTGGAGACTTTGTGCGTTCTAGACCCGCAGCCTCTGTGACTCTCTCACATGCCTCTGAAGCATGACTTGGTTGTTCACTCAAGTGTGGAGAGGCAACGGATGCCTCTCTGGGTTGTGATGAGTCCTTGGGCGAATGGACTCTTATTTTAAAACCAGCATCCTTTTGAGAGGATGTTGGAGTATGTTGTGGTTCCCGGGCAGTGCATTCGACAGAGGACGAAAGAATGTCCTCTGCGAGGTTGGTTTGGGTTGGGTTGGGTTCAGCGTGTGCAGGCCTTGTTCAATAGGGGTTCCCTCTAGAACAGGGTCCCTAGAAACGTGGGTAGCACTAGGAGGGGGCTAGGATGTGTGCCTTCGGTATCTTTTACTCCCTCTTCTATCTCCAACTCTTCTTCTTTGTTATCTAATACGACCTCTGTCCCCAAATCAGCTACTTCTGTAGGCACTTTAAACTCTTGTTGAATTTGGAAGATTACTTCGTGTATTTGCTCTGTTGGGGACTCTTCGTGAACCACCTTGCACAACCTTCTGCGCTTTGGAGCAGCCTCTGCAGGGCTTTCTGGGATTACAGCCTCTGTGACCACAACCTCTGCGGGTTGGGCCTTCTTTGATTTCTTCTTCTTTGGTGTTTGCAGAGGACTGCTTGGACCCTCTTCTTCTGCGGGTCTCTTCTTCCCTTTCTTCTTCTCAGAAGAGTCAACACCCTTCTGAGTCTTCTTTGGTGGGGGACTTGCTACTTTCGGTCTGTCCTCACTCACCTCTCTAGCCTCTGCTGGCTCCTCCCTTCTTCCCTCTACTCTCATTTTTTGCACTTTCTCACCTAGGGGGATACCTATGCGTGGAGGGGTTTTAGGGACCAGCTCTGGTCTCCTATATCCACGTTTGTACTCTTTCCTATCTCCGTGGCTAAGGTATTTGAGCATGGCTTTCGATAGAGGTCTGGGGCTTCTATACCCTTGCTCATGCTCTGTTGGGTGGAACTCCTTCATTGGATACAATCTGGCATTAGGTTCGGCAGAGGGCAGCTTCTCTGCAATCATTTCACCAAAGACCAGACCAAAGAACCTCTGTAGGATAAAGTTTGGATGATTGAGGTCCTTTTTGGCCTTCTTCTGCACCTTCACTTTTGACTTCTCAACCCTCTGTGTCGCGCACTTCTTCTTAATTAATCCCACCATGTCATTGAATATAAGCTGTGCGTAATCGAGGGGCAGGTTGAAATATATTCCATATACAATGGAAAGCATTGCGTGAGAGGCTTGGTCATGGCTGACCTTCCCTGTTAGGCAGCAATTGATTATGGAAAACAGGGTATTCC
>NC_037528.1:38588474-38612728 GCF_001531365.2 Cynara cardunculus var. scolymus | reverse complement strand
CGTTTTCTTCAGTTTTCTCGCTTTAGCTCCATTTGACATGAAACTTTCTAAATCCTCTCATATACTCCTAAGAAGTATAACTCTAAATTTTCAAACCCAAACTCCCACTAAATCATCGGTTCTCTTATATGGGCACTACTAGTACACTTAGTAAAATTTCAACATGCTCAACATTTTCTTCTATGTAAACACATAATATCCTATTTACATATAATTAAGCACACTTAGAAAATAATTTGGGTATATTGGAAATGGGATGTTACATATACGATGAGAAATTACGCAAGTAAAATCTCAGGAAATACCTATTCAGAAATTGTACTCGTTTTAAAAAAAAATTCATTTCCCGAAAACATTTATTTAAAACTTTTAGAGACTCCCCCTAGAAAGTAGATTATAGTAATGTTTCAGTTAAGCTCAAAAATTAAAAAAATGAAGAAAACATTTTAAGTACGGGTCCTAAACTGAGTGTTTAGAAACCACACTCGGTAAAGCATGGATCCTGAACTGTGTTGTTCAGAAGCCTTTTTGGAACAGATTACAACTCCCCCTGCATTGGTGTATCACTGATATGATATTCTGATCAGCACAAAATTGACACACCTGCAAAATCAGATCAAATAGATTTTGGTACCCAAATGAATTTGGTTCCTATTTTGTTAGTTACAGGCTGGGGTATGTTGTAACTTCCAAACCATCTATTTCTATTAAATATATTCTTTTTAGCATTTTGAACAGGATGATCAGATATAAAATATGATCCATACCAACTATTATAATGATACCTGTTCTTACCTTTCCGGTCCTTCTGATCTCTGTTGGATGTACTCCATCTGTTGTATATCTTCTTGTTCACAAAATCTGTTGATTTGCATGTGGAGCACATGATCCTTTTCTTGCTAAGATTTATCAAGTCAGTATTGGATCTGACAAAATAAGGAAGATTATTAGTAACAACAGGAGTACGAGATGAAACAGATTCAGATTTACTAACCCAAATGCTTTTAACCTTAAAAGAGTAATTGGGTGATCTAATAAAATACCCTTGATAATATTGATTAGAAGAACGAGAATAGTTCTTAGAAACAGTTGATTTAGGGTTGCTTGAATAACTATTCGATTTGGAACAGTCATAAAAGCTAGTTTTACACTGAGAAGGTGAACCAATTGAAATTTGAGCACAAGAAAAGTCTTTGACTTTCTGTAAAAGCTGGTCTCTTTCAACAGTAACTAAATCATACTTAATTTTAAGTGTTGTTCTCATCTTCAGCTCAGTTTCAAGGTATGTCAGTATCCAGGAGTTTACATTCTAACTCCTTCTGAAGCATTTCAAACTTTCTTTTCTGATTTATTAACTCTCTTTTCTCTTCATCTGAGCTGTTCCTTTCATTCTCAGAAGCGATGTCAAACCACTTTTTCTTTTCAGCAAGCTCCTTAGCAATAGTTGTATATTTTTTTGTAGTATTTCTTCTCTTCTCAAGAGCAAATTGCTTCTTCTCTTCATCTAAAGCCTTCTGCTTTAGAGCAATGTTGTCAAATAATTTATGTTTCTGGCTTAGACACTCTTCTGTGATGTCTTTCTTCTCTTTATCATTCTTGGCACGTTTCAAGATGATCAGATGCTCAAAATCTGAGATTTGATTCAAAAGTAATTTAGCATTCAGCTCAAGAGAGTTGATCTTATTTTCATAAGATTTTCGTTCAGAATCAAATTTTTCTTTCTAGTTCAATCACTCTCTTCTTCTCTTTCTCCAAAACTTTCCTTTCAACATTCAAATTCTTTTCAGCTTCATGAAGTTTCTCTGTAAGCTCTTCAGTCTCTTTAATTTTATTTACTGAAAAATTTCTTACAGCATTCAATTCAGACTCAGCTTTATGAACTTTATTGACTAAATCTTGTTTTATCTTGTTTGAACTTCTAATTTCATCATCTAACTCTCTCCTTTCATAATTCAAAGTTTTCTCAATTTTATTAATTTTATACCTGAAATCATTCTCAACTCTTTCTAATGCTACTTTATGCTCTTTTTGTAAATTTGTAGTAAATTCCACATTAGCATAATTCTCAGAAAACATGTTTATGTATTTTTCTTTATAGTCTACTATGTTCTTCTCCAGCATGGAAATCTGAGCTCTCAACTCTTTATTCTCCTTCTCTAGAAAAGCTGCCATTAAGAAAATCAAGATTGATCAACTAAAGAATCTATGCAGTTAAAGAAAAATGATCAAAGAAATACAGTCTAAAAGTTATACAGAATCACACTCAATTAAAAAAAAGATACTTCACACAATTTCTCAAATAGATGAAAATATCACAAACAAATTTCAATACTCAAACAAATATGACAAGTTTGACGCTTTGATTAAATCTGGACACCCAATAGTTTTGAGAAACTTGTAATCAAATTCGAACACCTTGTTAACAAATTTGGACAACTTAATATGAACACCATGCAAACATTCAAACAATATGGATAAACAATATTAAACAAAGCAATCAAAATTCATGAACAAGGTTTGACCGGATTGAAAGTTCGCTCAATGAGTGTCTCTAAATCGCTCACCACATGAAGTACGCTCAACACTAGACTATTAATCGTTCAAGGAATTATGCATGAAAACGTTCAAAGTTGTTTCTTAATCCGCTCAAAGCTATGATCTTAATCCGCTCAAAGCTAAATCTTAATCCGGTTAAATCCGCACAAGACTTAAACTAAATCGCTCACACTCACTCTTAATCCGCTCAAGACAAGCTCCTAAATCCGGTCAAGAGGAGTCTTAAATCGCTCACTGCATGGTGTTAAATCGCTCACTGCATGGTGTTAAATCACTCACTGCATGGTGTATATCGCTCAAAGCAGATCCTAAGTCGCTCAAGTCTGCTAACTTTAAATCGTTCAAGCTTGAATCTCCACTCAGCCTAAATCGCTTACTGCTATGGTCACCACATGATCTTAATCCGCTCAAGAAGTGATCTAAACCGCTCACCTCTCAATGTAAATCACTCAAGCTTGAAGTATGTATTAAGTATAAATCGCTCACCACAAGGTTTTAATTCGGTCGAGAGGAATGCGAGGAAGAACTAAATCACATAATGCATGAACTTTAAGTCGCTCACTGCATGGTCAAGTCCGCTCACTGCATGGTCGAGTCCGCACAAGGGATGTGCGATATGTTCCTGTATCCGCTCAAAGTCTAACACCAAGCTAAATCGTTCACCAAACAGGTTAAATCGCTCAAGAAGTGAAGAAGAGTTAAGCGATTTAAGGAAAAACAAGGTTCAACCAAAAATCCATTCAAACTTAGATCAAACTAACACACAAACACAATAATTATAAAAAATTCATACAAAAATGGATCAAATTCTATCTTTTTGATGAATTTTCATAAGAACACGAAGAACACCAAAATTCATAAAACTCTTCAAACCTTTACTGTCATTGATCAAAACATGAAATTGTAAGAATAACACTGATTCAAGACTTAAAACCGTACACAATTTTAACAATTAATCATCCAAAAATGAAAGATTTGAGAGAATTTTATGAAGAACAAAGATCAACTTTCAAGAACATGATGAACTTCAAGAACATTATGATAAATTTCCAAAAAAAATGTGCAATTCTTGATGATTTCTTCAATCAGGTTTCCTGCAAACTTGCTCTGATACCAATTATAATCCCAAAATATGATCAATCTTCCACTAATCTTCAAATCAACAATGGCAGAGATAATATTCAATTAAGAACACTTAGAAGGAGATGAAAGAGAAAGTCAACAACTCAAATCTTGGTCAAACAGTATTACGTAATCAGATGTTTACAATAAAGCTCTTCACCAAAATTACAAGGAAACACCCTTTATATAGGGTCAAACATGACACAAATAGTCAAATTCAAACTATCCTATGAAAAGTCAAACACGATGACTTTAATACAATTATAGACAAAATTAACTTTTAAGACGATACAATTTATCACTGATTTTCAGTCCTAACAGATATATATATATATATATATGTGAAAAGTTGTTTTATTTAAAAGTTTTGATGATTTTCACCCTGCAATAACATAAATAGGATAACTCACTAGGCCTTTTGGTCTAACCCTCGTTTTGTGATTTTAAATATGTATTGCAGGAAGTGCTGACGGTAAGGGGAAGAGAAAAATGTAATAATTTCCCTATATGTTTATCTACATGAAGATTTGTTGACGGCATGTATAGTTTTGATAAATGAAATTGGATTAGTGCAAGAATTGTATTTTGAATTTTTGGACCATGTATTTTGTACTGGTAGATTCTTGTACTAAGGGGCCTTTGTGGTGTACAAACATGTATCTCTTGTATATGAAGTATATGTTACATGCAATGTGTGGAATGGGACATTACAATAAGCACCAAAATAGTTATTCAAATAAAACCATATTCTGTTTGAGTTCATCGGACCTCTGGTTTCCAAGACAGAGTTAGAAAATATTTCCACAAACAAGAGGACCAGAGCTCCTCTGGTTCCTCTACCAGAGCTTTTGGTTAAGCCAACCAGAGCCTCTTACTTTGTGAGAGTTCTCAAATAATTCATAGATCAACATCATAGATATTAGAATAGCTTTTCCATGGTTAAAAATATATTTTTGAAAAGATCTTGTATGACCAAAGCTCTGGTTCTACTAGCCAGAGCTTTTGGCTCAAATCGCAACTCAACCAGAGCCTCTGGCCCAACCCGCATAGGCCAACCAGAGCTTCTGGCTCAAAATGTAAGACCAACCAGAGCTTCTGGTCCAACCCGCATAGGCTAACCAGAGCTTCTGGTCTGTCTTTCTTTGTAAGAAAACTTCCCAAGTATAAAGCCATTATCTTAAAAATTCTTAAAATATGATTTTGACACAGAAGCTCTTATCTAAAGATACAAAGCCTTTGGTCCAATTAATACATTTAGTAAAGACTTGTATAATTTCTTAAATCAACATCCAGAACCCTCTGGTTCTATAATGAGGACCAACCTGAGCCCCTCTGGTTCCTTTCAAGGAACAACCAGAGCCTCTCTGGTTCCTCTATATCCAAATACTTGATCCAAAACAGTTTATAACCAAAACCAATGGCCATAAGCCAAGTTTTCCCCTTCTTAATAACATCACTACTATTATCTCTAATAAGAACAACATCTCTGAGTCCTTAAATCACAAAGAAGTAAGTACTCAAATCTATTGTAATCTTAAAAGTCATAATAGCAAGATATATAATAACCACACTCAATTGCCACCCTTATATTCAAAGGTACACCTCTCCTCCTTGATATGCCACCCTTATAGCCGAAGGTACACCTTTCCTTGATATGTCACTCTTATCCCATGGTACACCTCTCCTTGATATGCCACCCTTATTTCCTCATCAAAATCTATGGATTAGTTCCAAACGAAGACAGACCAAAGTCAAAACCGTCTTGATGAAACATCTTCCATAGTTTTATCCACAAAATCTATAGATTAATCCCAAACGAAGACAGACCGAAGTCACAACCGTCTTGATGAGATATCCTCTATAGTTTTCAACCAATAATGGTTTCCAAAACAGTTTTATCATCAAAACCTTTAACTCAAGAACAATCTGTTCTTTTATAAGTTCCACATATCAAATCTCTTTTAAATCCTTAAAACAGGATATCATTTCCAAAACTGTTTTAAAGTACCGTTACTGTTTTATCATTTCAAAACAGTTTCAAAACTCCTAATCATCAATACTTCGTCTAAACTGTTAGAAAACAGTTTTTACTAAACACTTTCAAATCATAAAGTACCAAATCCAGCAGTTTATATAATCACAAATATAAAGGTTTTAGTTCATCAAAACTAACCTTAACAATTACAGATTCTACAGATTATAAACACACGGCAGATCTTCAAATAACACAGAATCTTCAAATCACTTTTGTGTAAAACTCTTCACAAGAACACTTCCGCCACCACCCATACCTTTTTCTCTCTCTAAATTTCTTTCCCAAAATAAAGATAAGACAAGATCTTATCTTTTTACCTTCTTTATACATGCTTTTAGCGAAGGCGGTGATGGGTTTTATTATAATAAAATTCTTTAGACGGTGGAAATCTCATTATAAAGTTTCCTTTCTTAACTACGAAGATATCATATTTTAATATTAACATTACATATATGCTTCACACGTATGTACACACATAATTCATGTATGCACATTAACACCTCTTTAACACATTCGCATACTTTCCATGCATTTAATAAAATACATGCATGTCATCATGTAATTCACATATAATCATATAATAGGTTACCTCAACCCAGGTTGTCTGAAAACCCGGTTGTAACAATATTGATTTGGTATACTCTAAAGACGCCCTCGGTACAATATTGACGATCTCACAAAGATTTTTTCAGTGAATTTCTATTTAATGATACAATCTTTTACAGAATCGATCCCCTTTTGACTGTACAAGAATATGTGGAGCAGCATGTCTGCGCCCGCGCAACTTATTTGTTTGCGGCCACGAGCCATGCATTTTTCAAAATTTTGAAATTTTTGCCTACTATGATACCTAACCAGACAAAACTCTAAATACTTCATCAAGGTTGTGCTAAGGTTAATATACTTACAAAAATTGAAATTATACTTACCCAAAAATTCGAGTTTTTTACACTTCAGATAAATTTGAGGTATTCAAAACTGAAGTAGAATTACAGCAAAATGATTTGATTAAATGGTTATGCAATGATAAAGGTGGTGAACATTATAAACTAAAGTATTTTCAATATGTAGGAATCATACATCATAACAAAACGGTGTGTCAAAACGTAAAATTAAAGCCCTTAAAAAATATGGTTAATTGCACTTTTTCCTACTTAGGATTAAGTGACGATTTCTGTAGAGAAGCCATGTTGACCACTTGTTACCTAGTAAATTGAGCTCTTAATGAAAGGAACAAAATCACTACATATGAACTTTGGTTCAAGAAATGACCAAAACTGATTTATCTTTAATTTTTGGGGGTGTAGGACGGTCGTGAGACTACCCAAACCCAAATTGGAAACATTCAACGAAAGAGGTATGAATTGTATTTTTATAGGATATGCGAAGCATTCTAAGTCTTTTATGTTCTATATCATTGAACCTAATGGTTATATTGTGGTTAATACGATTGTAGAATCAAGAAATGCAATATTTTATGAGAATCGATTTTCATCCATACATAGACCAAATGGTTTGATTCAAAGGACAAGTAGAACCAAAAATATTGAGGAATAAGCTATAATTCCAACTGAGCCACATGTGCTCCATATGAGCAAAAGGGGAACGATAGAGAAATCGTGTGGTCTTGACTTCCAACTTTATTTGGTTGAGAGATCAAGAGAAGAGATTGAATCCCCAATAATATACTGTTTTAGTATGCAGGAGAATCCTAGCTAGTAGATATGGTCAAAAATCAGTCCCAGGTCGGGTTGGGCCGAGCCTAAATCGGTCCCGATCCCGACCAAAAACCCATGACCCGGTCTATGTGTTTTGTAGTAGGTCCAATTTTTTTCCCAAAAATCAATTTTGGACGTAAAAGAAATTGTGTTTGAAGATTTTCTTTTTGTGGACAATATCTTATTTGAATACATTTTAAAATCTCTAAATTGGTAATTCAAATACATTTAAAAATATTTTTTTAATCTTTTTTTTACAAAATGTTACAGATGTTCTATAATTACAATTTTCGAGATTTAGTATTGGAACATTTACAAAAAACTTGAAAAACTTAAAAAAAAAAAAAACTTGAAAGTCTTGTAGGAATCTTGAAAAACTTGATATATAATTTATAAGAACTTATTTTTTTTTTAATCCAGCGCCTTTGTATAATCGGTCCCGAACAGGTAGGGCCGTGAATTTTCCAGAAAAGTGTAACTGGTTAAGGAACGTTGGGTCGATCCCAGTCCCTACCTGGATGCAATAAATGAAATGTACTGCATAATAGGTAATAACACGTGAGTCTTATAGTGCTTACAACTAGGATGCAAGCCTTCGGGGTTGCAAATGGATCTATAAAAAAGTTGAAAGTTGATGGCTTAATTGAAAAGTTTAAAACCTTTGGGGTTGGAAATCGATTATTTTGATACTTGTGTCCAGTTGCAAAAGTCTCTATTACTAGATTCTTTGTAGTATTGACGACTATTCCAACCTAGTGATTCACAAAATAGATGTCAAGACAACATTCTTAATGGAGATTTATAAAAGGTTTACATACAATAATGACCATAAAGTGTGTAAAATAATTAAATCATTATATGGATGAAACAAGCACCAAACCAATGTCATGAAAGCTTTGATGAGGTTATCTTGTCCAATGGTTATCAATATGACAGGTGTGTATAAAGCAGGCTTGATGCATTCGATAAAGGGGTGATCATTCACTTGTACATTGATGACATGTTAATTTTTGGTACCAAAGACAAGTGGATAATACTAACGAATTCTTTTCATCAAAGTTCTCCATGAAGGACACGAGGGAGGCAAATATGATCCCAGGAATAAAGGATCAAACTGATATCTCTCATTCTATCCATTGTCATAGTTTCGCCACTTCAATTAAGGCATACAGCCAGATGTATGACATTTGGGTGTTAGAGATATCATGGTGACGATCATGCATGGGTCATATCTAGTGCTTTGAAGGTTATCAACAATTTTCTTGCTTGAAAGTGCCCTCAACCAACCACCTTATCATGTTGAAACCAGCCCCAGAAATACAACTTTCAAGGAAAGTTCTCATCATATCAGGATTATTCCAAATGATCCTAATTATTTTGTACTTTTGTGTTTCACCGTTTGTTTCGTACCAAAAACAAACATATAATAGCAATTTATAAATTTTTTATACTTATATTATTTTCATGAGATGTGGCATTTACCTTATACTGTAAGTAATAACATGCCAGAGGGTGTTCCAACATGATATACAGAACAAGACCCCTACTCTTTCTGAAGCCCGATTATACATGTTTACCTTTACCTAATTATATTTGTTTTAACTTTTGGTCCAATTATAATACTTTAGGTTTTACTCTTTTAACCGAATTGGTAGCTCCCAAGTCTTACTTTCAAATAATGATTCTTTTTAAGTAAATTTCATATGTTATTTTTGTAATTTTAGAACACTTTGCTATGTTAGTCTGTAATACTTTTAATATATGATATAAACATTATATATTCTTTTATTACTCATTCAATCTATCTATAATTATGCATATATAACATAACCTTCAAAAACATTAAAATGCAAATGAGCGCTAAAATATTAATAGCAATTTACAACATGAAATGGACATCATGCACAAATGTAAAGTGCAAGAGATTCTTCCTACATAATTAAATAGTACAAAAATGAAAAAACTTCACTTTTTAGGGATATACCCCTTTCCACACCATGAACTTCCAAGGGACTTGCTCCTTTTAATTCGCCTTTTGATGGTAAGCATTGACACCAATAGAGGTGTAAGAGCAAGTAGGATGGTAAGCATTGACACCAATAGAGGTCCAAGGGCAAGTAGGATGAGAGGAAAGTCTAAAAAAACTTAATTATGGGGTCGTTTATTAATACTTATTCGGTAAGCGTTTATCAGTAAAATTTAATACTATCTTTGACTTACCGGGTAAAATTTTAGTCCATCAAAATGGTATCGTATGCAACAATTTACCCGGTAAGCGCTTACGATGGTAAGAGTCGTCGCTCTCACTTACTGGGTAAGACTCTTGTTCCTTGTCACGTTCTTACCGGATAAGATTCTAGGTACTTACCATATTTATCCGCTACGGTAGTGTGATTTGGTAAGCACTTACCTGGACGAGCGTTTGGTAAACGGCCCCTATGTGATTAAGTTTTTAAATTTTTTATTGAACAAATAAATCATTCAACTTTTTGGAGAACAAATAAATCATTAAATTTGCCAAAAACGAGAAAACCCAACAAACTTTCATATTTTAAGTTATTAGGTCTCTAAACGTTTTCTGAATGAAGAAATTCCGACACTTGTAAGCCGAAAAAAAAATTAACCATTTCTTTTGTCGTGTATCAACTAATCAGTAGAAAGTTATTTTTAAGATTTAGATGACAATCACATGTGTTTATTATGATCTTGTGATTGTTATTTGAATAAAAAAAAATTATTAGTATAATCTAAATCTAAAAAGTAAATAATGGGTCATGAAAATAATATTTTAATCATTTTAATATTGGTTTATTGTATTTGCTACTGATTGAGAAATAATATATTATTTCATTCTATAAGTGTAAGAATTTGGTTTAAAAAAATATTTAATGATTTAATCATTTAAAATGTGAAAGTTCGTTGAGTTTCTTCGGTTTTAAAATATTTACGAATTTATTTTTTCGATTTCAAAAAGTTTAAGAATTTATCAATTTAAAGAAAAGTTTAAAAACTTAACCATTTAAAATGGAATAGTTTTTTTTTTTTTTTTTTTTTTTTTTTTTTTTGAAGTATAGTGATAAAGTGGTTAAAAGTCCCTTGTTATTTTGCATGCTCTTTGACTACGATTGTGCATAGGTGCTGATTTTGTCAGACCTTTGGGTGTACGTCTGGATTATCATGTAGTGACTAAAACAGGAACATGAATCATAACATCGAACATATATCCAAAAAAGGAACAGAAATCAGGAATAAAATCATTAACTAAAGGTATATAATAGGAGGATTGAGTTTAAGTGAAAAAATAAGTTACGGTGAGAAGAATAAGAAATGATTTTCCTCTTTGGATCAATCTTAATTGAAGATCAACACTAGTGAGATGCATCAAGATGCACCGGATCAATTTTCTTCTAAAATGCAATTCATGGGTGGGCATGAGACTAAAAGTGATCAAGACTGGAGATTCCTTCTTACACTTCTCACCTTAACTCTTTTTCTCACACAATCTTTTGTCTACAACAAGAATACAAAGATAAAATGTCTCTTTACTTGCAGGGTAGGGTTGTTTCAATCTTTTTGGAGACTCTGTTACATTTGTATCAAGACTATAAATTGAATGGACAAGTAATGAATAAAACAAACTATAAAAGTTCATATCATATATTATATTGAACACCTTACAAATAAAAATAACAAAAATGTCTTAATTTCATGTAAAGGGGATCATTATTCAAACGTTGTTAATTCTTTCATAATCAACTTTCTCCAATAAATTATTAAAATGAAAGGATTAGCATATGGGAGTTTGTCAATGATTGGTACCTCGAGTTTTATAAAGACGCTAGCTATAGTGCTATGAACAGCGGTAATCAACATCACACAATGGATGAAGTCAACTAACAAGAAAGAGAGATTATTAAACAAAATCGTGCTTGATATTTCAATCATAAAATTAGTCAGAGGTCAATCATCAAATTAGAGAACTATGGAGAAGGGATTGCAGATCTGCAATCATAACCAAGAACTAGCGAATCGCTAAATCTGGTAAAAGAGAGAAGAAATTGAGGCACAGGTTTAAACAACCAAACCATTATACTTGCTCAAATGGGCAAAAATGCATTATACTTGCTCAAATGGGCAAAAATAAGAGGGAGAATGCCAAAGGAATTGAGTTAAAACATAGGCTTGAAACAAAAGCATGTATAATTAGGCCTCAAAGTTTTGGAGGCTTGTTCGAAGTCTCACATTGGTACACCCTTCAGCAAGCAAAGCCATGCTACAGGGCATGAGGGATTTTTTTAAAAGTTTCTGGTTGTTTTCAGGGGGCTTTTTTGGTTGATGTTATGTGTATTTTCTTGTATACTAGAGCACCGCTCAAGTTTAGTAGATACACCTTTCATACCCAAAAAATACGCTTGAAAATTTTAGTTGAGCAGGCATGAATAGGTTCGCCCCTGAGGATGATGGTGGTCAGGAGGTTTAAAAACCACCGTGCACAGTGATCGTGGGAAGTTCTATCGGGAGAAAAGAGGAGCCGCTAAAGTTGTAAGGAAGAAAGGGGAGATGGCATTGTTTTCAACAAGGGTAGGGGAGGTCATTTTTATGGCTGAACAAGGACAAGTAGGTTACCCAGCTTACCGAATAAGGTAGGTCTTTTTCCATTAAGCCGCAAGAAACCCCTCTAAAACGGCTGTATGAATAAACCAATTAAGCCAAAAATAAGCAACACCTTGTACGGTATGAAAAAAAAAACTCCTCTCCGGATGCAAGACCATCAATCAAGTCCAATCTCTTTCATGATTTGAAATAAAATTGACATGAACCCAATATAAATCTCGACCACCACATGGAAATAGAGATCATAGAATTTACCATAATGGTTATTTAATGTGTAGCATCGGGCATATCAGCTCACCGGTCCCACGGTCATCATGAAAGACGAAAATTGCATTCACCCAAGACCGAAACTGAGACCTCTTATGTGATTACCGTTAAGGTAAGCACTTAACGGATCACTTTTTTTCTATTTCGGTCAAATACCATACCAACACTTTTGTTTTGGCCTTGGTTTTCAGACCTGAAATGAACTTGCAATGACCCATGTTTTACAATCACGTATGGCATCTGAAATCCTAAAATCAAACTACACGAAAGAAAGGGAAAATTCTCTCCTAAACTTAAGGACCTAGACTACAAGATGGTTTCATACAAAATGGCGGGCAGATAGGCTAGGAAAAAGCGGATTGTCAATGTTCATGACAAAGACTTAACCCGAAAAGCTATGGGTTCTATCAGGATAAAGTATCGTTCTAATAAAATTTGGTTGATTTTTTCGAAAGGTAAAACTCACAAACTTCTAACGCCTCCGCATTCCTCGTCCACGTCCACCACCACGCCCTCTGCCCATTCCTGCAGCAGCTTCTCCCTGTGCACTCTCTGACTGCATTACAAACAGATAACGGTTAACAACCAACCAGTAACCAAAACTAAATAAAAATAAAAACCAAGTAACACCATGCTATGTACTCGGTATGATCTTTCAGACGGCAAACATGTTCGTAAGATGCCTCAACTCTCTGCATTCTGAGTTTAGAACATTTCTAGTTTGCATGGAATGAACACATTTAGGTACATCTTATACATAGACACTAAAGCATCCTAAGGCTATATTTGCCAAACCAGTTTATAAGAGAGTTGTTGGCTGAAAAGCTATAGCTGCCAGCTAATAAGCTACTTGTTAGTTGATAAGCTAGTTGATGAACCAGTCACGTTTGGTAAAAAAAAATAGCTGATGAACTAAAGACTGTCAAATGACCTAAAAGAATATGTTGAAAAATTACTCAATTCTAACATCTAAGAGGCATAATCGGAAAAAGGTAAAAACATGCCCCTGTAGCTTATTAACAAGTTATCCGAAGTAGTTTTTCAAAAGCTACTTTATGGCTTTGCCAAACAGAATTTTTTTAAATAAGCTCAAAAAATAAGCTAGCTTAAACATGGCCTAAATCAAGTGCATCTTTTGTGAGAAATAAGGCTAATAAAGTACATTAGGGAGACACTGTAACTTCTCTGCCTTTTTTAAATTGTAACCATCAACAATACTAGCCGCGAATAAATTCAGTTGAGTCCTACCTAAAAGCATACCCTTGTGAGAGGAAATTAATCTTCGACTTTTTAAATGAATTTCTATCAACAATTATGGTAAGTCGAGCTTCTATAAACAATATAAAAAATTTAAAAAACAAAAAGATAGGATGTTACGGTGGTTAACTCTTTAAAGAGAAAGAAGGCCAAAGGGCTCATGAGTTATGGGACAAAGCTAGAAACAAGAAGGCTTATCCAATTTGAAGAAAATAAATATCAAATACTTGAAATTCAAAACAAATAAAAACAACTTTCAAGAGGATAGCAACACAGAAAGATTCACCAGCTTGACCAACAGCGTAAGGCGTTCAAAAGATCAAAACAACCACAGAAACATAGGTGTCTTGACCAACCATAAAAGTAAATGAGAACTGATTCTACCGGTAAAAGCAAAACAATAGAATGGTTTTGCTTTTATTCAGTAGAATAACCCTTTGTGGTGGCTCAACTGATAAGACCTTGGGTTCGCTCTTCGTTGATCACTGGTTTGAGTCCCCTCAGGGTCATTGGAGGTTCTCTTGGTTGTTAACTTCTGGGCCCAAATGGGATTGGGAATCACATAAATATTCGATATTGCCACTATTTAGCAATATAGTTATACAATATTATTCTAACTATCTATCATATTCAAATCATCTCCTACAACAGGTTAAATCCTACCCAAGCACCATCACTAACATGATTGATGAATTTGCTTTATGACCTAGAATCTGACAAATCCACTGAAAAGGAGAGTAGAATGTATATATGTCCTTGTTGTGCATTTGATTATAAACCAAAATCGTCACCAGGGGAAGACTCAATATATTAGTTTGAGTGACAAGAAAATGTCATTACCTTTGGGTTCTTCACCGTCTCATCAACGCTTAAGATGAGGCATGCTGCCTCAGTTGCAGCATTTATAGCATTGATCTGGAATAAGAACCAAGTCAGCATAACTTACTGCTGCAGCATAAAATATCCACACCAAAAAGACAATTGATATCTAACAAGCAACCAGGTGACAAGTAAATATATACCTTTACAACTGCTGGCTCCCAAACAAAGTTTGCAAAGGAATCAGCGATCCCACCTGTATTTATATCCACACCATAAAGAGCACCTTCACCTGTTTATAACATATAGCAGAACAAGTAAAACTAGTTGTACCGAAAAGAAAAGAAAGTATGCATAAATTCACTTGTATGAGATCAAGATTTAAATAGCGCGAGGCATGGTCAGGCTGTGAGATCGAGCCTCGAGCCTTAGCATTGTTTTCTTGAAACCTTTTTTAATGAAGTAAAAGAAAGGAAAGCGGAAGAAAGGAGAGGAAGAAAAAAAAAACATGTGTTCTCTAAACTTTTTATCGGGAAAAATATAATTTATGTTTCCTCCAAAATGCGGGAAGGGAGGAAAGAAAATCTAAAAGGAGTCTATGATCTTATACAACAAAAATACCCTCATAAGAAAATTGAGAAAAACAAATATAATGGCTATATTTGTCCAAATGACATCTTTCCTTTCCTTTCTCTCCGGTTCAAGAACATAAAAAATTGTTTCCTCTCATTCCTTCCCTCCCTTTCAAGAACACAAATAAAACTTTCTTTCCTTCCTTTCTTTTCCCTTCCATTTTTTCCCTCCCTTTCCTTTCTTTTCTTCTCTTCCGAAATTCGAGAGCATATTGTAAGAGAGATGGCGTTTTTCAAGAAGTTGCTTAAGGCGGCAAGTATATCATATATATAATTATATATAGGGGTGGGATCAAGTATAGAGTTTGCAAAAAGTGTTATAACAAAGGCTCATAGAAACATAAAAAGTAAACATAACGCAACCTATTAAGAAAAAATATTTAAAAATTGAAGTGTCAAATGATGTGAAAAAACCTGTGCCATGACACACCACAAAACGTGATGGTGCAGATCACACCTTACACAGCCACCACAGGGGTCAACATGGCATCAGAGATGCACCATGGCATACCACCGCCACCATGTTGCATCTTTTAGATCCGTGTTGCGATGTGATGGACAGACGTGATATAAACTTCCGAAAAACTTCAAGTTCAGAGACAGAAACGGGTGACCTTTAGAACAAATGGTAAGGTTGATCTATTTTTACTGAAATGTCACATGTTCAAGTCATGAAACAGCGTCTTCAAAAAATTGAAGGTAAAGACTGCTTACAAACAATTTCTTTCCCAAAATAATCATTGCAAATCAAAGAGCTTTAGTGAAATTTGGTCGCCCTTTAGTTGACAGATAGAAACATAAAAACAACTCAATAAAATGCAATGAGAAACGGCGAACCATCAGCAAGTGCATGTTTCTGCCTCAGTTTGTTAAGTACGTCTGTTGCATCGAATCCTGCATTATCACAAAGTTGCCGTGGAATAACCTGCCATATATAATTAGGTTCTCACCAGTTAATAAGGTGTATAACAGCATAAGTTGATAGATCCCTCCAAAGATAATACGTAACAGATCATGCATCCAGGTGGCTTCAAAAGAAGGATATCGTCCATTCACTTCAGTTTAGACTTGTACGATGATGATCAGATGCAATTTAATCATAAAAATCCTGAGGTTGAAAGGAAAGACTTGGTTTTTAAAAGGATAGCCAGCCAGAGTGAAACATTGCTTAAATCGAACTAGATCTTATATGTCCCTGTTTAGAGTCTAATCATAATGAAGAGGGATCAATGATCAGTTCAATTGGGCAGAGAGCTCTATATCTTTCCTCTGTAAGTTTTTTTTTTTGGAAATATATAATATTTATATACGGCAAATGCAATAAATAAACTCACACACTCTCCTCACCGTTGGTGAGGTTTGTACCCTTGACCTCCTAGGAGGCCAAGGACTACGATACCGCTAGGCCGAAGGCCTTTTGGTACTTTCCTCTGTAAGTTATTGTTGTTGCTCTTTCTTTTCCCAGTTTGGCCATGCTATATCTCCTGTGTGTACACCTTTGTACTGTTGTCTTTAAGCTGCTTTCATAGTTGTCACTAAATTATCGAAGCACTGATCTGAATTAAATGTATAACAAAATTTTGATGACTATGAAAATGATCTGGCATAAGACCCAAGCCAAAGAATTTTGAAGTTCATAGGATCATAGCTCATTATCACACGGTTATTGATTTAGTAACCATCCGGTTTTAATGATACTCAGTCAGCCACCCACCTAAGAGCACTTTGCCTAAATCAGTAAGTTACACAAGAAATTCCCACAAGAGAAGCTTTAAAATGCTTGATGGTTTAGGAATAAGGAGAACATTCCCTTTCTAAACTACTCCACCTCCCTAATGCACAGCGTAGATCAATTCTAATCAAGAACTAACATTTATACTCAAGAATGCTCCTAAAGATGCATATATATTGAAGGGCTCTCTAAAGAAGTTTTATTATACACATTAGTTCCCTAGACAATTTGGAAGAACCCAACATAATTCGTATTGAAACTAAAAGAATGAACGTGAACAAAAGTCCAGTCTGCTTTCAAGAGGCAGCTGTGTCTCCATTGACACACTTAATTAAAATCTGATTAAAACCAAATCAAGCATAATACATAATATCTCCCGGTCCCTTCCCTTATATATAGAGTTAATACAAAAATATTATCATTATTTCTGTTTTGATTATGAAAACAAAATATCATTGCTTAGTTTACTAACCCTAGATGTAAACCCATAGGTGTAGTAGCATTACTTTCCCTAAAAAAAACATCTTGCCTCTTAAGGTGAGGATACAAATCATTGCCACAATCAATCACTATCGTTTCCATGATCCCAATCTGGGAAGTCCCGAGATAAAAACCTACCTCAAGTGCTTTTGCAAAAGAGTTTATAAATAGCTGTGATTTTCCAGCTATCGTCCGTGCATGTTGCCTTAGGTACCGGCTTATCTCCATCTGCAATTTAACAAGAATGTTAAGTCATATGCATCACTTAGCTTGTAGGTCGCACTACGTAAAGAGTATTGACGAACTCACATCGATAGCACCACCACCAGCAACGACGGTGGAATTTTTCATGGCCCTCCTCACAATCATGATTGCATCATGTAAACTCCGCTCTGCTTCCTCAATAAACTATCAGAATATCGGAGATAATTAGAATTGAGATTTAGAAAACTTAACAAAATGGTCTAATGTTCTTGTGACAATAAGGAACCTGATCAGCTCCACCTCGTAGAACAATAGTGGCCGTCTGGCCTGAAGGACATCCATTAAATATGTTAAACCGCTCATTTCCAACTTGCTTCTCTTCAAAAACCTCACACGACCCGAGAACCTTTCCAAATAAGAGAAAAAACATTTTAGAAAAACCAAGAAATGATGGCACAACCAAACAAAGTGTGATATAATTACAAGAATGACATGAAGACTGGTACGTTCAATTATATAGAATTGTTAAAAAGCAAATGTGTAACCTCATCTATAACATTGTTGACAGAAGTCTGTACAGTACCACCAGTTGCAGCTGCAACACGATGCAGATCATCTTCAGCAACACGGCCAGCACAAAAGATATCACAGTCTGCAAAATACTGATGACAAGAAAACCACTCAGGTAACATGTTTTCTAGTAACTACTGATCTGCTACTGGCATGGCCACAAAATGACCTCAAACTGTGTTTTTTATTGAAACCCCGATCATTCTAATTGAAGAAATCAAGCCTTGCAAGCTACAGTTTGAATCTTAAGTTTTTAGCTAATTTTATAGATGACAACACTCTATGGGTAATATTTTTTACATCGGCCGATAAATTGATGCTGTATAAAAGGATGGCAACCAAGATATGCACAGATTTACATGTTATCAGCCAACCCTGACTAATTGGGGTTAAATAAATTTACTGTTGAAAATGACACCTCACAAATGCATAGCATAAAATGCTTGAATTCCAGTTGCAGAACAAAACCAGGATTCAGGGTTGCAATGGGTCAAATTAAAAGCGTCACCTGAGTTGCGAGATCACCAATAGCAAGACGCGACAAAACTATTTTTGCACCACTCTTCACACACTTGTCCAATTTGTCATATATGATATTCCATTCTGCATCCACTATTGACTGATATTGCAATGGATCTGAAAGTCTATAACAAGGTGGAACTAATGTCAACTACAATAAGCAAAAAGACATGGAAAACGAGACTACCAAATTCACATACCTAATCTCAGCATTTTCCTTTTCTGATTTTAGTTCCAGCTCAATGTTCAGTAAGAGTATCTTTGGATTTAGAAACTTCTTAGGTTGTTGTTCAAAGCCCGCATATGAAAACGTCTTCTTAAAGGCAACACCATTTACAAGGAAGGAATCCCGCATTGTACCTCCAGGCACCTACAGAAGAAAATTATATTAGTGATTAGAGCAATCTAGAAAGAGGAAAATAAAAATTACAAACAGAACAGATACGCATGCCTCCTCATCAAACATGGTAAATATTTGTAGTCCGCAAATCCATGTTCACAACCAAAAATCAGTCGGCAGGACTTGATCCTTTTGTCCAAGGTGCTTTTACAATATTCAACTCACAAAATTAGTTGAGCTTCTCAAAATTAGATGTCAGCCACATGAATAGAAACGAAATGAAAAAACTCACAAGTTGAACTAGGAATCCACTATAACAACCCGTTAAACCACGCAGCAAGAGGCTATTAAAGTAAAACCCATACTGCATAAACAAGAAATTTATTCAACACTCTCTAGTCATGTGTTATACCTTAGCTTGAATCGTGAATTGAAACACACTCCCCAACTCAAATCGACAGTGGTAACATGCAATACACAGCTTATTGTAACAGGATTGCTTCAATTAGAACAAATTGGTAAGAGATTGTCGGCCAATCTTTTACGAAACGGAATTGGTACAATTACCAGACGTTTGAGAGGTCTGGTCCTCTCCCTGAGCTCTCGCTCTCAACTAATTCACAGAAAACAACCAAAACAGAATAATCGGCCTCAACTGACAGCTCCCTATTTAAGCACAACCCAATTACCAAACTACCCTCCCTTAATCGAGTACTAAGAAACAGCAGCTACACTACTAATCTGATTTCTTCTTCTATAAGTAAACCTCAAAGGAGGTTTATCAATACTCCCCCCCAAAAAATTCACCTTGTCCTCAAGGTGACAACCCGGAAATTGCTGAAGAAATGCTTCAAGATTCTCCCAGGAAGCTTCAAAATCCGACATTCCTTTCCATTTTACCAAGACTTCAAATTGACCCACGTCACCATTCGACAAGGGTCTCACATCCAAAATATCTTCGGGAACAGCCTGTATTACCAACTCTTCAGAAATATAAGTTGGAAATTCTTGAGTCGAAATACAACTTCCCACTGCCTTCTTTAATTGGGAAACGTGAAAAACCGGTTGAATTTTCGCTGAACTCGGTAAATCCAAACGATACGCCACACTCCCAATCTGTTCCATTACTTTATACGGTCCATAAAAACGAGCAAGAAGTTTAGGACTATTACCAAGTACCAACGACTTCTGTCTGTAAGGACGCAACTTCAAGAACACCCAATCACCTACCACAAACTCCACTTCTTTTCGTTTCAAGTCAGCATACTGTTTCATACGAAATTGAGCTTTAAGTAAGTGCAACTTCACTTCATCAAGCATTTCTTCTCTATCAGTCAACTCTTGATCTACCGACTGTACTCTCGAAGAATTTGCTTTGTAACGTAGTAGAGGCGGGGGATCCCTTCCATACAATACCTTAAAAGGAGACACTTTAAGGGCCGTATGAAAGGATGTATTATACGACAGTTCAGCCCATGGAAGCCATTTGCACCATTGTTTAGGTGTAGATGACACCCAACATCTCAAATATTGTTCCAAACAACGGTTCACTACCTCGGTCTGTCCGTCTGACTGCGGATGGTACGCCGAACTAAACTTCAACTTCGTTCCTTGCAAACGGAACAACTCCTTCCAGAATTGACTGAGGAACACCTTGTCTCTATCCGAAACCACCGATTGAGGAATCCCGTGCAATCTTACTACATTATTAACGAATGCTTCGGCCACCGTTTGAGCATCAAAAGGGTGTTTTAACCCAACAAAATGGGCGTATTTGCTAAGCCTGTCTACCACCACCATAATCGAACTCATACCGTTTGATCGAGGTAGGCCTTCAATGAAGTCCATAGAAATCTCGTCCCAAACTTTCTCTGGTAAAGCTAATGGTTGCAAGAGACCCGCCGGACAACCACTAAGATTTTTATTCCTCTGACAAACCTCGCAATTTTTTACCATTTCAACTATATCTTTCTTCATTCCCATCCAAAAGACTTCTGCTGAAATCCGTTGATACGTCCGATCTTCTCCTGTATACCCGCCAATAGGAGACCCATGAAATTCATCAAAAATTAACGGGATCATTTTGGATAAACGAGGGATAACCAAACGACCCTTATACAATAACAACTCATGTTGAATTTCGAACCCCTTGTGCTCGGCCCTCCCACACACCAGATCGTCTTTAATGCGATTAAGAAAACTGTCACCAACAATTTCTTCTTTCAAGTCATCCCAATTTCTCCACCAAAAATTTAACCATATTGGCCAATTCTACCGAATCGATCTTACGAGACAATGCATCTGCAGCTTGATTGAAACTACCTGGTTTGTATACAATTGAGAAATCATAACCCAGTAGTTTACTAACCCACTTCTGATATTCCGGTTCCACCACCCATTGCTCTAACAGAAAACGAAGACTTTGCTGATCGGTACGGACTAAAAATTTTCTTCCCAACAAATACGGTCTCCATTTTTTAATCGCCAACACAATAGCCATTAATTCTTTCTCATAAACCGATTTTTGTTTCGCCCTTAGCCCCAACGCTTGACTAAAATACGCAATTGGTTGCTCATCTTGCATAAGGACCGCTCCCAATCCATAACCCGATGCATCCGTCTCCACTACGAAATCTTTAGAAAAATCAGGAAGGCGTAACACCGGAGTTGCAGATAGCATTTTCTTCAATTCGTCAAACGCACATTGAGCTTCCGTAGTCCACTGAAACTGATTCTTTTTTAAGAGGTCGGTAAGAGGTTTGGCAATGATACCGTACCCTTTTATGAACTTTCTGTAATAACCGGACAGCCCCAAAAACCCTCTCAATTCCGTTACCGACTTCGGTTCCACCCAGTCCAAAACCGCAACAATTTTTGATGGGTCAACTTCTACTCCTTTTGCTGAAATTATGTGACCCAAATACCCCAATCGATCACGACCGAACTCGCACTTCTTTTTGTTTGCAAACAACTGATGTTGACCAAGGACCTCCAACACCTTCCGTAAATGCATTTGATGTTCTTCAAATGTTTTACTATAGACTAAAATGTCATCAAAAAATACCAAGACAAACTTTCGTAAATAATTCTTGAAGACCTCATTCATTAACCCCTGAAATGTTGCTGGAGCGTTCACCAAACCAAAGGGCATTACCAAAAATTCATAATGTCCTTGATGGGTTCGAAAAGCCGTCTTATACACGTCTTCCTCTTTCATTCGAATTTGATGATAACCCGATTTCAGATCGAGTTTGAAAAATACGGTTGCCCCGTACAATTCATCCAAAAGTTCTTCAATCACGGGAATTGGGAACTTATCAACAATGGTCACTTTATTTAAGGCTCGGTAATCGATACAAAACCTCCAACTTCTGTCTTTTTTCTTGACCAACAATACCGGACTAGAAAAAGGACTCATACTCGGATGAATAACTCCCGCCTCGAGCATTTCTTTTACCAACTTCTCAATCTCATCTTTCTGATAATGAGGATAGCGGTATGGCCGAACATTAATCGTCTCAGTCCCTTCTTTTAATACAATACCATGCTCCCTTCCTCTTTCCGGTGGTAAACCCCTCGGCATGTTAAAGCCCGATTCGAATTCTCTTAGTAATGGCTCCAAAACAACATTTGCTTCCGCAATTTCCTCCGAAAATACCGAACAAGTGCCCAATTCCACCAACACGCCCTGTCCCTCTTGGTTGATCACCTTTCCGATCGCTTTCAACGACACCATCGAACGTCCCAAAGATGGATCACCTTTTAAGGTGACCGATTTTCCCCCGCAAGTGAATTTCATTACTTGTAACTTCCAATTAACGTACGTTGCCCCCAAAGATTCCAACCATTGCATCCCTAAGATCACATCACTATTACCCAAACCCAAAGGAAGAAAATCTTCCCTTGTCTCGATTTCTGGTAAAAACAACGCTATCCCTTTGCAAATGCCATTTCCCTTCTCCATATTTCCGGAACCCAAGGTAATAGTGTATTCTCATGTAGCTTCCACTTTTAACTTCTGTCTTTTTACTAGATCGTAGGATATGAAATTATGTGTTGCACCGCTATCAATTAATACCACAACTTTTTGTCCTCCAATTCTTCCTTCCATCTTCATCGTTTTTGGATAGTAAGACCCACCACTGAATTCAAGTGCACCTCCACTTTATCGGTTACTTCCGCCGCATTAAAGATTCTTTCCTCTGTCTCCGGTTCGGTATCATCGAATAACTCCTCCTGAACCAACAACACATTCATCTCTTTCTTTTTACATTTATGACCCGGTGCATATTTCTCATCACAACGATAACACAAACCCAACGATCTTCTTTGTTGTACCTCTTGATCGGACAAACGCCAAAAGCCAGGAACTGATTTATTTGTAAATGTCGGTGAATTAACAGAATTACCGACACTATTAGAAGAATGATTAGAAACATTGCTTCTCCAATCCTCATTAGAATGAAAAAACATACCTGTCTTCTTGCTATAACCCATATTTCTTTCTTTTGCTAGTACCTTGTTCTTCAATTCGATCTTCATGGCTATCTCCATTGCTTCACTGAGAGTTAATGGATCCATAAGTCTTAATTCCACTTTAATGGATTCCTCCGATCCATTAATGAACTGACTTAAAAAAACTTGCTCCGGAATCCCATCCAAAGGTGCCGCGAATTCAACGAACTTCCTTCTGTAATCTTCGATCGATCCTTCTTGGCCTTACCGACAAAAATTGTTCACACAGCGAACCTGCTGTTAACGATCTGAATTGTCTTAACAACAAGTGTTTAAGATCTTCCCATCCGGTATTCGGATGTCGCTTGTGTTCCCATTGAAACCACTTCAATGCATCTCCTTCGAAAGAAATAAACGACACATCAATCTTCTCCTCTTGACTCAACTGATTCAACATGAAATATCTTTCAGCTCTTAAAATCCACCCATCTAGGTCTCTGCCATCAAAAACCGGTATCTCTAACTTGCGACCCTTCATTGCTGAGAATCGACTTCCTTGGTTGCGGCTTCTGTCTCATTCAAATCTGCTAATCGCCTCCTCGTCTGACGAATTCGTGACATTTGTTCGACTTGCAAATTCATTCCTCATTTCTTCAATTTGTTGTACGATTTTCTCCAAACTCCTTTCGATTGAACCCACGCTGCTCTCCAGGTCCTCGATTCGATTGTTTGTGCTTCACGTCGTAACATTCGCCATTTTTTATCGTCACGAGCTCTGATACCAATTTGTTATACCTTAGCTTGAATCGTGAATTGAAACACACTCCCTAACTCAAATTGACAGTGGTAACATGCAATACACAGCTTATTGTAACAGGATTGCTTCAATTAGAACAAATCGGTAAGAGATTGTCGGCCAATCTTTTACGAAACG
>NC_037528.1:38581222-38588449 GCF_001531365.2 Cynara cardunculus var. scolymus | reverse complement strand
AAAACAACCAAAACAGAATAATCGGCCTCAACTGACAGCTCCCTATTTAAGCACAACCCAATTACCAAACTACCCTCCCTTAATCGACTACTAAGAAACAGCAACTACACTACTAATCTGATTTCTTCTTCTATAAGTAAACCTCAAAGGAGGTTTATCATCATGTTTCAGTCTGTTCATAAACAAAACCCCTCCTGCTTACAGGAGGAAACAGGCTCTTCATAAGATTAGAATAATCTATTTTTATTCAATCATACGCCTCCTCTATTTTGCTTACAAATCCATCCTCAATGATCTAAGGCTACCTTTCAACGCAAGAACGATTAACATGAATCGATGTCTAGTTTTCATAATAATATACCAAAAGGCAATATGTAAACAAGATAAGTGTAACAAAAATGTGAATGTTGAGGTGGATGTGGATGTGAGCCATTCATCAAAACGAGATAAGAAATGACAAGGATGGGTGACATTTGTCGAGGGAGAAACGCAGGCTGCACTGATTAATATTGTTTCATTCTATTTGAAGTAGACTGTTAAATACACCAACTAAAAGATACTTCACCAAGAATAGGTCGCTAGGTAATAGATGTTGACAAAGATTGGTATGGGGAAGTAAGAAAAGAAGATTTTGGTTAGAGGCATAGACCCAAAAATCGGCCTTAAATAGGAGTGCATAGATATGAAGTAATTCATTTCAAATAACCCCAGGGATGCACCTTAGTTTCCTTTTTAGCCTACCACAACTAGTTTCAAATAAAAGGCTTGTCGGTGTGAGGTAACATAGAAGTCATTACCACTTTACAAATGATTTTCTTTATCTTCCTTTTTCTCACCAAAACTAACAAGATTACAAGAAACTTAAACAACTTATATCAATGCTCGATTTTGCACGTATTATGTAACTGTTTATTAGTCTAAGATGTATTATTGAAACCAAAGCCTGACAATCCCTGTTTAATACATTACATGAAAAGTGGAAATGACAAGCATCTAGTTCACACAACATTAATAACAGAGTTGTTTGCAATGAAAGCAATCTGTTAGAAGTAATATCAACACTACATCTTCAAAATATAAACACACCATGCTGCATTGCAGAGTTTCCTGTCAAATGCTATAATTTTCCAGTTTGATTAAGGTGAAACAACAAATATACAGTGAAGGTCAATATTTCAGTGAATGAAAAGCTCAGAAAGAATAATAAGGTCCAATCTTCAGACTTCAATTTTCCAGTTTCATCATCTAGGTACTATCAAATGCAGCAAGCATTTCGATTTCTTCACAAACTTGGTGACTAGAAGCCTATCTCACGACCCTTCCTCCTAGCTCTAGCTATCCAAGTCCAACCGTCAACCTTATATATGTTTACTTTCTACGATGAGCTTTAGGGATGACAACCCAAATAAAGAAATAGGCATTCAAGATTCAATTTTAATCACGCATATATGTAACACAGAGAACAAATAAAATCAGCAAATATAAGAACTTAAGCTTGAAATTACTCGTTTGTGATTAATTCTCCTTAATAAAAAGAATAAGATCATAATAATAGATTCTTAAGTCAGTAGTAGGAGTCCGAAAATACAGAGAGGCAGCACCCTTTTTGAAAACCGAAAAGCAATGCAAAGGGAAGGGAAGGATATTTATGACAATCTATGTTGTTAATTGCGGGGATATCTCGGATAGCGGACATTAGCAAAATAACAGTGGTCAGATTGCGGTTTAAATTGCAGTAGCGCAATTATCGACGCAATTTACCACAATTTTGACTGATATTTAGGGTCAATTGCGTTCGATATTAATGTTACTTTTTTGGGGGGTTTGGGCTTTATTTTCAGTCTCTTTTTTTAGATGGTTGGGATTTATTTTCAGTCTCTGTTTTAGATAGTTGGCTTTATTTCCGATCTTTCTTTTTTTGGGCTTTATTTTTCTTAAGTTTAATCCATTAACATAAATTAGAAGAACTAGGTTTCTCTATCGACAACCTGTTTTAGTCTTTAGACTATCTCTTCTTTTGGGCTCTGTTCACCGATCTCATCTGCTTTAGACGACCACAACCCACGACTCTCAACTTCTCTTTCCAGCTTCTGTTCCAGACGTCCAGCTTCTACCTTCCGTTTCCAACTTCTAGCTTTTGTTTCCAACTTCTAGCTTTTGTTTCCAACTTCTATTTCCAGCTTCTGCTCCAGGTACCACGAGTTTGGAGTTTGAATATTTAATCTTGGTTGATAAGAAAATGGAAGCAGATTGGTCAATTAAACTCCCTCCGCTCCAACCTACTCCCTCTGTTTTATAGATAATTCTAAGAAATATTATATAAATTGCTATTTTTGGACCGCTATAACCGCTATTTCAAATATTGGTCCCGACCGCAATTTTGGATTTTCACTGCTATATCAGCACAGATGACAATGAAGAACAACAACTAGGAGGGCACAGAAATTCCACTGTCCAGTTTTGGACTAACTTTACAACCGAGATATAGTTTGTGCAACCTCACTATAGACAACAGTACCACATAACTACTATTACAACACATAGTGAGAGACACATTAGTTTGGTAAGTTGCCATACTAAACTGTGGATATCAGAAGAGATCAGAACTGACAGTCATTCTCAAAGCTAAACGGTACAAAATTTTCATGTTCAACATTAAGCACGCATACCTTTTTTATTCCGATCATATTTAATCTGTCATCACTTTCAATCGCAAGTACAGCATCAACTACCATTGTTGCAAAAAACTCCTTCTCTCCTCCTATGAGTTTTGAAGAGAGCGTCGTAGCAGCACAGTTTGCCAATAAGCTTTTCTTTTCTTCCAAACTCTTTCCCTCTATGCTAACAGCTAATTCTTTGATCTTCTCAATCGCCTGTTGCATAAAGTGTAAGCCTACAACTACAAGTAAATAAAGGTTATAGACTTATAGTCTAAAACCTCCACGAAGATTAAAAACTAATTCGGTATTTACTCAGGTAGGAGACGAGATGACACCAAAAACGATTTAGGGAGCATACCAAATAGGAAGCAGCCCTATAACTTCGTATAAGATTTTGAGGATGAACACCATCATCAACAAATGGCTTGGCTTCTCTCAAGAACTCGCCAGCAAGAAGAACCACAGTAGTTGTTCCATCACCAACCTGCACCATTATCAGCATATAAGTAAAAATATATCTCAGCATTGTAACATGAAATGTCCAAGGTCAACTTATTGTTATGGGAAGCAAACTTTGAGCAAATAACGAGTTACATGTTGCTTTTAATTCATGTAGGAAGTACAAAAAGCATTAGGTTCTTCAACAAAGATAATTAATATAATTGCATACCAAAGACTTCAAATTCAAGGTCTCCATATAAACCAAATCAGGAGATATGTTTATCTTCAAATGGCAATACATGATTATTGTGTTATCAAGGTGTCAAGTCAATAATGCCCATAAGTACATGCTTAGTATACGCTTTAGCATCATGAACCTGTATGAATATCAGACAACAGGGACCCTCTAGAATGCTAAAAGCAATATCAGAGCAATATCTCATCTTTACTCCCTCCGTTTCAGAAAGAAAAAAAGACTGCATATGGAAAACCTAGTCCTTCCAAGTGAATAAAGGATTTTGGATTTCATGGAAATTTTAACACTACATTCCATGTAGTTGGCATGCTTGGTATAAATATTCGTGCATTTTTTTTTCTCAATGAGTTCATACACGACATCAATTGAAAAACAGGGGTATACAAGAAACTTTTTTGGAACAGGTGTATACAAGAAACTTTCTGGGCATGTCATACCCTTAGAGTGGTCAAAGTACTTGGACATAGATCTGGATCGGCTTAAAATTTGCTCACATCACTCAGGTTTTAAGTAAATATGGCAATACACGATATTTGAGCTTGATTCCACACGAATCTAATCTACTTTTTACTTGGTCCTAACCATCAGGCATGTTTGCCTGTGGTCATCCCATATAGAGCTTAGACATACTCAAGGTCTGAAGATTGTCTATAGGCATTTTATGTTCAAAAAAGTAATCTGATATTTACATGATAAGATTAATTGTGATGAACAAGTCACCTGTTAAAAACTTAATTTTCTTTAATTCCAACTAGAAAAAGAACATGATAAGTTGAAATTTCTCTAACTAGAGTTTGAGTTGGAACTACAGATCCCAATAGAATCAAAACTTCCGAGTTGGGCCTTGTATATTTTGAGCAATCAATAATTCAATATTCAATGGTGTTAGCTTAGATAGTCAACACAAGCCAATTTCTGCCCCACTAAGTTCTGCTCATTTGCTCCCAGATATTTTGTACACAATTACAGCCTACTCCACCACACTTATGTTTGCCTTGCCATCATGACAACTAACTATAAAAGAAATTAGTTGAAGGTGACTGGGATCTTATTATTCTTACTACCGCCAACCTCAATATGCAATTACAATATCTCCCCTATGCTAAATTGCTAACTCGTAAATATAAACTAGACTAACAATTACTACCAGAAAGCTAATAGTAGAAGTGTATAACAATATAAAGAACTTCACTAAAGGCATTTGCGGAACTACATTGAAGGTCATGGGGTCAAGTGAGCCCACAAATTTCTTTTATGTAGTTCCCATGTAGTTAAGTTGGTTGCGTTAACCTACTAGTGAACAACAATATTTGTAAAAGAAGAAACCCATGTACCACAGTAATTGATTTCTGAAAATACAAAAGAGTGCCAACAATATTTCCTATCTGAGCTCATATTGGAGTTTGGAACAACTATTCGAACTTAAGCAGTTAAGCATTGGGAAATCGTATATCTTTTATATTCATTTGAATAATATAATTTCTTCAAACAATGCTAATTTATTTTCTGAAATAATTTTACAACAATTACTTTTATATCATGTATCGTAAAAGTATAAGTCGTTATGAAATTGACAAGTTGAGCTGTCAAAATGAGTTTTGTAGTTCAATATATTTTATATTTATCCAAAATAATTTTTCCAGTTCAAACAGACATAACATCTCAGATAAATCAATCATCAAACACTCATAACTAAAACAAATTTCATCAGCAGATTTGATGAAGCTAACGCTATAGCAAATATTTCGCTTTATCCTTTAAATATTATGGCCGTATCTGAGTTGAAATCTCGTCTTATATTCACGAACTCTAACTCAGTTTTATAATTATTCCACAAGTACAAAGCTATTTATAAACTCTTCATTTTTTCCTCAAGGTGGTCTCGGTATTTATTTGATCCGTGACTCTGTGATGAACGTTTTTAATGAGCACCAAGAAGCATTTTATAGTGATAATGAAATTGACTGAAAGGTAGCTGTACCTCGGAATCCTGTGACTTGGCGATATCAACAAGGATCTTAGAAGCAGGATGAACAATGTCAAGAAGTTTCATTATGGTGGCACCATCGTTAGAAATAGTCGTGTTACCCTTGTCATCATGTATCAACTTATCCATACCCCTCGGACCTAGGGTGGTACGAACGACATCAGCAACCGCCATGCACGCATTGATGTTGCTCACCAACTGCGGTTTCCCTTGCGACGTGTCCGTACCTTCTTTAAGCAATATGATTTGAGGTTGCTGTTTAAGTTTCAAAATTTGAAATCAATTTACTTGTACTAATATTGTAAGCCCTTGTTCGAATCCAAACGGAAAATGGAAGGAGAGGGAAGAGCGAGAGAGATATTACCATCATAGATGCCATTGCAAGTGGACCTACTGCAGCGGCTTTACGACGGAGATGATCAGAAGTAGCAGAGGAGGTGAGTGTCGCTAGGGTTACGGTCACTCACTGTCGTTCAGTGTGTTTTCCCTTCCGCAGCTTCGTTCTCAGTTGAACGTGGGCTGGGTTAGAGTAACTGTAAGGAGTAAGCCCGAAAACAATTTTGGTGAGTGGTGACATCGATAATGAAATTTGTAATATTATCATATTTGATCAAATCTTAGGTTGATACTTGATAGTAATTAAATATAATTTGTCAAGCAAATTGAAATATGTTTGTTTAGGGATGTTTGGGATTGCTTATTTAAATTGTTTATTGACTTATTTTGGCGTGATACCAGTAATAAACATTTT
Source organism: Cynara cardunculus var. scolymus (assembly GCF_001531365.2). Taxonomy (NCBI): domain Eukaryota; kingdom Viridiplantae; phylum Streptophyta; class Magnoliopsida; order Asterales; family Asteraceae; genus Cynara; species Cynara cardunculus. The sequence continues at coordinate 38,582,354 of NC_037528.1, read as the reverse complement.
TAATGTTTGGACGAGCAGGAAAAAGAACTGTTTATACCAGTGTCAAATCGGTAATAAGGAGTTTTTGATAAGCTAGATACTTCTAACTTATTAGATTCAACTTATTAGCTTCGGAAGTTAATTTACCTTTTTAACCCTAAACCTAAATTACACATCAGATTGGAGCGACCTTCACCTGTAAAATCGACAATCAACATGGACATCGACCTTCACCTGCAAAATCGAAAATCGACCTTCACCAAAGGTGTTTCTGATCCCAAACACCCCTTCATCAACATCGATCTTCACTATTGAAATTTGACCCTCCCGGTTTCTAATCGAGGCACAAGGACAATGGAAATCAGGTGTGAAATCGACCTTCACTATTGAAAATCAGATATTCATCAACATTTTTCTCTATGATTTTCATGGCTGTCGACTTCAATGGTTTTCGACTTCCATGGAAATGCTCCCTGTTTGGTTCGATTTCACAGAAATGGGAGAAATGGAGATTGTCTTTGTTTGGTTCAATTTCGTAGAAGTGGGAGAAGGGAGAAATGGAGAAATGGGTTCATAAGGTCTTCTTCAGTTCGATTTCACAAGGTCCTTTTGGTCATTTTACATGTATAAGCAAAATTCGTCAAACAATAAAAAACAACTTATCAGCTTATTACGTTTTGGTACCATCGTAAGCTAATACAAAGACTTTCTATAAAACTAAGGTTTGACACCGGATAAATTGATAAGTACTTTTACAAAAAAAAAAGTATAAGTTGTTTTAAATAAGCAATCCCAGACACCCCCTTAGGGGCTGTTTGGTAGTTGTTGAATGGTTTGGTGCAGAATGATTAAGAAGCTCTCATGATATTGTGCAAAATGAAATATAATTGTTTGGTAATTGTTTACAATAAAATTAGGGCGCTGAATGGTTAAGGGAAACACAAGATACAAAATCATTCAGATGATTTTAGAACCATTAAGAGGCATTTGTCAAACAAGATTCATCTCTTAATGATTCAGATGTTGCCTCTTAATGAAACAATTAAGAGGTAAACAAACAACCCCTTAGTTTATAAAAAAGAGATAGATAAAACAAAATAATGTTTGAGAATACTTTTTCTTTCTTAGCTCCTCTTGAGTAGGCATGGCAATG
>NC_037528.1:38579817-38581147 GCF_001531365.2 Cynara cardunculus var. scolymus | reverse complement strand
CCCCGGCCCGGTTTATAGTCATAGGCCCCGACCCCAGCCCCGGTACCCGGCGGGTACAGGGATGTTCATTCCGTCCCCGGTCAAAATATGATGAAACCTCGGTTAGACCCCCGGTCAAGACTGTGGAGAAAGCTGAAAAAGTGAAAAACTAGAATGCATATAACAACATTACATCCTAACCATATCTTAATCATCCGTGCATATCATCTACTCATACTGATATGGATAAAAGGAGCCAACATTAAACAAATTCTATAATATAAATGTAACCACTTACATAAAATTGTCCTTGCAAATGATCACATGTAAAAGGAATAATAATAATAATAATAATAATAATTTGACTTATAATCACTAAATTCATTCAACAATCAATATCTTCATCGTATGCAATCGTTTGATCAAGTCCTTTTGGTTCTCCGTGTTTTTTATCTGAAATAAAATAATGCAAGTCAGAAAAATTGTATACACCAATTTACATAATTATTATAACAAATAATTTATATAATTATTACCTTCAATTTCTTTCCTTAACCAACTTTGGTTGCACATCAAAGCTCCAATTGTTTGCGATTTTAGTCGACTTCGTTGTTTTGTTACCTTGTTTCCACTCATGCTAAAAGCCGATTCTAAAGCTATAGTTGAAATAAGAATGGCCAACACATCCCTCGCAATCCGCTGCATGATAGGAAACTTAGCACCGTTGCACTTCCACCACATTAATATATCAAATCCTTCATTTTGCGGTAACAATTTCTCTGACAAATAATCATCCAACTCGGTCGTTTCAAACATATCATCCTCAGATATCATATTCTCAAAATCCAGTTTCCATGAGGCCTTGTTTGAATAAGATTTCCCCCCACTTGAGACAGTAGTGCCACTGTTGATCCTCTCTCAATGATTTGATGAAAATCTCTTTTCACTTATACGTTGTATTTATGTTTCTGTCTTTTCAGTTCCAGCGATCTTCACTGAGCCTGTTCAGTGATCGCTGAAGAACTTGTATGTGACAGCAGTCAAATTCGGAATCCCAGGTTAGCTTTTATTAAGATTATATTAGTGTTATTGAAGTTAATTTATAGATTAGGAATTAGTTAGGTTAGTTTAGTCATAAATTTTAAGAATTTTCCGGCAGTTGCTTAGAAAGTCCGGTTTCGGCTCGAAATTATCTGAAACGTCCTATACAGTACCAAATGCTCTAATTTATACCCAATATATATATAAAACACTAAGTTTTAGTGTTTTAAATATAAAACCTTTCTATTTAAATAAATTTAGTCATCGTGGACTTTTAAAGTGTAGAAAAAATGTCAAAATTGAGAAAATG
>NC_037528.1:38575680-38579717 GCF_001531365.2 Cynara cardunculus var. scolymus | reverse complement strand
CCTTGATATCTCCATTGGTCTTCTGGTTCTTCATCACTTATTGTTTTTCATTACTTTTTACATTTTGCATTATGGGTTCTAACAGGTGACATGAATAGATTCCTCTATCATTTGTGGAATACTCTGAAGGCTTTGGATACAGAAGAATATCCAAGAAAGATTCGTTCATCAGCTTTGGGATCGAACTTTCCAAGTTGGTCGCGATTGTTGAGAATGTAGCAAGTACAACCATAAAATATGATGAAAACTTATAGAAGGTTTTCTTCCATGAAAAATTTCGTAAGCCGTCTTCTTGAATCTTTTCACAATCAGCGATCGGTTTTGAGTGAAACAAGTAGTGTTGACAGCTTCAGCCCAAAATTGAGTACGGAGATGGGATTCGCTGAGCGTTGATCGAGCAGCCTCGATGATTGTTTGATTTCGTCTTTCAACAACCCCATTCTGCTGAGGAGAAGTTATGAGAGATTCCCTTGTCCTCAAATAAGTTATTCATAATACTGTTTTTGAATTCAATGCCATGGTCTCTTCTAATAGATCGTACTTTAACATTGTTGAGTACTTCTATTTTCTTGATGAATGAAATGATTTCTTCAGGTGCTTCACCTTTGGATCTGAGAAAGAAGACCCAAGTGTACCTGGCATACTCATCAACAATGACGAGTGTGAACTTCTATCCAGCTAAGGATTGCATGTTGACTGGACCAAAGATATCCATATGCAATAGGTGAAGAGGTGCAGTCACTGAAAAGATTTGCCTAGACTTGAAGCTAGCTCTTGTGTGTTTTCATTTTCCACATGTTGAGCAAAGAGATTCCTTTGCAAAAGAGTGTTGAAGAAGACCAGTGACAAGATCATTTCTTGACAGCTCACTGAGTGTCTTGAAGTTGAGATGAGAAAGACGTTTGTGCCATAGCCAGTTAATATCTGACGAGGCTTTAGAGAAGAAACAACTATTCTCAGTGAGAGAGGAATTCATATTGATGATATATACATTCTCTAGACGTGAACCGGTTAAGGCAACCTTATCATCTTAGTCAAGAATGTGACATGAATTCTTTGAGAGTTTAACTGTATAATCTTTATCACATAGTTGACTGATGCTAAGAAGATTATGCTTCAGTCCTTCAACATATGCAACGTGTTTGAAAGTTGTTGTACCATTGGTTAATATACCAAAACCTCGGGTATATCCTTTTCCGTTACCACCAAAGGTTACAGAAGGTCCTCTTTCTTCCTTTGAAATGAGTTAACAGGGATTTATCTCCAGTCATATGTTTTGAACATCCGCCATCAAGATACCATATACCTTTGACGTCCTGCACAAGGAAACAAATTAATAATGCTATTGGTACCCAACTATTGGGGTCCAGCTTTGTTAGAGGCTTCATCCACTGGAACTGAAGAATCAGTATCAGTAGATGACATCACTAAACATGAAGAGGTTTGAGTGGAGAGAGGAACAACCTCTGACACTACTAAAGTAGTTTCAATGGAAGTCTTTACTGAGCCTAACAAAGAGGCTTCACTGGTAGGAACTACAACTTCTGATGTTGAAGATTTTTCAGCAGGAGTTGTCTTCGCTGAGTCTGAAGAAGGGGCTTCAGCGGTTTTCATCACCTTGGTTGCTTTTGCAGCCTTTGTGGATGATTTCACCTTGGTTGATTTCTCAGCCTTGGCTAGTTTCTTGCCCTTAGTTGGTGAACCAGCCTTGGTGGCAGAAGGACACTTGTTGGCAATATGTGTTTTCTCACCACAATGTTTACACTTCCTAACACTTGGGGTAGCTTTAGGGCCAGGAAGTATCAGATTTGAAATGGGACCAGCTCCAAGGATTCTCTTCTCATTGGTTTTAGGAGGAACCTTTGAGGAATTGGATTCCTTAGGTTAAAAGTTCACCTTGAGCTAAGAATTGGATTTCTGAGAGGGTTCAGATTTGCTAGTCCCTGAAGAAGAAGAAGAAGCTTTACAAGCTGAAGAAATAGACCTTGATCTACTAGACTTGTTAGACTTCTTAGGAAGGGGTGCTGTGACAATGAATTACCTTTGTCTTTGCAACTAGAACTCGGAGGAGTTTCTTCAAGATGACTCTCAAAAAGAGAAGACAGAGAGGAAGAAGTGTTGGGAATAGAAGAGACAAAGGTGCCAAATTTAAGCATGGACCTGTCTGTAACACATTCTTCCTGATCATAGGAGAATTCTAGACCAGTCGTTATCTTGGCGGGGATCTGAGCGTTAATGATCTCAGAGACTTTGATGGAAGCTTTACACCACCCTTCAATGGTAGCTTTCTCAGCTTTAAGTTCAGCGATTGCTCGTTCACGCTCAACGATAGCCTTCTCACATTCAACGATGATGGCTTGGTTTACAATAACCTGATCCTTTAAGATTTTCCTTGACAGAGGTCAGTTCTTTGATCTTAGAATGGAAAATCTTCAATTGCTCTTGATGATCAACGTTAAGCATTTCTGCTTTCGATTTGCCATTGAGGGCATTGTAAAGGTCAACCGTCAACGTATCTAGTGCAGAAAGACTAGAAGAAGAAGAGTGTTCATTCAGGGAACATACTTGAGTACTAGAAGAGGTGGATGGCTCAGAGGAAGTAGATGCTTCTGAAGATCCTTCATCTGCGTCTATGGCCATCAAGCAGATATAGGCTGTATCCTCTTCATCTAAAGATGATTCAACGGATGATTCAGCCCAGTCATGCTCTTCAGCGACAAGGCCCTTAGCCTTTTGCTGGTTGTTCTTCATCTTCCTGTATTTCTCGTTCAGTTTTAAGTACTTTTCATTTTTAGTCCTGAAGGAGGAGGGAGCTTTGGAGGATGGCGTCGCAGCTTTCTTTGATATGCATTCACCTGCAAAATGTCCGGGCCGGTGACAATTGTAGCAAACAGCTGAAGCCTTGTCTATTCTTTTAGACTTTGGCTTTTCCCTGAGGGACAGTTGAGGAGATCTGCAGAAGTTGCTTTTGCTAGCAAATCTCCTGAAAGACTTAGTCAGGAGGGCCAGGGATTCATCAAAATATGTTAAATCAGATTCTGGAATATCCTCAGAGATAGAAGAGTCTATCTCTGTAATAACAATAGGAGGAAGAGAAGAGACAAAAGGGATAGAAGAAGTTTCAACTGAAGAAGCTTCAGAGATTAAAGCTAAATGAGAGATTTTCATTTTTCTGGAATCTTTTACAAGATTCCTCTTCAGTTGACAAAATTGCTCATGGTTAAGCAGAATTCCGTATAAAGTAGAAAGAGAAAGAGTGGACATGTCATTGAACATCTTGAGACACATGGAAAAGGTGTCCCAAGACTCAGGAAGACATTCCAGAAACTTAGTTAAAGTTTCAGAATTGGTATATTTCCTGCCGACAGCCCAAAGATCAATAAGGAGACAATTAAAACGTTGATGTACTTCGGACAGTGTCTTAGACTTTCCATAGAGAAAGCTTTCGTACTGTCTTACTAAATTGATCTTTCTAGTCTCTTGAACCTGAGAGGTTCCTTCATATTGAACACAAAGTGTGTCCACATGGATTTAGAAGATTTGAACTTCATCACGGAGTGATAAATCTCATCAAGAAGAGACATAGCTATTATAGACCGAGCACGCGTGTCTATATCTATTTTCTTCTTGTCTTCATTGCTCCACTGATGAGGGAGCTTTGGAATCTGTCGTTCAGGAATCGCGGTAGTCGTAGTTGTTGCTGGAACAGCCAGAGCAATAGCAAATGGAATATATGGTCCATTTTTTATGTATTGTAAAATTTCAGGATCCACACCTTCAAGAAAGAGAGACATTCGGTTCTTCCAGAGACTAAAGTTGTCACGGAAAACTGGGGAGGTTTGGCAAGAGAGCCATTGTCTTGTGTGTGTGTGTTTGTAATTTGTAAAGCCATTTGTAAGCAGTAAAATTATCTAAGGAAAGAGATAAATTAATACAGAAAAATAGCTAAACAGATTAGAGTAGATAGAACACTGCTCTGATACCACTTGGTCCCTTGAGGGTCTACAAGATAAGTAAAACAGTTTGTAGAAGGGGGG
>NC_037528.1:38572654-38575510 GCF_001531365.2 Cynara cardunculus var. scolymus | reverse complement strand
GAAAATGCTCAAAGTAAGAATTAGGTTTAGAGAGTGAGTTGTGCGCGCCCTGCAAGGAGAAGAAACACTTCTATTTATACCCAGTGCATTAAATGTTCATTTAATGCAAAATGGTAGGGTTAGAGTGCGTGTCAAGCCTTAAGAGGAAGGCTTGTCTTTTGCTACAGTGAATAGTACAAAAAGCACTATTCATGAGTAGACATCCTTACCTAAAGTTGGTGGGCAATAGAGTCAACTAGTCGGCTCCGTACCGTACCAGCGTTTAGAAGGGTATGGGTTTGTTCTTTGTGTGTATAAGAACAAGACAAAACAATCATGCTAAGCAAGTTTCCTTTGATCGCTGAATGCTGGAATAACCTAGAGGTCTCTTCAGCATTCGCTGAGGCTTGAGCAATCTTCACACATATGTAAACAGGCTTGTAATCATTGAGTACCGTATCAGATCACGTACTTGCCAGTCCCTAATCTTCAGTTTCAGTCTTCGACATTAGCTGAAGGTTCTTTGATGTGAGTGGTGTCTTCTTGAAGTATCGTTGTCTCTGATTGAATTACAATACAAGTTCTTCAGCTATCACTGAACAGGCTTAGTGATGATCACTGAAACTGAAAAGACAGAAACATAAATACAAAGTATAAGTGAAAAGGGATTATCATCAAATCACTAAGAGAGAGGATCAACATGCTTTATTTTAAAACTTCAACACCGGTAATATTTAAATACAAGTTTAACGTTGCGACACATGTTAAGGAAAAGGGGATCTCTACAAAGTATTTTAACAAATCTTCTTTCATTGAAGCAATCATTGTTCTCCAATCGTGATTGTCTTCGTATTGTTCTATCTTACTTGCCAAAATAGATAATTGATTCAAAAGTAAAGTGCTTGTTTAATAATAAACACCGGACAAAAGAGTTTTTGCATTTTTGAAATTGTCCAAAATATCGTATAATCCCTCAAGCACGGCTCAATCTAATGCACCAGCAATATTACGAGAACAATGAATATTATAAAATGCTTGCATTTTTGTTTTATCAAAATTTTTAATCAAAAAATAAGTCGAATTTCATCTAATAAGAATATCAAAGTAGGGTCCCAAAGCTTTAAAACGAACATCGCTGCAATATTTCTTATACATAGGGTGCATTTTTTTACTTTTTGTGAAAATTCATTGTAACATAAGTCTAAACCTATCTAGTATGGATTTACAAGTTCTTAAACCTTCTTGAATAGCTAAATTGATAATGTGTGTACAACAACATGCATGAAATAATTGATCGTCTAAAATTGGGAGCAAACCTAACGTTAATTTATCCACACATCGCGTATTATTATCAAATGAAATACTAATGATTTTAGAATAAAAAAATTATAAGATAAAAAACTTCTTTTAATAATTTGAAATAAACGAATACCCGAATGTGATACACCAAACGGTTCAAACATGATTACACATTTTACTAATTGCCACGATTGCAGCTCAATCCAATGACATGTTATGCATATATGAAAATGTGGCAAACTGTGTGGCGTGCTCMATATATCACACGTTAACAAAACGTTATTAGGCAAAAGAACAAACATTTTTCGCATTTCATTTTGACACGTTTTCCACAATTTAGCTGCATCACGTCTAAGAGTTTGACGACTTACCCAACTTGTAGTGTGGTCGTAATGCTTTGGATGAGGTCGATAATGTGAATATTATCAAAATGTATGACCGGCAACCCAACTCGAATGACACGTTGTGTTGTCGTTTGAAGGTTCAAATCGGCCTCGAACGTCCATATTCCACCTTGATTATCAAGTATAAGTTGACTTTCATCACCTTCCATCGACCTTAACTACGGGCATGTTTTTCCAGTATGATGCCTTAAGGTTGAATTTTGCTCGGCTGTTAGGAGAGCATGAAACATTTTCCATAATGCCTTCCTTTTTCCATTGGTGAGTAAGACCATGTTGTAAGCATTCCAAATCTAGGATTTTCTTCCATGGTCGGTGATAACTTTGACAATGCTTTCGTTAGATGTATCATGTGGGGTCACTATCTTGATTCTTGAGTAAGTAATAACACAAAGAAAGAGAGAAAGTTAGAAAGAGATGAGAAGTAGGAGTTGTTAAAAATAGAAATCGAATGCAAGCCGAAATTGTGAACGTTTTTGCGTTTGTGAGTTGATATCTTCCCCCATACATCATATGACTTATATGAGGTGTATAGAGGTTTTAAAAGATAAAAGAAGGGTAAAATTGCAAAAAAGGTCATATGAACGTTATCCCAACGACTATAAACGACTAGTTTTTTTCTAGGTCGGACCGCGCCGGTTCCATAACTTTTCCCAGGCCAGGCCGGGCCTTCATTTCCGGCTAAAATCGTAGCCAATCCTGAACTACTTGTCCCAAACGGTCTCAAATCGGTCCCGGTCCTCCACTGGTCCCAAGCTGGGCCGAAACAAGTTGAAGGAGAAGGCATTATTGGTGGAGAGGAATCTGATTCAAATCCAACATAACACCCATCCGCGAAGTAGTAAGACCGTGTATGGGGGCTGACGCCTGCCCATAAGGCCTTTTGTCTTTACCTTTCCTTACGGACATGCAATTAGTTTGATAAGGATAGAGTGACATTGCTTCTTCGACCCGATTTGAAGTTTTGTCTACTGTTAGCTCCATTATTCTTATCCTGTAAAAGTATAGAAAAAGTATATTGCAAGTCTTGACAGAAGGTTAACTCCACAGAAGACAACAGAGGATTAGCGACAGAAGCCGTATGAGCAAACAAGTGAAGAGTGGCAGAACCTCTGATGCGTCTCACAGAGGTTCTGGAAAATAGTCCTCTGATCAAAAGAACATGCAAGTCATTTAC
>NC_037528.1:38568329-38572554 GCF_001531365.2 Cynara cardunculus var. scolymus | reverse complement strand
TTCTATTAATTATTTGTTCTAATGTTTTATAAACTTCTTCTGTTTTAAAGCTTGTAGTTGTATCTTCAGTTTCTTCTAAATATTCTATTAGACTGTAATCGCATTCTTCTTCTTCGAATTTGTTAAATCCAAAGTCTATTAATGTTTCACCCTCTTCATTATTTTCTGTGTCTGTATCATATATAGGTTCCGTATCATATTCAATATTCATAAAATTACATTCTATATTTGTATCATTGTCGTTTTCAATTTTTGATATATYTTTTGTATATTTCATAAATCTTAGGCTATGTGTGCCATCTATATCTTCATATATAACATTTTTTTGTGGTATTAAGATTTCATTCTCTTGTTCTTTTAAATCATCTAATTTCCATTCTAATCCTGCCAATTCTTCAGGATCTATTTTTTCTGGGTTTATCATGTGTATAGATTTTGATGCTATGGTATTTACGATTCCTTCAATGTTTACTTTATACTTCATACCTGATCTGTTACTTGCTTTTCCTAATACGCCTATACTTATTACTAAATTATCTCCTTCATAATTATCATATCCTTTTGTTTGTAGTGCTATTTTTATTTTTTGTAAATCATTTATGTTTTTAAAAATTCCAGGTGTGCAATAAAATAGTGCTGTATTTTGACTAAGATCAACTTCCATTCCAGAAATTATTGTTTTTTTAATATCTGTTTTCCAACTTTTATCTAATAATAAAGCTAATAATTTTGTTCCAAGGTTTTTTCTTCCTAAAACTTTAACTCCTATAACTACTAGTCCTATGTGTGCAAAATGTTTTCCCGTTTGTTTAATTTTTTGTATTGTTTCTGACGAAAATAATTCTACAGTTACTGTTTTGTCAGTACTCTTAGGTTTTCTTCTCTACTACTACGATATAATACTGTATTTATGTTTAAAACTCCAGTTTGATATAATATTCTTGGGTTTAGAATATCTAGTTGATGTTGATTGTATAAATCTATATTTCTGTCTAAATCTATTTCTTCCTCAAGATGTATAGCTTGTTGTGAACTATTACTACCTGATCCTCGTCTCATAATTCTATTTATAAAACTGTCTGAAGTTATAATATTTTGTGCATTACTTGTAGAATTTCTACCTTCCTGTAGTGTTCTACTTCTTCCTAAAAAATTCCTATTTTGATTATTCATTGTCTAGGTAACCAATGCTTATAGGGTGTTACTTTATTTTTTGGTTTTTCTAATTTATCGTCACTAATTTTTATTTTACTTATTCCTGTAATTATTTTTTCTAAATCTTCCTCTTTTATGTCTTGTTGTAATTTTGTTTTATTTAATAATTCTCTTTTAATATCTTTTAGTTCGTTTATAATTTGATTATTTTGAGTTTTAATATAGTCTAAATTTTCTGTAAATTTATTAATTGTCTCTATTCGTTTTTCTATAAAATTATATATTCTGTTTAAATTTTGTTTATTTCTTTCAGATTCTTGTTCTAAATTTATTCTTAGATTTATAATTAAATATGTTAAACTGTTTACGTGTGGATTATCGGAGTGTAAAAGATGTCTATGTGTTTTAGGAAATCTACAAAGAAAACTACAATTATCTATTAAAGTATTATTACTAGTTTTTTCACTAAACTCAAGATTTAAAAAATCGAGCTTTTTTGGATTTGGAGAACCTATGATTTCGAGGGTTTTTATCATAATTTAAAGGGTTCTAGCTCTTTAAACTTAGTTCATTCTTAATCCTTCAATTATCATAAGATTTTCATATATCCCTTTTTATAACTATAATATTAACATGACAAATATAAATAATTCACATATATAAARATTTAACTTAAACCCGAAAAATTTCACGATATCCTCCTTATTTTTATCAAAACATTTATTAATCCCTTGATTCTCACCTAAGCGGGTTCTCGATAACAACGATGGACTTACACAACATGCCATCAAAAATTCGAGTATGTCTCAGTCTTTTGAATCTTAGAATTAAACCATGCTCTGATACCATTCAGAGGGGTATGGCGGATTTTTTGGGTTTCTGTTAAACTACTAAAGTAAAAATAAATAACAAAGAATTAATATTGGGAAAAGCAAAATTGGGAAACAAAACTGGAAATATAAATTGCACAATACCTTGTTCTCTGTATTAACATTCTCCTCATGTTTGTCCATACAGTTCAGATGCAGGGCATGTGCCATGTCAGCGGACACTAGGAAGCTTTTCTGGATTGCTTTTTCTAGTAACTGTGAATCTGAAGAAAAGAAGCTTGGATGCGGGATGGAGCATCAAACATGACTGGAGATCCAGCTCTTTGTGCTAAACTAGATCCAACCTCCTCGTGATCAAATAAAGCCACCATTCTTACACCACTTTCGTCTTCAAGATTTTTTTCTAACACAGTGGCATCTATTAAAGCCTTCAAAGAGCAGAAAGACATACAAAGATTGTCAAGCCTTCCGGAGAATACAAACTCAAAATCACAAATGTTGTCTGGCTTACAACCAACCTAAGCTACCAGAAGCTGCAAAAGAAGAGACTTTTGTAAATACAACACCATTAACATTCTCCAAACTGTATGAGTTTTTCCTGTTCCAGGTGGGCCTTGGACTAGAGTGAAGGGCCATGAATCTTGCCTCTTGGTCAAACCATTAGTCTTACCAGCAGCTGTATGCATTAAAGCCCAATATCAGAGCAGGATAGATTGCTTCTCAGAGCTAGGAAAACTGTCTGTTTAAAAAAAAAACATAAATCGCAGGAGTCAAACTGTTTGAAGGGGAGGTTTTCACATGAAGCCTGACTTCTCATGGTTCAAGATCTCTATGATGCTGTTTATGCACCAAAGCTTGAGTCTTTCGAACAATGTGCTCAAGATATAAAAGCTATTTCACCTGAAGCATATAATTGGATACTCAACACTGAACCGCAACAGCAAATGTGTTCTTTGATGGAACAACATAATTCAATTTGCATTTTTCTTAACAGTTTTGACTATTTTTACTGTTTTTAACAGTTTTTCGTCGTTTTTCTAATTTCTCATCAGTTTTTGTGTTTTTATGTGTTTTGAGCTTAACTGTTTTTGATTTCTTTTATCTGATTTCACAGCATTTGATCCTATCAATCAATCTGATTTTAGAAAATGGCAGTTTCATTGGACAGAGAGAATAAAGAATTGAGAGAGAGAATTGCTGAATTGGAAAGGAAATACTTTAATATGTTTGATGAAAATTTTGCTGATAAAGAATTTATCAAGGAACTACAAAGAGAAAATAAAACCTTGAGAGAAAATTCTGAAAAGGTTTATCAGTTAAGGCTAGTGAGTTTGAGAGAACTTTGGACAAAGTGAAGAAAGAATGTGAAGAAGAATTGAAGACTTGGAGTGATGCTAATAAGAAATTATTCAACAAACTTCAAGATCTGCAAAGTGAGAGAAATTCTTCTAAGAAAGATAATACAGATACAGAGGACTTAATTGGAAAACTTCATAAATCTGAAAGTGATTTGTGTGAGTTAAGGAATGAAGTTGAAAAGGAGAAGAAAAGAGTTTCTGAAGGAGGGAAAAAGTTTGGAGCTGAACGTATATCTTATGAGAATAAGATAAACTCTCTAGAGCTAAATGCAAAAATGTTGTTATAGCAAGTATCTGATTTTGAGCAGCTGATCATCTTGGAACGTGCCAAGAATGATAAAGAAAATAAAGACAACTCAGAAGACTGTCAGAGCCAAATACAAAAATTATCTGAAAGCACTGCTCTAAAGCAGAAAGCTTTAGATGAAGAAAAGAAGCAATTTGCTCTTGAAAAAAGAAATACTTCAAAGAAGTATACAGCTATTGCTAAGGAGCTTCCTAATAAGAAAAAGTGTATTGACATCTGTTAGGACCTGTAAACTCAGTTTTGATATCAATCAAATACTCTGGATGATCTTTAAGACAATCAAAGTGCAGCAGAAACAATATAAGAACAAACAGAGTAAGAATCAAGAACACACAGTATATGAGAATGATGAACACGAGAGAATAGCTTCAAAGGTTTTTCAATTGAATTGAAAATAAGACGATTACAATTCGGAAGTGCACTGAATTACAAAGGCCTAGCTGCTATTTATACTAGTTCCTAACGGCTTTTCTTACATGACCTAGACGTGTGAAACGATCCAAGCCGTCCAAATAAAGTCGATTACAAACATAGTCACGTGAGAAGCACATGCAGCTAACTACCTAAGTAAAACA